>NC_086321.1:325329400-325663175 GCF_036172605.1 Pelobates fuscus | reverse complement strand
ACAGCAAAACAATATTTAACAGACAAAATAAATCAGATTTTATGTATTCTGAGAACCAGCTCTGAAAGAGCAAAGTATTTAGGTCAGTGGAATTTGTTGATGAATAAAAAAAATTCGGACTAAAATAAAATTAAGACACCAGATAGATCATTCACCCCCCCACGTTGGCAACACATATAGTTTTAAAACATTAACAAAGTGGATGTAATATAGAAAGTTGATTGCCCATGACTTTTATATGAAGGGAAACATGACTCAGGGATCACAATGTGGGTGTAAGTATGGGTGACGGAGATGACCAAATGGATAAAAATAGTGGCTAAACTCTCCCAAACCAAACATAACCTAGACATCAACTAGACTAGAACATCGACTAGACCAAATTAAGATGTCTTACAGAGGTCAAAGAGGACTAGAATGGAAATGTTCTACTTCTGCAATTTGGAACCTGGATAAGCCAGGTGCTGGTACACTTTATAATTTAATAATATTCTACAATATCATATGAGGAACAATACATAGAGGACATTTAAGAGTGTACGGCGTGTTACTGGAAAATAACGCTATTAAATAAATCTCATGACCAAATATCTCGAGAACCCCATTAAGTACATTTTATATTAGATTATTTGTTAATGTTAGGGCTCATGTAATCTAAGGGCAGCACTAAGACTTGTAGCGCCTGTCTCAGTAGTGATGCAGACTTAGGGAGACGTTAGGGAGACAATTGTTTCTGTCTCCTTAGCCCCTTGTCCAACATACATTAGGATTGTAACTCTCACTAATCCTGGCAGACTAGGATCTGTGTGTCCCAGTACTTCCCTGTGATTAAAGGTTCCTGTATTGCATTTCGAGAGACATACATGCAATAAGGTTTAGAAACATGATCTGTCAAATGACAAAAGTCTCCTGATCTAATCATTAAACTGTATGATTACCCAACATTAAAGGGTCTCTCTTATTTTGGGTTATTTGTGCGAGAGCCTCCACAGATCCATTTGTTCCTACATTTTTCTATTTTGTCTTAAAGTATCTTTGAAATGCATAGTAATTTCAATGAAATTCCAACACAGCCAGCATGAGTATTTCATAAAGTTGATAAATTATAAAATACTCAGAAGTGCAGAGCTGCACTAAGGATCTGAGTTTTGGATGTTTTTTTACGTTTTAATGTTCTCAGGCTTTTGACATTTGTTTTCACAACAGTGTTCTGTTCTAAAAAGTAAAGCAAAAATGTAAAAGGGGAGAAATCATCAATTGAATGAATGTGTATGCTGGTTCCCATGGTGATTGTCTCACCTTTAGAACTTCACACCACTTTTTAGATTAGAACATAACATTTTTATATATCTCCATCACTGTTTTTTTTGTTTTTTTTTCAACATATTTGTTCATGTTTATCCCCTTTTATCTACTTTAACTTTCTAACACACTGATTCAGTGCAGCATTGTTTCAAGCCATAGAATGTGGCATGCAATATTTCTAATATGCTCGTGTGAGCAGGGTCCTCAACTACCTATTGTTCCTGTTACATTTTGTTATTGTCTCATTTGGTAAATTCCCCTCTTACTGTAAAGCGCTGTGGAATAAGCTGGCGCTATATAAATACCAATAATAATAATAATAATATTAATATGCAAACATATAAAGCTGGTTGGAATAAGACAAATGTAAAGACGGAGCTTTTTGGAATAAAATAGAAACTCTTTACACATAATATTAAAGGGACACTTTAGGCACCCAGACCACTTCAGCCCATTGAAGAGGTCTGGGTGCCAACTCCCATCACCCTTAACCCTGCAAGTGTAAATAAATATTGCAGTTTTTACCTCCTAGGGTTAAGTCCTCCTGTAGTGGCTGTCTACCATGGGCGGAGCATGGGCGGAGCCTGACCCAGCGCTGAGGGACATTCAGGTAAGTGGCTGAAGGGGTTTTAACCTCTTCAGCGATGTGGGATGGTGGGCGGGAGGTAGGGGGGCACTCCAGTATTCTCTAGTGCCAGGAAAACAGGTTTGTTTTCCTGGCACTGGAGGATCCCTTTAACCCCTTAAGGACACATGACATGTGTGACATGTCATGATTCCCTTTTATTCCAGAAGTTTGGTCCTTAAGGGGTTAAACATTTGAATGTAATGCAACATTTTGCCTCGTGCAGCTTTTTACAGTTTTACATTTTACAGTTTTAAATGTCCCTATTTAGGAGGGAAAGTCACTATTTTTTGGCCCAAATCACTCTGTCCTTCTTTTCTATCATAATGTCACCCTTTTCTAGGAGCTCCATATTGTCGGTATGTCTGACAGTATAACAGCTTCACAGTAATAATACCTAGAGTAATGTGTCTTTAAACTGCAATAAATGTGTTTAGAAATCAGTCTATGTAAAAAAGGTACATTATCCTCATTTTAAATTACATTTTAGTCACATTCATTATTATTAGTAAGTCACCTATTTCTAAGAATAGACCCTACCATGGGCACAACCCCACTGACACAATGCTTAAATTAAAGTGTCCCTCTTTGCCCAGTTGAAATGTTGCCTTTGGCACGTAGGACTGCCAGTGGGATGTGGTTTAACCAAAAAAAAAAAAATCTTACAGGGTTTTAGCAAATAAAATTTTAGTGGATGAGGAATTATTTCCCCTCCTTCTCTTTTTATTGTTTATCATTTTTCCTTAGTAATTGTCTTTGTTCAAAAACATTCTTAAAAAAATGTTTAATAAAAATGATTTGAAAATGACTAAATAAGGAGATTTGGGGAAATTCTACAACTGAGCTACAGTTGTAGCTTTTAGCCCCAAGTTGCTCATTAGTTTTAACTTGCTAAAATTTTGACTTAAGTAAATAACCCCGTCATTTTTAAAACGGTATGTTAAAAAGTGACAACAATTCTTCCAAACAACAATCTAAAAATAACCCTGGTAAAAATGTACACATTGATCTGAAGACAGGTAGCATGCATTTTTCAGACTGCATATGTTTGCAGCTTTGCAATAATATATATATATTTTACAAACGGGAAAAAAAATGTTTCACACATTTGTCACAGTTTACCTTAAGCCTCTCTTCTTTGACACCTTTTGGGTTGTAGATTAGTTCATAGTGATATTCTAGATAGCTAACTCTATAGCATTTTTCTTTCATTTCACAGTTTTCCACAGTTTTCACAACTTCGGCTCCATTTGGGCTTTCGACAATCACAGAGTCCAATTTAGTCGGAGAACAAATGAGGCCTACAAAAGGAATTGGAAATAATTCACTTTTTCCATTTAATAAACATGAACATGCATTTATATTTCCAGGTAATCAGTGACAATATTCAGTTTTCTATCTAAAAGAAAATGTAGAATGGCATTAAGTTAATTAGAAAACAAAAATAAAATGAAGAAATGTCATGTCAAGCAGAACCACAATTATCTCTTCCATTACTTAGTAAAGATATGGTATAATTGAGGTACAACTTACTAAATTAATTTCAAATATTCCTAGTTTAATTTAAGATCATCTAAAACTTGGATTGATTTACAATTAAAAACTGGAAAATCAATATTTACGTCTGACGAGCAACTCCTTTTGCCAGATAATCAAACTATAATCAAACAACGTCTCTTCAGAAATTAATATCTTACTTAAATTTGAGTTAAGCGTTACTATATCGTCACTGTATTAAAAAAAATAAATGTAATGATTCCTGTATATGCATATTGTAAAAAGTATTTACCTGTGGAGTCTTGAGGATCTGAACATTTTCCAACATCTACTGTTGTCTCCAAAGGTGTCTCAGGAAAGAAGGTCTTTAGATAAGGCATTCTGATACATTCTTCTGGTACCAGGTTACACTGACAGTCTTCTATAACCTCTACCTCTTGAATTCCTTCATACAACAGTACTCTTTCTATCCCAACTTTTGTGGGTTGACAGCTAGATGCTTTTGGACATGAAGGCTCCGATCCTGGTGGGCTTGAAGCATCTGGAATTTTATCTCGTACCTGCAAACAATCAGGGAGTTAACATACATTGTAAACTGGTCATGTAAAAATCAGATGTGTTGCTATAATAAAAAATATACAGTTATTAATTCTTTAAGTTATACATTTATTTATGACGAACTATCAGCGCCATTGTTCCTAAGAGAATATAACTATTTTTGAAAGAGGAATATTAACAGGGTTATTCACTTAGGTGAGAATTCAAAGTGAATTTAAAATGTTAAAAATCCTCTATGCTTTCTATATGCTTTCAGTTTGAATACTCAAGACATACATTTGAAATTCACATTTGAATTCTCACTTTATTGAATTACCCTGTTAGTTAATAGTGCTGTCACTAAAACGCTTAGAGGACTCCCATGAGTTCCTGTTAGCTGTCGATTACATTTGAATCCATCCCATTTAATAAGTCTGGGTTACGTTTCACAACTTTTAAATGAGGCTTCAGACTTTAGTTGCCTAACAAGGTATAAATCTTTTTTACTTCTAAACGTGAAGTCCATGAAGGATAAAACAATTACAAGTGGCATAAATGATTCATAGGGTAGTATATTGGAAAATAAAGACATATAACCCATGCAACACGTCAACATTTATTACTGTATTACGTTGTAATATATACCCAGTGGATTATATTAATGCAGTAAAAAATGAGAAGAGGAATAGAAAAAGATGGCTAATCCATTGGAATATAATCCGATATTCAAATAAACATCATTTTTTCTTATTAAACATTGGATTTACCTTCTTGCTTCTTATAAAATCCAACATAGAAGAATGTTTTGGAACACCATGGTTGTATGAATTTACTCTTTGAGGACCACCACAATGAGATCTGCAGAGCCCAACATCCACACTTACTGGGCCGCCAGATATATCTGCAAAATAACACAAATAAATACAAAGGATCAACAGCGGTAACAAACATGCATGAATGGATAAGTTATTTTTTAGACTAAATGTTACAGGATAATTGTTTTTTTTTACTTCAGACGCAAATTTGATATAGAATTAAACTGCTAGATATTTTTTCTCATACATCTAATATTCGATTTAAATCCTTTGAGAATTTATGTTGTATCAACCTTAAGTTTATGTAGTGCAGTGTCGGAAAAAATCTGCACATCGCAAGGACTTGGACAAACATTTCTTGTTATATCAATAATTCCTTAGCACAAAATTCTTCACAATTTGTTACAAACTCACCTTGACCAATGTAAACAAAATTGCTCTGCCTTTTACAGCAGCCTCTCTCTGCAAATAAATTCCTTTTTTCACTTTGCTTGTTGACAGCCCCATCATCTACACGTATAAAAAAAAAAAACACATTTGGATTAGATTGGATTTTACATACAGCACAAGTTTATAAAGATAAATCGGCGAAAACAAAAATCAAACTAAGACTGTTGTCGTAAGAATAGATCCATTTGAAGCATCATAATAAAAAAAAATATATATATATATATATATATATATATATATAAAATATATAAGTACTGGGTCCAAGAATGTCATTTAAAGGTACAATGACAACTAATATGTACAGGGTCATATTTACACACTTAAAAAAGCTTCATAAAAAACACAGTTTATTAGAGGTGTACTTACATGCAGTACAGAGAGGGCAGAGCAAGCTGCAGACATACAGGAGTAGTAGCAATAGTTGATCCATGGTCTTAGTGCCTGTGTTGCTTGTAAGATACTGAATGGAACTTCATCTCTGACATAGACTTTTATATCCTCATGGGAGACAGATCTAACAGTTATATTGAAAGCATAGCTACAAGAGGCTGCTTAGATTTCAATCTTAATACAACACAAAAGTGGTGTCAAAAAACCTTAACTAATTGAATTTCACCATTTAAATGTGTCAAGGGTTGTGTTTGAGGGCCACTTCAAAGGGCTGTTTTAAATACTAAATTATCCCTCAAGCTGGGTTCATCTTTTGATTTAATTTACTTGCTCAGCTTGAGTTGTAGGCAAAAACCACTAGTGCCAGCCAAATGAAGACTTAAGTAGCTCGGAGTCTCCACTAAGTCTCCTCATATGAAAGGGATTGTAAACACTTTAAAGTCATTCATTCCTCACAGTTGTCTTTTGTCAACAGTTTACAAAAACTCTCACAACACTTTCCACTGACATCTACATTCACAACGTCTCTTTCAGGCTGTGAACGGAGATTGGAGGCTTTGTAAAAATAGTCAAATGTTACTACACAGAAATAACAAAAACAAGGTATAATTTATAATGAAATCCTCAGAGATACGGCAACCATGGGAACATATGAGCACACCAGTTAGAAAATAAACATTTCAATAGGCACAATTTACAAATACCATATTTTTACATACCTGATTCCAGGATAATATTGATTTAAATTACTCCATTCTTCATGTTTTTACAGAATATTGTTAAAACACATACATTAAATATAACAGTATTTAGGGATGAAATATTTAACTATGAATTACTGTTATTTCCATGATCTAATATAAAAAAAAAACTATGACTATGAAATAAAAAATAAAAATTAATATATATATATATATATATATGTATATAGTGTAGATTGGATTTGCCGTATTAGTCCAGTAGACAAGATGCCGAAATACCAGAGTATTGCAGTATACAATGATACCTTTTTTATTGGACTAACATAATATTTCAAAGACAAGCTTTCGAGAGTTTTCCTCTCTTCCTCAGGTCTGAAGCAATTGCAATTGACCCCTCAGGAGTGACCTGGATGTGGTGGCGGTAGCATGTGGGCTTTATTAAAGAATAGGGTATCCGATAAGGGGCGAGACGAAGTCATGAGGTCCATAAGTCAGGGCTGGCCACGAAGTAGCGGAGTCCGAAAAAAGCCAAGGTCAGTATACCAAGGAAGACAATCACGAGGAAAAAATCAGGAGTAGGAAATAATAGGACAACAGGAACAGAGCAGGTATTGCCAGGAGTCACAGCAAGTTGCTAAATAACCAAGGAACTGTTGGGGTGTGCACTTGGGTTTTATAGGCTAGTAGGGTCACATGACTCATTCTTACCTATAGGTGGGCTCCAGGTGACATCCATAAATCAGGGCCAGGGAGGTAGCGTCATCTTGGATGTTTCGGTGTCGCTTCTTTTCCACAACCACATCCACCACTGCTCTGGGGTCCTCAGGCATTTCCAGGGGAAGCCCTGCATGGTGGTTGCCACCTTGCATCGATGGTGCAGCTGCCCTGCCATCATGCCTAATCAGAGGATCAGCCATGTGGACACTGAGGGCACTCAGGAACAGGTAAGTACCGTAATTTGTGCCAATTGTGTATTGATTAATCAGGATTGTGTGTGTTTCTGGTTTATTTTGTTGTATTGAAGTACATTCCATTCACAAAAAAAAACTTTTTTTTTCACTAGTTAGCAGATATACCCTGAAAAATCATGCATGCATTTTTTTCTTCAAGGGTATATATAAAATAAAAAAAAAAACAGAAAAAATAAATAAAACAGAATGCAAAGTGCAAATGCTCAACTCTACAAGCCTGCCCAAGCTCCTATAATGGCTTTTCCTGCTATGCAAGTTCAGTCTGTGGCAAGCCCTTGTTGGAAAAAGAAGGATTGTTTTTATTGCATATGGTATTTTTTTTGCAAGCTGGGCCATTTTTAATTTTTTTTGTTGCTCAGCAGAAAAAAAAGAAGGCATCTAGTAAGTATGGCATTCTTATTTAACATGAATTTAGTTTATTGGCCCCCTCACTATTACTAGGCTGAGAGGGGTACGTAATGTATTTTTGGAGGGCGGATGGATGATTAGGGGCATGGGGATCCCAAGCCACTGTGGGTGACTTTAGTTATTTAGATTTTATTACAAGCCCCCACCCACCTCCAATAGGACCTCCTTTTATTATTTAGAGCTGCAACGCACCACCAATTGGTGAGGGCAAAGGCCCACCCCCTGTTTATTATTTAAAGCCCCAAACCACCATCAATAAATGGTTGCTTGAGGGAGACAGCAGATCTCCCCGTTTATTTTATTTAATAGCCTTCCCTTGAATGCTATAGGTGGGGGCATGGGGTGGACACTATGTCCCCCCCATTTTATAATTTTATTAGCTGCCCCACCTTGCGATCCCTCCTTTATTTAATTAGCAATTAGGAAGTAAAAGGTTAGCGGCCTAGTTGCTAGTCTTTTATGACAGAGAGGAGCTACTGGCTTCTCACGGTTTAACCCCTTAAGGACCAAACTTCTGGAATAAAAGGGAATCATGACATGTCACACATGTCATGTGTCCTTAAGGGGTTAAAAGACATGCCCCTACATAGCGGCATGACGAGTAGCAGCAGGTAGGTTTTAACCTACCTTATACTAATACGAGGTTCATATGACCCACACAAACTTAATTTAGTTAATCTCCCTCTCCAGCATCATTGGGTGAGGGGGAGGGCATTGGGGGATTTAGGAAGAGGTGGGGAGAAGAACTCCCCACCTCTTCTATTTTTAAATATTCAAATTTCAAGAAGGGAGGCAGTAGCTTCCTTCTTGTAAAAAAAAACAAATTAACAAATTACATGGATTTTGTCCAACAAGCAATGGTTTTGTTTAATAAGTTTATTTGTCTTGCAGGAGAATGGACGAATTGACGAGAATTTAGACGGAACCGTATTGTTCTAAAACGAATAACTAAGTCTATTAATTTCTATTGAAATCAGCACTTTTTTTAAAATGTACACACTCCAGTTCCATAAAGTGCTTTATATGTTTGGAGTTTTCCTTTAATTTATGACATTAGACTGTTTGCAGATAATTCTGTCCCTATCGCACACATGCACCGACATTAACAATAATTATTATTAATTATTTATAACGTGCCAGCATTCTGTAGTGCTGTACAATGGGTAACAATTCTGTATTTGTGGGTAGAAAGCAATAAACGATACTGCGTAATAAGAAGGTGAATGGACAGGATGAGACCAAGTGTCAACCAAAAAGGCGTGCAAGGGACCTTCATTGATAACATTGCTAGATGTATGTAAATTTCTGACGAGCTTCTCAACTTTGCTAGTGGTATGCCTTCAAGACAAGCCCAGGCAAGAACTTTTATCTTAAAACCTTCCAATCACAGAGTTAGAAGAGCTCCCTGGATAGGAGTATAGAAAAGCTCTTTGCAGTGAAGCTCTCATTTTAGAACCTCCAGCAATAGTAAGTAGGAAATTATTTTTTGAATTGTATTATGTGATTTTCACTAGACTTAGCATGTTTGGGAAGTGAGTTGGTTGTTTATGTATTCTTAGTAGATCCACCATAAAATGTTTGAAACAAATTTTATTCAGAAAGTATTTTGACCACTTTTTTAAAAACATTTTTTTTTTTTTTTTACATTTTTCTATGATGCTAAAATATGCTAAAATTGCCAAAATTATTTTTGTTCACATCGATCTACTCCATGATAACAAAGCAAAAAAACAGATTTTTAAAAACTTAAAAACTTTAATTAAAACTTAGCAAATTTATTTAAAGAAAAACAAACTGAAATGTTACTGAAATATGGCATAAGTATTCAGAATTTTTGCTATTGAGATGCAACCTGTTCTCTGGATAATCTTTGAGATGTTTCTACACTTTGATTTGAGTCCACATGTGGCTAATTCAATTGATTACATGATTTAAAAAGGCAGACGCCTGTCTATATAAGCTAAAAACCAGAAGCCAGAAGGTCAAATGAAGACAGGAGACAGGATTGCATACAGACAACAAAAAAATAATTCTGCTGCATTAAAGGTTGCCATATTGGCCGCCATAATTTTTAAATGGAAGAAGTTTGAAACACGCAGTACTTTTCCTAGAGCTGACCATCTGGACAAATTAAGCAATTGGAGGAGAAAGGACTGAACATGAGAGATAACCATGAGAGAATCCGATGGTCACTTTAGGTGAGCTCCAGATCGTGTGCAGAGATGGGAGAAGCTTAGAGGACAACCATCACTACATCATTTTATCGATCTGGCCTTTATGGCAGACTGGACAGATGGAAGCCTCTCCTCGCTGCAAGACCTATGAAAGTCTGCTTTGAATTTGTTAAAAAAACAAAAAAAAATTAAGCTTCTGGTCTGATGAAATGAAGATTGAACTGTTTGGTTTCCAATTCAAAGCGTCATGTCTGAAGGAATCCAGGCACTGCTCATCACATGCACAATGACATGCCAATGGTAAAGCATGGTGGTTGTAGCATCATGTTTTGAGGTTGTTTTTTTAGCAGTAGTTACTTGGAGACCGGTCATGGTGGATGAAAATATCAAAGAAGTAAAATAAAGAAAAAATACAAAAATATCCTTAATGAAAACCTGGTCCAGGGCCCTCAGGACCTCAGACTGGGCTGAAGGTGTAACTTCCAAAAGGACAATGACCCTAAACATGCAGACATGACAACACAACTCAGTAAATGTTCTTAAGTGGCCCAGCCAGATCCTGGATTTGAACTCTAGGTGTAAAGTGCAAAGTTTGTTGTATTATATCTGAAGAAACTTGAGACAGTGATCACTGCAAGGTGTTTCAACTAAATACTGAGTTAAGGGTCTGATTACATATATGTCAATGTGCTCTTGCATTTATGTCTGTTTAGTATATTTACAATGGTGTCAAAAATCTGTTGTTGTTTTTATCTGTGGCATTATAGGGTATTGAGTGTAGATTGATATATAAAAAATAATAACATTTAAGCAATTGTAGCATAAGGCTGTAACATGAAAAAATTGGTAAAATAAAGGTGTCTAAAAACGTTCTGAATGCACTATATATAAATATATATATATATACACTGAACAAAATTATAAATGCAGCACTTTTGTTTTTTGCCCCATTTTTCATGAGCTGAACTCAAAGATCTAAGACTTTTTCTATGTACACAAAAGGCCTATTTCTCTCAAATATTGTTCATAAATCTGTCTAAATCTGTGTTAGTGATCACTTCTCCTTTGCCAAGATAATCCATCCACCTCACACAGTGGCGTACACACAATGCACGGGGCCCCGGTGCGAAACTGATTTGTGAGTCCCCTCTTCCCTCTTCACCCCCCCTCCTACCACCCCGACAGACACACACACACATACACACATAGACACAGACAGACAGATACATACAGACACATACACACATACATACAGACAGGCCCACATACATACGGACAGACAGGTACACATACAGACACACAGACACATACATACATACAGACCGACACACAGACACATACATACATACAGATCGACACACACACAGGCACAGACAGGCACACACACATACAAACAGACAGGCACACATGCACAAATACAGACACACACACAAGACACACATACATACAAACAGACAGGCACACATACACACATACATACAGACACACACAGACATGCACACATACATACATACATACATACATATAAAGAGACATGCACACATACATAAGACACACATACATGCAAAGACACATACACACATACATACAGACACACAACACATACATACATACATACAAAGACACATACGCACATACAGACACACACACACAACACGTACATACAAAGACACATACATACAGACAGACACATATATACAGACAGACACACACACAAGACATACATACGAAGACACACACATGACACACATACATACAAAGACACATACACACATACATACAGACACACACACACACACAAGACACACATACACACACACAGACCCACATACAAAGACACATACAGACAGACACACACAAGACATACATAAAGACAGACACACACACAAGACATACATACAAAGACATACAAACAAGCAAACACACAAAATATTTTAGTCACCCTCCTGTTTCCTACCTTTTAGGTGCAGGAGGGTGACATTCCCTGGGGTCCAGTGGTGGCTCAGGTGGATGGGAGTCAGAGTTCCCACTCTGACTCCCTCCTCCTTCCTCCTGCGCGGTCTGTGTATGCAGGGAGGAGTGACGTGCAGTCACTTCCTTCCAGCTCTGTGTGAGGTAATCACAGGGGGCCCAGTCGCGCTGTTAAAGCACCCAGCGCTGACCAGGCCCCCTGACAATCCATATCCATCGGGTGGCCCTGACAGCATGGGCCACCCGATGGACCCCTTGGATGGCGGCCCCGGCAGTTTGCCGCGCGGGCCGGGGCCTCAAATGGCGATGGCGGGTACCCAGTCGCAGGGGTCTGCTGGGTGGCCGGGCCCCCTGGAGTGACGGGCCTGGTCGCAGCTGCGACCCCTGCAACCGCGGTATGTACGCCGCTGACCTCACAGGTGTGGCATATCAAGATGCTGATTAGGCCGCATGATTACTGCACAGGTGTGCCTTAGTCTGGCCATAATAAAAGGCCACTCTAACACAGATTTAGACAGATTTGTGATTTATATATATATACACATGGCTCACAGTTGTTACTTGCAACAAGTCATTAGAGAATGAAATTACTTTAATTTAAATACCTGAAGACCATGGCATATCACTACAACAGGGTTATTTACTAAAGTGTGAATAGTCAAAAATTCAGTGTGTATTGAAAGTGAATGTTACAATTTAGGTCTAAATAAACCATAATCTTTAAGACTGCTGTGTTTTCATTTCTGCTATTTCGGCCTAATTAGAAGTTTACTTTGAATTCACATTCAAAGAAGAAAGCAGAAAGTATCTTCATTATGTCAGTGTGTGTCCATGTAGCTGTATGTCAGTGTGTGTCAGTCAGTGTGTTTTCTCAAATAAATTACAATTTCCATGTCACCTGCGCAGTGATATAATTAGTCAATGTCTGTCAGTGTGTCTGTGTACCAGTGTGTGTATCTGTATGTATGTCAGTGTATGTGTCTCTGAATCAGTGTGTGTGTGTGTATCTGTATGTCAGTGTGTATATGTGGGTGTGTCCGTGTGTCTATCTATGTGTGTCAGTGTGTAGGTGCATGTGTGTCAGTGTTTGTATCTGTGTGTCTGTTTATCTGTATGTCTTAGTGTGTGCAGCTGTATGTGTGTCAACGTGTATATTTATGTGTGTCAGTGTGTATCTGTATGTTGTTAGTATGTGTATCTGCATGTGCATGTGTGTCAGTTCTTGTATCTGTGTGTGTGTCTATCTGTATGTCTGTCAGAGTGTTTATCTGTGTGTGTGTGTGTGTGTGTGTGTATATCTGCATGTGTGTCAGTGTGTGCATCTGCATGTGTGTCAGTGTTAGCATCTATGTGTCTTTTTATATGTATCTGTGTGTCTGTGTCTGCATCAGTGTGTGTACATGTTGTCAGTATGTGTGACTGGATATCTGTGTGTCAGTGTGTGTATATGTGTGTCTGTATATCTGCATGTGTGTCAGTGTGTGTACATCTGTGTTTCAGTGTGTATATCTGTGTATCTACATGTGTTTCAATGTGTGTGTGCCTGTGTATCTGTATGTGTGTCAATGTATGTGTATGTGTGCATACATTTCAGCATTCAAACGCCAACACTACACTACACTACACACAAACAAACCCCTGCATTCAAATATCAACACTACATACAAACACCATCACATTGAAATGTCAGTACTACATACAAACACACCTCTGTAATCAAAAAACTAAATTATTTATAAACACCCCACTGCATTCAAAAACCACACTGCGCACAAATGCACACTTGAATTCAAACAACAACACTACATTCACACAAACATACTACATACAAAAACATCCTTACTATTACATACACAAACACTACTCAGTGCTGAATACAACTCTGCAAGCATGGGAAAATAGTAGAACTCCAGCTGTCAAAGTATTGTATGACAAGTGGGGATCTACCTTTGGGCCATTCTTGCATCAGGGCCCTCTCTACGTTGGTTCCATCACTGTTGCAAACCACATTGCTCCCCCATCAAACTACCAGAGAAGGCTCTTCAATGGACCAACATGGAAAGGTAAATGAGGCAAACACACAAACTCAGACACTATACACACACACAACATAACACTCAACCACACACACAGCTTTCACAGAAACAGAGCCCAGGGCTAAGCTCCTGCTTAGTATCCTGGGTGACCTCAATCCAGCTTTGCCTGTAAGATTTTGTCAGAAAATGGACGAGTGGCATTTTTTTTTCAAATAAATTACAATTTCCCTGTCACCTTAGTAGTGGTATAATTAGTGGGTGCATATGGTCCTATATAATCTCCCAAAAAATCCCTTGCTAAAATAGCTGCTGCCATTTACCTCTATACTCTTTAGAGTTTAGGTCTAAACTATTTTTGTCATGGAGTGTCATGTATTCATAAAATAGAGAGCCTCTGGAGAGGAGTGGTTCCTCCCTAATCCTTGCAACGCCGATCAATGTGTAGAAGTTCAAATAATAATAATAATAATATTATAATATATTATTATAATTATAATGGTGTCATTATTTAACAAAAATCTTTATATCTCCATCCACGTGAACATAAGCAAATCATCACAATACAACAAGATATCAGGTTGTATAGAGACAGATGCACAACACACGGGAGGAGGCATTTTAGTGAAATAAAAGTATACTCTCCGCTTTATGTTCAACTATAGGCACTGTGAAAAATAAACAAATAACAAAATAAACTGACAGCAGTGTACTGTGATGTCAAAATGTAATCTGCTACATCACTGGGCCTATTTGCTACATGTAGCCAATGGCAGACAGGAAGTTATTAGACTGTCTGAGAGCTAAGTCTAGCTAACACAATTGCATTGCTGCAAGTGAATAATGGCACCTCTACTATGCGGCTATAAAACATTAAATATTACCGCTGTACGAGGTAATTAAGTCTCCAGTAGGAGAAACGGGCAATGTAAGCCCACAGTGGAAATTGTGCGAGGTATAATAAGTGCTTACACGTTAGCAATAAATCAACAGTAAATTCAAAGTCCGAAATTCAGTAAATGAAAACATAAAAAACGTGCTCTAAGCAAGTCTTAGGAGAAAAGTTACGAATGCCAATACACAGCAGCTCAGATGACAGCCATGTCCTGTTTGCGGTATCAGGATTTGCAGGGTGGAATGGAGCGATGTTGTCTATGTCCCAGGTTGGTGTTGGGATATATTGCTGCTGTACTGCAGGGTTCGATGTAGGAAGTGGTGCATGACCTAGGCCCAAATCCTTCTTAATAAGTGTGGTATCTCCTAGAAGGGACCAGTTTCCGGGAATCCTCAGAACCAAAGTTTCTGCCATTGCTGAGAATCTTCCAGTAGAGCTAATTTTGATTTGAACCACGGCTGGATTTGCCTCATACGCGCTCTCTCTTTAGTTAGGCCTTGATTTTGGCCCTTATATTAATCTTCCTCTACCATCTGTATTTGGCCCTCTAGTGCACGGAGAGATCAGCATCGAACATGGCCTTCATTTCTACCAGCAGGATCTTAATATCAGCGTTGCTCGCTGGTATGTGATGGTCATCTGCAGAGCCCTCACAAGCATCATCTGTTTCAATCTCTTAAGCAACAAAGTGGGACCAACATGTCTCGAGGTGGAACTGCCAAACTTAGCTCCCATCAAGACGTCCCTGGACTCTTACAAAGGCTGTGCTTCATCTGGGTCTTCCAAAGAGTTACTTCCCGAAAGCTCCCATGGTGGTGTCTTTTTGGTAGCACACAGCCTAGGTGGCAGCTGGAGCAAGTCATCTATATGTTGACTTTTCAGGTGTGCATTGCCTATCAACTGCTTAGACTTGCGCCTCATTCTTCAGGAGCTGCTTGGGGAGCAGTAGGGAACAAAAAAAACAAACAAAAAAATTGGCTGTGCCTGCTCTCGAACAAATTAAGGACCCTTAAATAGCCACAATGCTTTTTCAGTTTTTTTTTGTTTGTTTTTGTTTTTAAATTCTTTATTTTTGGCGCAGTTTCAGCAGTACAGACATAGGTAAAGGTGCCACAACAGCATATGCATGAGGTACAGTCACATTTAGTTTGTCTCATATGCTGGGCCGAGTTGAGCTGTACACATTTTATAATGGCAAGGGCTATGTAGTTTTAGCGGGGAACTGACTGTGCCAGTGGTGAGTGTGATATGTATGTCTAGTGTCGTCCCAGTGGGACTCTGAGGCGATGTTGGGGCGCTGGCACAGGTTATGGCCTTAGTGGTTGCTTAGTGCCTTGCGTGGTTCGAGATGTGTCAGGTTAGGTAGCGGAGCAAGGTCTAAGCCTTTGCGTCTCGTCTATGTGAGAGTGCAGTGTGTTTTGGAGCTCGGGTGTTTGTGCCCACGCAGGGCTTGGCCTGTCGTGGCAGCGTACAGGAGTCATATGACCTCTTCTTTTGTTTTTTGTTTTTTTGTTTTTTTTCCCCAGCTAGGCCGGTGTTCCTGCATGGGGGCTCCAAGGTTTACTGTGCCCTATAACCCCGGGCATTTAGGGGGGGGGGGGGGAGGAGGGACCCTGGTTTGGGCGCTGGGCAACCGCCTTACCGTCACGGGGCTGTGTAAGTAGTACTAACCGGTGAGGTTGGGGTCAATGATATCAGGTTGTGAGTGTCTTAGCTTGTCATAAAAAAAAAAACAGCAAAACAAAGCGAAACAAACAGCGAATAAAAAACACAAAAAAAACAGTAACAATAGGCTAGCAATGTGGCCAATGCAGGTTTCAGGATACGGGTCCCGGGAGCGTGGTGGCTGGTGTCATGATGTTGTTGGACAGTCCCAGGGTGGTCAGCAGGGCCGGACCTTCTCCCAAGTTGGAGATCTTGTAGTGTTGGTCACCTTTAGTCACCCATAATGTCCTGGGGGTTGCCCATTTGTACATGAGGCCCGCTGCTTGCAGGGTGGTCGTGATGGGCTGCATGCTCTTGCGCCATAGGAGAGTGTCTCTACTCAGGTCCTGGAAGAAGGTGATTCGGTGTGTTTCAAAGTCGTTCAGTGTTTTCTCTTTAATGGCCGTCATCAGGGCTATCTTATCCGTTAGGGATTGGAATCTTAAGATGATGTCGCGTGGGGCTGCCTTTGGTGCCTGCTGTGGTTTGTCAATGCGGTATACGCCGTCAAACACAAAGTGTTTCGCCTGTCTGTTGGGGAGGAGTGGGGCCACTAGGCGCCTTATAAAGTGGGGCAATTCATCCAGTAGTACCGCCTCTGATACTCCCCTGATTTTGATGTTCTTTCTCCTGCCCCTGTCGTCTAGTATGGTGACTTGTTTAATGGTGTTTGCTTGTGCGGTTTGCATTTGGGTGACTGTGTCTTTAAGGGAGGTGAGGTCTTGGCGTATGTCTCTCACCTCTTGTTCCGCGGCCTGGGTTTGGGCCGATACTGCCTGTACCTCTGCCGCCAGCCCCTTCAGGTCAGCTTGCCACATGTGCTGTAAATTCTGTTGAAGACCAGCCAGCATGTTCTGAATGTCTTGCCTCGTTGCCGGTGCTGAATCATCCAGGGTGTGTATGTGTGCACTTCCCGCGCCTGTCATAGCCATGCTATGTGTGGAGTCCCCGTCCTCGGACCTCTTGGGTGAGACCACCTCGGCGGCTTGGGTCCGTGCAAGCGGAGGGGATTGCAGCATGCTGCCTATGTCCCGTTGCGGTTTGGGAGCGCTCGGGTTTGGTTTGTGGGATCTCCGTCCCATTTCTTCCGGGGTGTAGAAGTCAGCTTCTGCGTATTGTGAGCTCACCCCGAGCCACGATGTCAGCTCCCTGGTTAGGTGTTGGTCGCGTGTGCGGTAGGCCCCAGGTCCCTTGGTGCGGCGTTTCGTGCCCGGTGTTTGGAAAAAAGGCATCTGCGGGATCTGCCGGGTGTCCGGAGTATGCACCTGCAGTTCTTTTTAGCCGATGGGCTGTGAGTGTAGGTAAATTGCTCGTTTGTTGTGCTGATTTATCGGAGCCGTTGTAAATGGCGACCGCTGTGTTGCGCCGCTAGCTCCGCCCCACATTTTTTTCTTTCTAAAATGATCACATTGGACCATGTAGACCATCAAGCAGATTATTCAAAATGTCACTGAGTCATTTCCCCCTCCTATTATTTATTTATTTATAAAAAAATTTATTTATTTGTAAAATATTTTACCAGGAAAGATACATTGATATTTCTTTAGTTTTCAAGTATGTAAAGGTTGTCATGCTTCTATTTATCAGGATGTAAGTATATTTGACTTGAACTTATTTACTTAGCTAGTAATGCTAGTAGTTAAATAGATCAGAACAAAAAGGCTTTGAAGTTTTGAAAGGGCTGCATAAAACACCCATGTTCTCTTTCAATAGTGCAAATAGATCAAAGGCCTGTTTTGTGTGGCTGCCTGCAGAGTTAAGGCTGGCTGAATACAAGGTTTAATAAGAAATTATATATGAAGTTACTGCATTTACTATATGTATAATAAAAAAAAAAGTATAACAAGTATAACAAAGCTGTAACATATATAAAACCCTCAAAATATATTACTATAGGCTATGTAGGAATAACCACTATTTTAAAGGACTTTGCAGACTGAAAAGCATCATGTCCGGTTTGTCTTATTTTACAAAATAACTGATTTCAAGGTAATCAGACAGCTGATATTGTGCTCTTCCTTACTTGCTTTGAGTACTTGCTCAAAGTGGAAGGCACTGCTTCTCGATTAGGCCCCAGGGAGAGTGCGCAGCTTAGCGGACAGGGGCACATGTATGAGTGTGGGATGGATAAAGCATGATTGGCTATATGCTACATGTGGGAGTGTGAGATGTGAGGAAGTGGGTGGTGACAGATTAGACTGACCTTAGTGCCACTTAGGAGCCGGTCCAGCAACAAGTTTCCCGCCCACCCTCCCTTTGCTGTTTTGGGCCCGGGGGGTTGTCACAGCAAGGCGGGGGTGTGTCCTTGCCAAATAAGGGATGGTTTGGTAGATTAGATGAAAAAGGGGGATAATGGCCGGGTCTCATCCTCCCCCGGTCTCTTATGGTGAACCTGGAGGAGGTACCAGGTTGGACGTGTCCCCACTGGGTTGTAAGTCGACCAGTTGGGAGCATTATGGTTGGCCCCCACTGAGTGGGTGGGGAGCCCTGAAAAGGAAGATGTTTTTATTATGCCGAGGGGGGGAGGTGAGAGCCTTGGGGAAGTTAGATTGGCAAGGACGGTTTCTTTGGTTACTGTATGACTATATGCAAATTGTTTATGTTAATTTATGATAATTATTATTTCGTTATATGTTAAAAGGAGTTATACAGTATTTGGTTGTGTTAATAAATGCTGTGGCCTGTTTTCTCCAAGAAGTTGTCTGTCGTTATTTGAAGGGGTAAGTTATGGTTTTATGGGGGATGAAGGGAATGCTATCCAATGCCCACTACGTACATACAAGAATCATTCTATTGTTACAGTGCGCAATTGACATTCATGTACCATAGGACCCCTACGTTTCTCTATGCAAAGCATCGGATTGGCTCAGGAACCCTTATTGCTGCTGGTTTAGAAATCACAGTTTTATTTTAGGGGAGCGGGGGGGAAGGCGGACCTGAAATCGAATTAAATAATAGAACACTCCAGTGTTACAAATGAACGTAGTTATTTTTAAAGCTGGCAAGTTCCATTAAAAAGACAATAGGGGGGGCGGGGCCTGACCGCAGTGCAGGGAAGACGTGAACCACGAGAGCTCCTGCAACAAGAGCACTTAAAAGCTACTTTCACGCTCCACAAAGCGACTAATCGGGTCACAACGGCCACCAATCGAAAGGGGACATTCAGCAGCATAGAATGATACCCCACAAACGGCACCACAAGCTACCCTCACCAATCAGGCAATCGAGGCCTACTCACGTGGTGAGTGCGGGGGGGGACGGTCGCTCTCCTACCGCCGCGATTAGCGACCTCGATGGCTAAAGGCCCTTGTCCCCCCCCCTATGAACCGGCGGAGGTCATCCCGGTCCAGACTCCACCCAGAGGCCAAGATGGCGGCTGCCGACCGAGCTTCTACACCTTCACATATCCAACCCTTATCGGCGCAGCCAGCAAGCGAGCACACCCAAGAGGACCGCATAGCAGCAGCCTTCGACCTTTTCTGGACACGGTGGCAGACCATACTGGCACAGAACCAAGCAGCCACCCGACTGCCCGCCACCTCTCCCGCAAGTATACCTGCGCTGAAATGCATAGCAATGCCACTGACCAACACAAAGCGGCAGAGGGCAATAAGAGCTCTACCCAGATTTAAAAATCGCAGACTGAGCACCCGACACCGCAAACCCAGGTCCCGACGGGCTCGGAGAGCCACTAAACGTGGCCTGCCACTCTACATACTAAAATGGCGCACTCAAGGGGCCTATTCCCGGGCTACAACAGGCGAGGCCAAGAAAGTCGGTCAACGTCTTACACACGTGCAGCAATGCACAGACGCACATAGCATTCCAAGGGACTGTGCCTATGCATCAAGGGGACACACAAAGACACTCACCAAACAGCCCGGGGTGCAGAAAAGCTGTCATGCCACCAAGTATACCTCCACACCACCCAAGGCGCACACGCAGAACCGGGAGGCAGCAGCGGAGTCCCTCTAACCTTCATGACCTGCGACGCCGAGGCCCCATGGGACTCTCCGGTATGTGCCCGGCCAGTGCCGAATACAGGAGTCGTCTGACTTTCATTTACTCTCACCGCCACACTGAGGCATTGACAGCTGCCACGCCACCACGTCCATGCAGTCATGGAGGACTATGTCCCATAATGTTATTAAGCCTTGTACCCCTGAGCTAGACGAAATTTAGCATACTTAGATAAGCATGATTGCGCTAACGTTTATTCCCCCGGTCAAACACGATGTCAAAGCAACACTCGTTAAAAATGTACCTGTTAGCAATCTTATAACACGTTAAGTTTATTTAGTTTGTGTTCACTTTACTACTTACATGCCAATTATCCAGCAAGCGTAGCCTATATTGTTTGCATATACTTCATGCCTGCCAACAACTACAACGAGGTTCTTGATAACATTTATCTCTGGTCAAGCTACATGTAGCCTTTCTCGCATGCATAACCTGCAGATTAACCTACCCTGACATAGAACGGTGTCTATAGTGTTTTCTTCCTGGATAACCTAGTTTAATGCTGTCATTAACAATATTATCAGATATAACTCTTTGTCACGCGATAATAATCCATAAAACTGTGCTATGTTTTTACAAATGCCTAACCAATGTAAATCTTTGTATGACACCCTGCATGCTCTAGCTGTTGTGGCATTGTGTGCCTTATGTGATATTTCATGCACAAATAAAATAAAGAATTAAAAAAAAAAAAAGACAATAGGGATTATTTACTAAACATTACCAGTTACAACATAAATAAATAATTCACACTGATAGTGTTGTAAATTGCCAAAAAATTTATGGTTAAACTATAAAATGAGAAATGCGGGTCCTAAAGAGCTCACTCAAAATACTTTCTCCTATGCCATCACACCATAGCCAGTGTAATGAAGACAAATAAAACAGTTAGCAGTAGTTGCCGGCCAATCTCATTTCACTACTTAACTTGGTGTATGCTCACATGACTTCTGTTTATGACTCGGACGTGTTCCCTGCACAGAGTATCCACTCCTAGAGCTACACTATTGTCCAGTCTGGCTTTTATATCTTGTGTTGTTGTTTATTGTTTTTTGTTTCTTTTTTCTTTTTTTATTCTCTAAAAATGAAAGAAAAAAGGAAAGAAGATAATAGTAATATAAAGGAAAGAAAAAGGAAAAAAAAAAGAAAAAAGAAAATAATAAAAAAGGGATTAGGCAGTTTTAAGCTGGAGTTTTCAATAACAATATATGTACATTGTGCATGCTTTATACCCCCTGTTTGACACTCCCTATTCTGTATACTATGCCATATACCTCATTGCCTTAATAAAACAGAGATTGACAAAAAAACAAAAACAAGCAAACAGTTAGCAGTAGTTGATGGGCAGTGATTCCATTTTAATTTCTGATTGCAATAATTATATAGCTCAACACCAGCTTCCCATAAAGAGAGATACCGGTGGGCAGGGTAAAAATGGGGTAGGCCAATGACATGAATTGAATCAATGGTATCACCCAGAGGGGATGTACCCACCCAGAAAAGGGGCAGGTCCGCCCAAAGAATTGGCAGGTCTGCCTGATGTTAAAGCATGCCAGGCTGCCTGCCATTCAATCAAGGGGGCCCACCAACGTTGGACCATACAGAGTACTGTTTCAGCACCAAGTGCAGCATGAGTGTTTTATGATGTGCTCACACTACACTTTTTTGGGACAGTTCCCAGGTGTCCCCAAAAGCGGACACCAGGGAACAAAGGTAGTGGGATAGGTCGCTGAATCCGTGACTATCCTGCCAAAATCAAGACTGTTAGAAGGCCTTCATATGATCATTGATTACATTGTTTTTATTACCCTATGAGTTTTGTTTTTTTGCATCATTCGAGTTTGAAGGTCTGTCTATATTTTATATTTATTACACCCTTAGCTCACGGTTTGGAAAATCTAACTTGTGCTGGGTCTGCCCATCTCCTCCGTTTAACATCTTCTTCACTCTATAGCCTTGTGTGACGTGACATTTAGTGGACAGGAAAGAGGTCCTCCTTCATCTTAAAGTGATGCTTTCCATGTGTATCAAGTGATTATGGGAATCTGGATGGCTTTCAATAGCAACTTTAAAAAAATACATGTAAAACATTAATCGTTTCAATTATATTTTGGGCATTCAAGTGAGTCCCTTCCTAAAGGCAGCCCTCACGGGCCTTGTGGTCTGCATTTCCTACATGTATAAATCACTGAAAGTGGTCCTGGCTGGGTAGCACAAAAGTCCAGGGGTCTCGAGGAAAGGTATGGCTGTGTTGACTGTGTACAGAACATGAACCCTAGCAGAGGCTGACCAAACAGGTCTCATAGGGATATGGAGTAATGCAAGGTTGGTGCAAGGATTTTACTACTCTAAGAAAACATTTTCTGCATCTTCTTGCATCTTACACCACCACTCAGTCCCATAGTCTCCTTTCTTTTGTCTCTAGTTTTTTCCTCTTCCATTACTCTCCCAGTTTTTGTTTTTCTAGCTTTTTCTCAAACTACATTTTTCTCCGACCTCCAACAGCTTATTTTAACTTTTGTCCCAAATGTCTGATCACCTTTAACTTTTCAGCCACCTTCTCACTGGTTTTTGAGGGCCTCTCTTTTCTTTCTCCATCAGTATTGCAGTATGTTCCCTGAAGTCAAGGCTAGCATAACCCAAACACACAAACTCAGAAAGAGACAGGACAGAACTGGAAAACCCGGAAAGACATATATCTCTCTACATTACGCCTGTGACACCAGAACATGCGTCGCCTAATAGACGGTGTTGACAGTGTATTTTGCAATCAAAATAATTATGAAAGCTCATGGCAACACAAGAGGCACCATTTGGTAAGTATTACACATCACAATTGACTCCAGCATGATGTGTGGCATCACTATAAGTGCAGGAGTGATGGTGTAGTTGATAAGAAATAACACTGTGTGTTGTATGGAGCTCAGGGATGACGTTGTATATTGTTAAGTGGACAGAAATTATGCAGAGCATTAAAATTGACCAACGAAAAGCATCTAACTGCATGGCCGAATGACGCCTGGATTATCTTGGTACCATGACATATGACACCTGAACAGTATTGATTTTCCCAGGGACAAGGTTGATTAAAATAACCTACAAAAACTACCATATATTACGTAAGCATTAGGGCATCTTGAAAATAGGTTTATTCTGAAACAGTGCCCCCTACATGTTCTGTGATTGGTGGGCCAGTCTTCTTTAACACCAGGCTGAACTGCCAATTCTCCCCTGTCCACCCCCATTGGTCGGTGCCAGTGGCATGATTTGCATCACTGGTCTATACTCTTTTAACCCGCCCAATAGGATGCCGATATTTGGGAGAGGGTATGAGTGTGTATCAGCAGTTTAAGGATGGATAAGATATCAATGCATGTGGATTGGGGGCTGGATTTGGTTGGGAAGGGGCGGGATGCTGACACCAGCAGCAACCACCATAAGTAGGATCCCATTATGCAAATAAACCACAATACACAACAATGACAAAGAAAAAAAAGTATATTATTCACAATAACAGAATAACACATGCAAAACAAAAAGATTCAATACAAGTACACAGGCAGGCCTCTGGGACGCATCTTCTGGATACATGCAGCAAAGCCGCATGGAGCCAGCGGACAGGATACAGAGATCAAACCTGAAACAAATCCAAGGAACTTGCAACCAAAAGTGGGGTAAGCCTAGACTCAATAGGGAGAAGATAATTGCAAGGTAGGGTCAGCTGGAGACACAGTCACATCTCTTTGGGTGCAGCAGCACCACAGCATTGTAGTGGCAATGTGAGGTATTGCAACAGATCTGAAAACTAGGAGGTATACATGGAATCTTAAAGGTAACCTTTTTAAGGAGCAACTTCTAGGTTCTAAACCTGCCAACATTTCGCATAGGAAATAGAGGAGAAACCAGAAAGGAAAGGATTGCCCAGCCACCTCAAAGAAAGGAAGAGGTTCAGAAGGAACAGAAACTGGCATAGTGAGGTTACATAGTTTGCCGTACATGGCAGATGCAGTTTAGATAATGACACAGGGTCCATTAGCTGAGATACAGGTTCACAGGTGACTGCATTACAGAACATAGAACAGAAGAATTAGAGCCAGTTTTGTTCATAGGTATTACTGTGGCAGAGATCAATCCTTCCTTCTAAAACAAAAGTCATCTGTAAGCGACAAGTCGAGAATACTACAGTCAGGATTGTCATGTGAAGAATAATCAGACAGGTGGTTCAGCATTGACAAACTCGTTCAGAGATGTCTCTTTAGGAACATGCAATATGTTTGTATGGAAGAGTCATAGATATCCATTTTTGGTCCAGCCTCGGTTGTTGCTTTTGGCAGAACTAGTAAGAATTCTTAATACTACTACAGAATTAGCAGTGCAAGGATAGGAAATGCAACATCTTCAGAGACAGATCAGGTTTAAGCCTTTGCCTGCCCTGCGGAGCTCAGTCTGCGCGGTGCCCTCGCTGGGTAAAGATGGCATTTTTTTTGTGTGTCAGGATTTTTTATTTCTGCGATTGGGTCTTTTTTTTATTTTCAAAGTTTGACGGGCTTTATGGATTTTCATTTGGCCTTTTTTGGAGCTGAAAAAAGAAGGTTTTAGAAAAAAGAAGACATCAAATGGTAAGTATTTTCTTTTTTTACAGGTAGTTAGGTTTATTGTAACCCCCTCACTATTTTTAGAGTGAGGGGGGTAGTTGGGGCTTTATTTTATTTTTGGGGGGGCGGGTGACTAGAAGCTTGTAGACAATTGGGGAATATTTTGTTTACATTTAGCCTCTACCTTTCGCCTATGGGTGGAGGCATGGGGGGGCAATAGGTCCTCCCCCCATTGTCATTTAGGGCCCCCACCCACCGATCATGGGTCAGGGCCAGGGGGAAAACAATAGGTCCTGCCCTCATTGTCATTTAGGGCCATTACCCGCCACTCATGGGTGAGGGCCAGGTGGGGGGGAAACAAAAGGTCCTTCACCTATTGTCACTTAAAGCCCCTCCCGTCGCTGGGTGAGGGTTGGGGGGGGTTCAATTGGTCCTTCCCCCTATTGTCACTCACAAAAGGAAACAAGTATATTCCTAGCTTTAAGATAAGACCCTCGACTAATGAAAGTATGTAGAAAATTGGGCAGACTAGATGGGCTGAATGGTTCTTATCTACCGTCACATTCTATGTTTCTATGTATTCGTTATAAGAACACATGAATAATAAATGCAAAACAAGGAAACGGGGAAGCCTCTGGGACTCAAGCCTCCAGGATACAGAGACCAAACCTGAGTCTAATCCAATGAACTGGCAACCTTAAAAGACGTAACTAGGGGGAAGATAATGTATTGCGGACTAAGTCAGATCTCTTCAGTCTTGGTGCAAAATCCTGCAACAACACCAAAGCTTGGTAGTGGCAGTGTGAGGTACTGCAAGAGACTGAAGCGATCAGAAACCTTATTAATGGAATTCTGACAGGGGGAGCTTGTTCCAATAGAATATGGTATTTTCCAACTTTGCTGCTATATCATATAAGGACAAGCTGTCACAAAATTATTTTTTGTGATCGTCCAGGCTGATCACTATGCAGAACCCTGTGCGGATCCCTCTCTGCTGTTAATTCTGACTGGGAATCTGTGCAGTCAGATTCTTTTCAAACCACTTATTTTCAACTACATTCTGGGCATTCTTCCAGCTAGAGAGTGTTTCAAAACAGTAAAGCATATCACAAAAATAATATAAAAAAAGTCACTTTCACTAGCAATATCATCATTGTAATACAATTTACCGTTTTGAAATACTAATATTTGTGTTCAGCGAAGTCTCTCGAGTAAAACAGTACCCTCCATGTACAGGTTTTATCGTGTCTTGGAAAGTTACAGGGTTTAATATAGTGCTTGCAAATTAAATTCTCTGGACTTTCTGCCTGGGTTGTCAGGCATGTCCCTTAAATTTTAATAATAAAATCACATAATTATGTTAAAAGATTAAATAAATATACATGTAGAATTTTGAAATATATACATATACATGTATTTAAATTCTACGTGTATACTTCTGTAATGATTTATTTAATTATATATATATATATATATATGCAATTATTTGTATTTATTTATATATAGATAGATATAGAATGTCATTCTAAGTGTATTTTGCTACCAATATATATTTATTAATATCAAAATACCGTTAGAACAAAATTACATATGTATATATAATTTATTTAATTTTTTAAAAAATATTTTATTTATTTTTTTTATTATTGCATTTATTTATTATTGTAATTTTACGTATATAGATATATATATATATGTATTATATAATAATATATCTAATATATATGTAACTTCATTCTAATTGTATTTTAATGCTAATACACAAATTATGAAGTTACATATATATAAGGTATATATATATATATATGTATATATAAAACAAAAATAAAGGTGCACTCCTCCACTTAATATTGTGCTTCTGGTTTATTATGCAAAAAAGACGATCAACGTTTTGACCTATTTTATATTTGTATTCTTTTCTTCATAGGTTGGTAACATTGGGACTCGCAGGTCTCCATCAGCATAGTAAATACTATAACAAGTGCACAACATGTGCGGGGGTAGGCTGTAGAATTTATAAAGTAAGCATTTGGGCTCGCAGGCCCACACAGTTGATGGAAACGTCCTTTGTGGTGTCTATGATTGTTTTTCCGTACCTTCGGTGTATGTTTATTTCGTCAGTGGTAAGTAACTTTGGGACTCGTATTTCTCTATTAGTACAGTGCTGACCCTAACCCTTGACCTGCATGTATGGGAATAGGTCTTGGAGATTGTGGGCAGTAATTGACGGGCACGCTTGTCCCTTGTGTTGTTTATTTAGTAAATATGTTTTTCTTGTAAATTTGTTGGGCCACTCAATTGTGCAGTGAGTTGGGGTCCGCGTGTCCCTCCAATGCATCAAATAACCACGCAAAGGTGTTCTTGGGGGCCCACAGGTCCCTTTCCGTCAAGGTAGGCCGGTGCCCTTGCATTCTATATTCCAGCGTGCCAAGTGTTTAATGGTGCTTTCCCACCTTAGTTATGTATAGGACCTCTTTCCCGATTATCTTCCAGGGGCTGGTAGTGGGTTATCGTGGTCTAGAGTTGTTTGAGGTACTTAGGATGATTGTGCGGGTTGTGTGTATGTGGGTGACGTGGGGAGGAGTGTAGGTCTGTCAGTCACGGTCATCCAGTCAGTAGTGGAGTTTGGTGGCGAAGTCTGCCTTAGCTGTGGTTAGGATCCAGTGTGTCCATGTCTCACTGTATGTTGTGGGTGTGTGTGTAGTGTTCATTGTTAGCTCCTCCACCTCTCTCAGGCTCTGTGTGAACCATGCCTGTAGGGGAGGGGTTATTGGCTGTTTCCAGTATTGTGGGAGGACATGCTTGGCTATGTTCAGCATCCGGATGGTCATGGATTTTTTGTATTTGGATCTGGGGTTGTCAAGTTGTGTAGGAGCATTGCTGCTGGGTCTAGGAGGGGTGGTCTGTTAGTGAAATCCTCTAGCATTCTGTGTATTTCCTCCCAGTATGGTCTAATTTTTGCACAGTCCCACCACAGGTGTATGATGGTGCCTATATATCTCTCACATCTCCAGCATACCTCGGGGAGGTTGGGGTTAATGGTGTGTAGAAGGCTCGGTGCGCGGTACCAATTGGTCAGGAGTTTATATGTGGTCTCCTGTGTTTTGCTGTAGAAGGAACAGTGATGTGTGAGGTAGCATATCTTTTCCCATTCCGTATCAGTAAATGTCCTGTTTAGTGCCGTCTCCCATTTACCTTTAAACAGTGGGGGTTCGGAGGGGGTCTCTCCTTGTAACATCGAGTACAGGAAGGATATCCTGGACGGGATTTAAGCATGCCTTTTCAAAGGTGGTATGTTCTCGTGTGAGTGCGTTACCCTTAGTGTGTGAGTTGTGCGTATTTAAAGTGGTGGCTGATGGTGGTCGGGGTCTCTCCTAGCATGTCTGTTAGAGTTTTGTATTTGCCATATGGCATTATGTGGTGTAGACGGGAGATTGGGGTCGGCAGCATGTCCCTGAATGCATTCGGGTCAATTCCTGGTGGGAATTCCTCGTTGTGTGTCAGTGGTAGCAGGGGGGAGGGGTAGGGTGCCAGGCTGTGTGTCTTGGAGGTTCTACGGACCATCATGGTGTGCTTTGTGTATGGGGACAGTGTAGTGCTCGTGTTGTCTCTGGGAGTCCAGGGTAGGGCCTGAATGGCCTCTCCCGTCCCCCCTCCCTCTGCAACCTTTCAGAGTTTCCGCACCCTGTATTTAGTCCACTCCATCACCCGTTGGAGTTGTGCAGCTTCATAATACAGGTGGAAGTCTGGCAGTGCCAGGCCTCCCCTGTCTTTCCGGAGCGTGAGTGTGTCGAATCTCATCCTAGGTCTGCGTCCGTTCCAGACGTATCGGCCCATGGTGGTTCTGAGTGAGTTAAAGAAGGTTCTGGGGATAGCGATGGGAATGGCTTGGATAAGGTACAGGAGGCGTGGGAGGAAGTTCATTTTTATGACCTGAACCCTCCCCAGCCACGATATGTGTGGGTAGGACCAGGCCTTCGTCTCCTGTTGGATTTTCTCCAGCATGGGGGCAAAGTTTTCCCTATACAGGTCCCCACTTTGTTTAGTCAGCCAGATGCCTAAGTATCGAATTTTGTGTTCAGACCACTGGAATGGGAAGGCCCTGCCGAGTCTGTCTACCCTGTCAGTCGGTATGGAAATGTTCAATATGTAGGATTTGGTAGGGTTAATCTTTAGGTTAAAATTCCCGGAATGTTTTCAGAATGTTCGGTAGTGTGGTTTCTGGTGCGGTTACGAAGAAGAGGAGGTCGTCGGCGTATGCTGCAAGCTTATGGTGGACGTCCCCGCTGGTGACCCCTTGTATGTCAGTGTCTTGTCTTATGTGTGTGAGGAAGGGTTTAAGAGCAAGGGCGAAGAGCAAGGGGGACAGGGGACAGCCCTGTCTTGTGCCATTGAGTATGGGGAATTCCGCAGTCAGGGCTCCATTGACCAGGACTCTAGCGTTGGGCTCCTCGTATAGCGCCTTTATCCATCTCCGCAAGTGCAGTCCCAGCCCTATGTGAGCTAGTGTTTGGAATAGATAGTCCCATCCCACTCGGTCAAAGGCCTTCTCTGCGTCCGTAGATAGCAGGAGAAGGCCCCCCGTTTTCTCCGCTGCTCCATGCATGAGGGCTAGTGCCCGGGCCATGTTGTCCCTTGCTTCTCTACCCCGCACAAAGCCGACCGGGTCCGGGTGGACCAAGGCGGGTACGTGTTGTTGGAGCCTGGATGTTAGTATTCTGGCAAGGAGTTTGATATCACAGTTAATGAGTGAAATCGGCCTGTAGTTGCCACAGTGCTCTCCGTCCTTGCCCTCTTTGGGAATGATTGTTGCTCCGGCCATCCCTAATGGAGTTGTAAGAGGCCAGGAGGGGCGGATACAGGCTGTCAGCAAAGGTTTTGTAGTATCAGAGCGGGAGCCCGTCTGGGCCTGGACTTTTGCCTGGTTTAGTGGCCTTAATCGCTGCTGCTAGTTCTTCTGGGGTGATCGGTTCGTCTAGTGCGTTTGATATGTCTGCGTCAATGGACGGGGGCGAGTGTGACGTCAAGTACTCTTGGATGGACGCTCTCAGTCGAGTTTTCGCCTCTTCAGTGCGGGGTCGGGGCAGTGAGTATAGGTCAGCGTAGTAGGAATGTATAGTCTCTAGTATTTTCATCGGGAGGCGTTGTATGACTCAATTTCTGTCCCTCATTCTGTCTATATATGTCAGTTGTCTTTTTTTAGCGAGCATTCTGGCTAGTAGCTTTCCGCTCTTGTTCCCGTGTAGGGAGAAGAACGCTCTATGTCTAATCGTGTTCCTTTGGTGTTTGGAGTGTATTAGCATTGTCAGTTCCCTCCGTAGTTGTAGGAGCGTCGCCTGGTGTGTTGGGCTTTGGTCGCGTTTGTTCGCTTGCTCTATGGCCTGTATGTCAGTCAGGATGGTCTTGAGGCGGGCCTTATTCTGCCTCTTGACCTCAGCTCCTATCTGTATGAGGTGACCCCTCACTACGCTCTTGTGGGCTTCCCATCTGATTGTCGGGATGTCTGTGTAGTGTGTTCGTCTCAAAGTAGTCATCCAGTACTTGTCTTGTTCGTGTCGCCAGATCAGGTCGGATAAGATAGTCGTTCAGTCTCCAGTTGTATGTCGTAGGTCGGAAGAAAGGGGATTTAAGCGTTATCATCACTGGGGCATAGTCTGACTAGGTCACTAGGCCAATGGTAGCATCCGTTACTAGGGGGAGAGCGTAATGAGACGTGTAGAAATAGTCTAGGCGTGTGTAGGATTGATGGGAGTGTGAGAAAAAGGTGTAGTCTCGTTCGTCGGGGTGGTGGGCCCTCCAGCAGTCTACCAAGTTGTGTTGTAGGGACTTAATGTTGGTCAGGTGTTGGGTGGGTACGTGGGTTATGCCCATTGAGCAGTCCCATTTTGGGTGTAGTGCTACATTGAAGTCGTCCCCTATTACAAGGGTCCCTTCTGTGAATGTTTGTAGTTTACTTAAGGTGCGTGCTAGGAAGCTGTGTTGTTTGTGGTTGTATATGTTCGCGAAAGTGTTCTTCCTTCCCGTTAAGGTCTTGAGCGCATTCCTCTTCTACGAATGGCACCCTCCTCTTGATCAGTATAGCTGTGCCCCTGGATTTCCCCCCATCATAGTCGCTAAAATAGCCCTGTAGGAAGTGGTGGTTAGTTAGTGTGGGTCTGGCACCCTCCCTGAAATGTGTTTCCTGAATCAGGACTATGGATGCCTTCCGTGAGTGGAAGTCTCTTAGTGGCACGGAGCTTTCTCCGGTTTGTTGAGTCCCCGGGTGTTTATAGAGAGTATAGTGAGGTGGGTCGGTGCCAGCGTCATCTTGCATGCGCAGTGTGGGTGTTGGAGTCTGTCTGCAGTGGTCTTGTCCTGTCTTCGTCGGGGTGGGTGGGATGTGGGGAAAGACAAGGGTAGAGCAGGGGTAGGTGGTGGGGGAGGTTATGGTGTGTATGGGTGGGGGTGTTCCTGGTAGGAGAATTGTCTGGAGTTTGGTCCAGTGTGGGGTCGCCCCACGTGGGTAGCGACTAGGATAATAGCGGTGGGGAGCAGTGGTCCATGCGACTCTCTCACCTTCTAATGGACGCTGTGTCCTGTGGGTAGGTGGAAGGAGGTCCAGGCCCTCCTCGTATTCCGCGGTAGTGGTCTGTCCCTGCAGGTCGCACATGTCGATCTACAAGTGGACTTTCCAAATGTCGTGGCTTCCCTGTTAGGCACTACGAGAGAAGAAATTAGTACATCGCCCTCTTGTGAGGGTAGCCCTAGGGCTCACATGGGAAAAACATGTCAGTTATGAAACAATAATACACAAACATTCAACTTATATACATGCAAGACCAGTAATTTTTGGACCTCATACTTGGTTTTCCCATGGTGGGGACCATCTCCCATGGGATGGGCGGGGTGGGCCAAGCCCAGAGATTCTCCCCCACTGAGCCCCTGGTCCCCCTTTTGTTCTACGATTTCCCTGTTGTTCTCCCTTCCTCTATGCCCCGCGGGTTCGGTCTGTACCGGTGGGGGTGTTACCAGATTACACCCTGTCCCAAGGTTGAGACTGGAGTGTGGGTCTCTTCTCTGCTTGTCACCTCCTCCCGGCACCCCCAGTCCCTCTTCTCCCATCTTCCCTTTGTCTCTAGGTTCCCTTGTGCGCGCCCTCTCCCTCGGTCCATCTTACGGGAGCATGGTGCCGGTCCTGGGGCCGCGTCGTGTCTGGGTCTGTCCGTCTGTGGGGGCCCTGGGCATCCTCGTCCTAGTCCTGAGGGTCAGTGCTTATGTCTAATACGTTCCCTCCCCCCCTCCTTCCTTATCTGCTAGAGTCGTTTGGGGATAGATCCCGTGGGTGTCTGGTATCTCTGACCGGGGTGGGGGCGTACCAATTTCAGTGGGTGTAAGATAGCTACTGGGAAACTGTATCGGTGTGTGGCCGGGTGGCCATTTTTGGTGGGGGTGAGCCGTATGTAGGGGGGGTAAGGCAAAATACCTGGACCTTGAACCTACCCACCGGGTAGTGTCACCTTCAACCCTCTATGGTGCGGTAACCGGTTGCAACAGAGACAATTGTCCTTAGTGCGGCTCGCGAGTGTACTTGGCCTCTGCAAGTCTGTGCCGTATCCTAGTGTAATGTGGGGAATGCTATCCCAATAAATTAGCATATTGCCAACAAACCTCAGAGCCAGGAATTCAAGGCTCTGTCTAAGGTGAGCATAACCATTACTATCTCACTATTTTGTATACACTATCTGTACAATACCACCTATGAGGTTCTCTCTCTCTGCTTGTTCCATATCTTCGGGAGAACATCGTTTGGGATAAAGGGGTGTGTTGCTGCCTCAAGAGCAAAAAGGAGTCACTTACGGAGCCAATAGCTTATAGGCTCCAACCCACGTGAGTGGTTTCAACCAATTGCTACTATTATTCATTTTTTATTTTTGTAAACAATCTGCACTATATTCTCTCTTTTTGTTGTTTTACTTTGTATGTACATTTGGACACATTGTATCACTATGTTGGAGGGGTGAGTATACCCCCTCATTATTTATATTAATATTCATTATAGCGCTCCACTCGCTGGTATATTGTTTATACCTTTTTATTCTTATATTTTGCACTTTATTGTGGATTAAGGTATTCCACTTTTTGTGTTGAGCTGCTTTTATTCAGGCACTTTAGTATATCACTCACTATCTCAGTAAGGGATAGTTATTGTTTTCTCTGTGTGTCCTAGTGTCAGTTCACCCGGCGTCCTGGGTGTCATGCGGCGAGGTCCATGGGTGGCGACCAAGTATGTCCCAAAGTCCCGCTGGTGCACATAGTCGGGAGTGTTCGTTGTCATGCTTTACATTGGGGTCCCAGGGGCCGGATGGCCCGCTGGCATGGATTCCCGACCCTCTGGGATTGGGAGGCTTGTGTCGGCATCTCCGGTCGGAAGGTGTAAAAGGCATGGGGATTCGGCCAGGCCACCAACACTGGAGGTAGTTGCAGTTCCTTTATGAGGTCCGCCTGGTCTCCTTCGCACCTCACCGTGAATAGGCCTTTAGGTGTGGAGGCCTGTAGGCCGTGGGGAAGCACCAGCAGTACCTCACTTTGTTGGTTTGGAGGGCCCTGGTAAGCGGGCGCATTGCTCTTCGGTAGGCAAGGGTTGCGGGAGAGAGGTCGGGGTACAGCTGCACCTCCAATCTGTTCAGTTGGATCCGGTCTGCGTCTCTGGCTTTACAGAGTATGTCCTCTTTAAGTTGAAAGTGTAATAAGCAGCAAATCACGTCTCTCGGTGGCAGGTCCGGCAGGCCTTTCGGTCTCAGGGCCCTGTGGGCTCTGACAAAGTCAATTGGAGTTGTGGCTGGTCTGTCCAGCAGCTTGTTGAATAACTCCGTGAAGGTGTCTTTGAGAGGAGTCTGCTGGTCCTGGTCTTCCGGCAGGCCCCTGATCTGTATATTCTGCCGCCTCCCTCGGTTGTCTAGATTTTCCACGTGCATGGCCATTTGTCTGAGCTGTCCCGTGTGCAGTTGCATTGCTCCTGTGGTCGCGGACTGTGCCGACATGTGGTCACAGTCCGCCTCTAGTTGGGCCACTTTCTGGTGTAGGCCCTGGATGTCCTCCCTTAGGGTGTGGAGTTCTTCTTTAATTGATCTGTGTAATGCTGCGTTCGCCTCCTTCAGGTCTGTTTTCGTCGGGAGGTTTCGAGCAAGTCCATCCAGTCTGGCTGAGAGAGTTGGGAGCCCTGGGTGGATGGGGCTTCATCCTGCTGGCCAGCACGTGGGGAGGGTGTGCGAGAGGAGCTTGTGGTCTCCGGGTCATTGGAGGCCCGCGTTGCCGGGTCGGCTGAGGCGGTCAGGTACTGCATGGCGTCAGTTTGTGGCCCTTTAGGTGTAGCGAGGGTCTTATTAGTTTGTGCGGTCCGGTGAGTTTTACCCATTTTAGATGGATGGAAGTTGGTTTAGGCGAGGTTAGGTGCTGAGCCTGTGGGGAGCTCCCGGTTTACGCCGCCATCTTCCTCGGCCTCCAAGCCACGCCCCCGAAACACGATATTAAGTCCAGGAGTGCACCTTGATTTTTGTTTTCTATATAAATGTGCCAAACTTATTGTTTGAAATATATATATATATATATATATATATATATATATATACACACATATATTCTTTTTACATGTGTAATTGTTACCGAGTAAACTAGCAGAAGCCAAACACAGAGAGATGGATGCAGGGCCGGAGCTAGGATTTTTGACTACACAGGCGAAGATGCATTTTGACGCCCCCCTCCCCCGCACCCCAAAAAATCCAATGCATCTTCACCTCTGTGTCTCGTAGCCCCCCTTTTGAATTTTACCCCCATTAGTGTTGCATATCCACTCTCTTACCCCTCTGGTCTCTTTGTGTCTGCACCCCCCTTTAGTGTGTCTCATACAACCCATCTTATGTATTTCTTCCCCGTCAGCCCCTTTCTTCCCCCCAGTCCTTTTCTATCTCTCTTTTTCTCCCATATAGACATAGACATAGATACAGGCAAAAATACATACATGCACAAATACACAAACATACAGACACATAGCCATACAAGCACACAGACATAATTATTCAGGCACACAGTCACAAAGATATACAGACACACAGTCATAAAAGGCACACAATCAAACAAACACAGTCATACAATTTACACATACAGGTACATTGTCGTACAAACACAAACATACATTCATACAGACACAGGCACACACAAAAATACAGACACAGACAAAGAAAAAGAGATTGGCATATAGAGAAATACATACAAAGTGATACAGAGACATACATACGCAGACAGTCATAAAGAGACATACAGACAAGGCATACAGAGACATACATACACAGACAAGCAAAGAACCCTGCACACTGATACCGTGTAAATGCTCCGGCCATCCACAGTGATAGATGCTCCGTGTCAGGCAGTCATCGCTGGATCCACCGGTAAAGTCTTCAAAAGGAATAAACGCAGGCAATACTCCAATAGTAAGGATGGTATATTTATTGATAGGTGAACCACCCCATAGAAAGTGTGACGTTTCAGCTCAGCAGAGCCTTAATCATGCAATAATGCTCTGCTGAGCCACTTTCTTTGGGGTGGTTCACCTATCAATAAATATACCATTATTACTATTATAGTGTTGCCTGCGTTTATTCCTTTTGAATACATACACAGATCGTCATACAGAGACATACAGACTGTATGACGGTCTGTGTATGTACACAGGATGGCTAAAAGATAGATCCCCATCTGTCGTGCAACTTCAACAATGCTTTGAAAGCTGGGGCTTTACCGATTCCCCATGCTTGCAGGATTGTATTTAGCACGTTGCAGTATTTGTGTGTTTGACTGTAAGCATGTGTTTGTATAGAGTATGTTTGTGTGAATGTAGGGGTGAGTTTGTATGTAGTGTTTGCGTTTGAATGCAAGCATGCATTTACGTGTAGTGTTGGGTTTTTGAATGCAGGTGTTTGTTTATATATAATTTTGGTGTCTGATACAGACGTGTGTTTGTATGTAGTGTTGACATTTGAATGCAGGGGTGTGTTTGTATGTAGTGTTGAAGTTTGCATGCAGGTGGTTATTTGTGTGTAGTGTTGGTGTTTGAATGTTGAGATGTATGCACATATACACATACACTGCCTTACACGCACACACACTGACACATATGCAGATACACAAACTGATACACATTCAGATAGACAGACACACATATACAGATACACACAAACACTGACAGACATACAGACACCCTGACAGACATACACACACGGACACTGACAGCCATACACACACAAGACACTGACAGACAGATATATACACACACAGACACACTGACAGACAGAAACACACACAGACACACTGACAGACATACAGGCACACTGACAGACATACAGGCACACTGACAGACATACACACACACACACACACACAAAGACACACTAACGGACAGACATACACAGACACACTGACAGACATATAGATACACACATACACACTGACAGACATACACACACGGACACTGACAGACAGAAACACACAAGACACTGACAGACAGACAGATATATACACAAACAGACACACTGACAGACAGAAACACACAGACACACTGACAGACATACAGGCACACTGCCAGACATACACACACACACACAAAGACACACTAACAGACAGATATATACACACACAGACACACTGACAGACAGAAACACACACAGACACACTGACAGACATACAGGCACATTGACAGACATACAGGCACACTGACAGACATACAGGCACACTGACAGACATACACACACACACACAAAGACACACTAACAGACAGACATACACAGACACACTGACAGACATATAGACACACACAGACACACTGACAGACATACACACATGGACACTGACAGACAGAAACACACAAGACACTGACAGACAGAAACACACACAGACACACTGACAGACATACAGGCACACTGGCAGACATACACACACACACACAAAGACACACTAACAGACAGACATACACACACACACACACACACACATGCTGATCAAAAAATACACTTTTCTAGCCAAAGACAGGAGGGTGGCTTACCTGGGGACTGCTGGCTCAGGTAGTTGGGAGTTGGAGCTAGTCCTGCCCAGCCCCCCTCCTATCTGCAGTCTTCTTGGGAGGAAGTCCTCCCATGCTCACATGAAGGTGGCCAGCGGTAGCACCGCCCCTGCTGGGCGCGCTGTGTGCTACAGAGGGTGCAGGGATATGACGTGTTCATATCCCCGCCCCCTCCACACAGTCCGCGGCAGGAAGGAAAACTGGTCTGTGGGGATGCTGCTGCCGCTCAGCCACGCTACAAGAAGTGACCAGCAGGAGAGGGGAGCTGTGCGCTTCCCTCCTGCCGGTCACCCCGACATTTGCGCCCCCCGGGCCGGTGCGCCCTAAGGCGGCCGCCTGTGCCGCCTTATGGACGCGCCGGCCCTGGATGGATGCAGGTCTTCAGGAAGTAAGAAGTCTTTATTAACATACCGATCGGGCCTCAGATGAACTCCTGTTCCAAAAATATCTGAGAGACCAACACATGGTGTACATTCCTTATATAGCACTATAACTCCTCCCATTAATAGCTACACCCACATATACCTTTAAACAATCAATGAGCAGAATATAGACTTGTACATCTGGTCAGACCACATGGCTCATCCAAGACAAAGGAAATAAATGCAATTTCAGTTCCTGCATTCCTGCACATGCTCAGTACATTGATGACAGTATCCTAGCTACATGTAGCTAACTAACTGACACAACATACACATATGCCACATGGAAATCTTGGCCTACTAAATTTACATTCACTGAAATTCCACCACATAATAATAAGTTCTTTAATCTTTTCCCACCAGCAGGGGGACTGTCTGACATCCCTGCCTCTTTGAGAGCGGTCACATGGCCCCCGGGGCCTGATTTGCCATGGGAGGACTGGATGGGCTGTCAGGCAGTTCTCCTGAAGCGAAGCACCGGGAAGGAAAGTATCCCAGGCGATCTAGGGCTCAGAGCCGTTACAACGTTCTATGCCGCCCCAGTGGCTTTAAAGTCCATTAAATGAGGGATAGGTTAGAATGCAATAACGGCAAAGGGTCATTCTAAGCACCATATTATTATTATTTATATAGCGCCAATAAATTCTGCAGTCCTGTACCTTACTGAATTTGCATAAGCCTGCCACAATGCCAATGTACCCCATTCTTGGCAGATCCTATCCTACCAAACTAATGCCTGCTCTTATGAGCATGGAATGGGGTACATTGGCGTTGCGGCAAGCTTATGCAATGCATGGTGAGATCATACTGTAACTAAACTCCAATTATTATTTTTTGCCAAAGTGAAAAGTTTTTAAATAAATCTATTACATTCTCTAAACCTTAAAATCATTGTTTATTGAATGAGTCGGTGCGCTGGATTTTGTATGTTGTATGAATAGGCCCTAGCAGCAGCCCTCTTGCTTTTATATATATTTAACTCCCCAGTGTTGCACCCCTCCTTGTCTTAGATACCTGATTTAAGGTCCCTATCTAACTTTACATTTGAGATAGTCCCAGGAAGTGGATTAATTTCAAATGAGCAGGCATTAGGTTGCTAGAGTAGGACTTGCCAAAAATATGGTACATTTACATTGTGGCAGGCTTATGCAACGTTTGATCATATACTATAACCAAACACCCATTATTTTTGCTTAAGTTAGATGTTAAACAAAACAAAAATATTAAATTCTAGAAGCCTTACAATTGCTGTTCAGCGAATGAGCGAATCCACTGGATCTTATATATTTTATTTTAATATTTTTATTTTAGTTATTTTTTTTTTAACCCGTGATTATAGTGTGTGTGTATTTCCTTTAAGGACAGCAGCAGCAAATAAACCTTTGGTCTTGTGGCTTATTATATCGATAACAGCTCAATAGCGTTATATTGCCATAATACACACTTTCCTGTTACACTCATTGTATACACAGTATCACAGACAGTGCACTGGTCCAGGGACGTATTAGCTGCAAGGCAAACAAGGCATTTGCCTTGGGCGGCATTTTCCAGGGGGAGGCAAAAAAAAGTGTGTGTCTGTTAGTGAGTGTGTGTGTGTCTGTTAGTGTGTGTGTCTGTTAGTGAGTGTGTGTGTGTGTGTGTTAGTGAGTGTGTGTCTGTTAGTAAGTGTGTGTGTGTGTGTGTGTGTGTGTCTGTTGGTGTGTGTGTCTGTTAGTGAGTGTGTGTGTGTGTGTGTGTGTGTCTGTTAGTGAGTGTGTGTCTGTTAGTGAGTGTGTGTGTGTGTGTCTGTTGGTGTGTGTGTCTGTTAGTGAGTGTGTGTGTGTCTGTTAGTGAGTGAGTGCGTGTCATGCCTAGGCCAGCACAAAACCAGGATACACCACTGCACTGGGCGCAGTATCTAGTTTCCTTCCCTAAGCAGGACTGTGGGCATCTGACAGAACCAGGTAAGTGATTTACTGTCTGTAAATTGTTTTACCATGAGATGAAGCCATGGGATCCTGGCACACTGTAGTAGTTATGGTACTTTAAGTATACCTATTAATTGCATTTTTAAAACTGTGTCTATTACAAAACCTCTCTATACATTTAAAAAGTCACTGTTAAAAGTGTACCTTTGAAAAGTGTCGATTGTCATTATAGCAATGCTCCAACACTGCTCTTGTCATTAGTATGCACAGACGTTATAATGATGTTAACAATAGTCTCTTGGTTTAGGGTAAGGTTAGAGGGAGATTAAGTAAGGCTAGGCGTTAATCACTTTGAAAATGTCAACATAAAACATAAACACAAAGATTAAAAACAATGTGGCCAATGTTTATAATGATAAGCATTATTACAGCACAGAATATATTGGCATACCCATTGTTTTACATGGTGTGAAGAGTTAGAGGTAGGCTTAAGATTTAAAAGGGATTTAGGATTGGGGGGTACCTGCCTTTAAGATACCATACTGTAATTATCATTCTTCTCTGAATAACAGAGCGGTGGCTAGCAATCCCATATAAACTTAACTTTACCACCATGGGTGGCAGTTGGGGGCTCTAAATATATAATATTAAAAGGGGGTGGACATTCCATATGGGGTGGCTATAGAAGTGGACAGATCATAGTGACTTTTTTGGGGGGGAAGGGGTGGACAGTGGCATGTACACACCCTTTCAATATTTATTTATGTCCACCATCACTGGGTGGGGGGCACTATGCTTTGTCCACACCCTAATGCTTATTTTACGTCTCCCTCCTAATGCCCAATGCTTATTTTAGGTCTCCCTCCTAATGCGGTTTTCCCTATAATATTACAGGCATACTTCCCAATGGCTGCCCAGTCACTTGTTTTCAGGTTTAGTAGAGATGGCCTCACCTGCCACGTCAGGTGGGGAGAAAAGGAAGGTCTTTAATCTCCATTACATTAATATAGTTTTGTTTTGTTTTTATTTACATTACTGTGTTAATATGGTTGCTGGCTACGAACCTCTGGCCAGATGACACATGGCTATTTTTAGCTGTTGGTCCATTGAGGGTAATATTATGAACTATAGCCATTGCTGCTACCGGGTCATAGAAAGTAACAGTCAGGCAAACCTGGTGAACAAAGAGAATTATCGCTCAGTTTTGGCTGACACCCGATTGAAAGCTTGTCAAACCAAATTTTTTATTTTTTTTTATTTTTTTATTCCAGTTTCGCTGAATGACCAAAAACACCAAACAATTTCTCCGAGCACACGTCTATTTGAAAATACATGAGATAAACTGCTTCAGCAATGAAAGTAATGCACAGCTAAAGCCAATTTGACTGCTCTGCATGCATGCTACTTAAAGAAATGTCTCTCACTGGGTTGTCTGGACCTATTACTAGTCACATGTTCCAGGAAAAGTTTTAGATTTTACAAAATGTAATTATATAGCAAATGGGTAATTATTTGCACGTTTGATTTAAAGTAATCCAGTTATAACTATTATCTGAAGAAGAAAAATGCTTAAATCACCATTGTATTGCATTTTCCTTGCTAGAAACAGTTTGTATAAGGATTTAAAGAAAACCATTACCCAGCTTGCACATTAATTAACATACAATGTTATCAGAAAAGATGCACACAAATGTATTTCTCCTTTTAAGAAAACAGATAACTTGAAGCCAAAGGTCTTTAAAGACAAATCAGTTTAAGAGGTTTTTTTTTTTTTACTGAACCCAACATTGACCATGTGAGAATTAAAAAATAGAATATTATTATTATTGGCATTTATATAGCGCCAACAGATTCTGTAGTGCTCGAATAAATAAACGACTGAAAGCACAATGACAAATGAATCAACAGATCCATTAAAAGCAACCTTCCTGGCAAATCATGTAAAGGAAAAGACATTTTTTAAATAACGTTTAGTTAAAGGGATACTATAGTCACCAAAACAACTTTAGCTTAATGAAGCAGTTTTGGAGTTTAGATCATGCCTCTGAAGTTTCACTGCTCAATTCCGTGCCATTCAGGAGTTAACCCCTTAAGGACCGGCCTGTTTTTGCGATGTTTGTACGTTAAAGGACCACTCTAGTGCCAGGAAAACATACTCGCTTTCCTGGCACTAGAGTGTCCTGAGGGTGCCCCCACCCTCAGGGACCAACTCCCGCCGGGCTCTGGGGGGAGGAAGGGGTTAAACTTACCTCTTTCTCCAGCGCCGGGCGGGGAGCTCTCCTCCTCCTCTCCTTCTTCCTTACGACGTCATCGGCTGAATGCGCATGCGCGGCAGGAGCCGCGCTCGCATTCAGCCGGTCGCATAGGAAAGCATTTACAATGCTTTCCTATGGACGCTGGCGTGCTCTCACTGTGATTTTCACAGTGAGAAGCACGCAAGCGCCTCTAGTGGCTGTCAATGAGACAGCCACTAGAGGTTTTGGAGGCTGGATTAACCCTCAGTATAAACATAGCAGTTTCTCTGAAACTGCTATGTTTATAAAAAAAAAGGGTTAATCCTAGAGGGACCTGGCACCCAGACCACTTCATTAAGCTGAAGCGGTCTGGGTGCCTAGAGTGGTCCTTTAAGGACCAGAGCAGTTTTAACACTTTTGTGGTGTTTGTGTTTAGCTGTAATTTTCCGCTCTCTCATTTACGGTTCCCATACAAGTTATATATTGTTTTTTTCACGACAAGAAGGGCTTTCTTTACATACCAGTAATTATATTATGTCATATATTGTATTTAAAAAAACATAATAAAATATGGTGAAAAAAAAACAAAAAAACATGTTTTTGGACTTTTACTTGAAAAATCTTTTACTTATCTACAAAAGCTAATGAAAAAAACTGCTAAATAGATTCAAAATGTTGTCCCGAGTTTAAAAACACCCAGTGTTTACATGCTTTATTGCTTTTTTTTGCAAGTTATAGGCCTATAAATACAAGTAGGAAATTGCTGTTTCAATATATATATATTTTAAATGTATCAATAGTGACATTGTTACACCGTTATCTGTCATAAATCCCCGAAACACACCTAACATGTACATATTTTTTAAATTAGACAACCCAGGGTATTCAAAATGGGGTATGTCCAGTCTTTTTAGTAGCCACCTAGTCACAAACACTGGCCAAAGTTAGCATTTATATTTGTTTGTGTGTTACAAATGCAAAAAACGCTAACTTAGGCCGGTGTTTGTGACTAAGTGGCTACTAAAAAAGGCTGAACATACCCCATTTGCAATACCTTGGGTTGTCTTCTTTTGCAAATTGTATGCCATCATGGGGCTAATTCTCATTCCTTGGCTACCATACGCTCTCAAAGGCAACCTAACCAATCTGACAAATTAAAAAAAAAATAAAAAAAAGGAAAATCAAGCCTTATATTTGACCCTGTAACTTTCACAAACACTATAAAACCTCTACATGTGGGGTACTGTTATACTCAGGAGACTTCGCTGAACACAAATATTAGTGTATCAGAACAGTAAAATATATCACAGCAATAATATCCTCAGTGAAAGAGCTGTTTGTGTGTGAAAAATGCAAAAAACTTCACTTTCACTGACAATATCATCGCTGTGATATGTTTTACTGTTTTGAAACACTAATATTTGTGTTCAGCGAAGTCTCCCGAGTAAAACAGTACCCCCATGTACAGGATTTAGGGTGTCATAGAAAGTTACAGGGTTAAACACAGTGCTAGCAAATTAAATTATCTGGACTTTTGGCCTGGGTTGGCAGGCAGGTCCCTCAAATTGCAATCATTAAAATTACTTAATTAGGTAAAAATATTACATAAATATGAACGTAGAATTTTAATATATATACATATTTATATATTTGACGTCTACGTGTATATTTATGAAATTATTTATGTAATTATGTATGTGGACATATGTATATTTCGTATTATTTTTATTTATTTATTTATACATAGATATATATATATATCATTACATTCTAAGTGTATTTTGATATAAATATATATATATATCAATATCAAAATACTGTTAGAATAAAATTGAATATATATATATAAATTTTTTTAATTATTAAAAATTATTTTTATTTTTTGTTATTTATTTTTATTAACATATTATTTGTATTTTATAATAATATATATATACCATATATATAGTTATTATATATATTGTATATATTCGTGTGTAATTTAAATATAAGTGTATTTTTATATTAATATACGTATATATAAATATAAAAATACACTTAGTGTGACATTATATATATGATATATATACATATATTATATATAGGTATATATAGATATAATACATGTATATATATCATATATATATACACATGTTTTTTTTTTACACTGATTTTTTTTTTTTTACACTTTATTTTATGATTTTACAGATGCAGGGAGACTGCCTGTCAGCACAGACAGTCCCCCTGCAGGCAGATACACAGACCCCTATTGCGGTCATGTGATCGAGTGATCACATGGCCGTGGGGTCCTGATCTGCCGAGGGGGGACTGCCCGGGCAGACAGGCAGTCCCCCTGGACCGGGAGGAGAGCTGATCGCCGCCGTGGGACCGACGGCGATCAGGTAAGTTGCCCAAAACCGCTATGACGGTTCAGGACCGTCAGCGGTCCAAACGCACGTTTTACCGCTGACGGTCCTGAACCGTCAGCGGTCCTTAAGGGGTTAAATTACTTTTGTTTCTGTTTATACAGCTCTAGCCACACCTCCCATGACTGTGACTCACAACCTGCATGAAAACAAATGGTTTCATTTTCATGCCAGAGAACTTGGCAGTGAGACTGCGGGGCCATGATCTATGTACCAAAACTACTTCATTAAGCTAAAGTTGTTTTGGTGACTATAGTGTCCCTTTAACTATTGGGTTGTGCTAAAACTGAGGACATGGCAGTTCTCTTTAAGTTTATAATATGCAGTCTTGATATAAAAGGCCGAGCTCAGGAGCTAATAGACAAAGTTATGGAAAGTGGATCGGAGGAAATCCATAGTGCACATAACTTATCCTCCATCTTATTTCACCACACTGCCAACCAATCCTAAATTCTCTGTGTAGAAACTGCAGTAAGTCACGGGGGGCTATGACTGACAGCACCAGAATCAAAGCACTGCTGCCTCGCAACTTGTGCAAGCTGATGGCTCTCTTATAAAGAACTCCAAAAATTATGCGGCCATTGATTCCTTCTCAACAGCACGCAGTTGGAGATGCCACCAAGATAAAGGCACTGCCTTACACATTTCTTGGGAACCCCCACAATCTGCTATTCTTAAAAGATTCTCTCGTATAACCCCTTCTTTTTCACCAGATTCATCCCTGCTCCACCAGGGCATACATAAAAAAATCTGACATTAAGAATTGTGAATGTTGTCATGAGTCTCATCCCAAGGATCTGGAGAGAGGCAGCCTCCCCTTCCCTCCCCTCCCCTCGAACTGTTTTTCTCTGGCATGGACAACCTGTAATCCATGGAGTAATTGATCTATAGTTTGTCCAGATTGATGCAAATTTACAGCAGGAGTAAAGAAGTGTTTAGTCTCATTTGTAGTTGCCAGCTTGAGCCTCAGTTGTCATAACTTTTCCTGATGCATGCAGCCTTTCTTTGCATATATGACTAGATAAGACATGTCTGTTGAACTGGGGCTCTGTCCTTTAGCACTTTATTACTTTTCAATATAATAAATGCCTTCTATAAATCAGCAATGTGACCTGTTTCTCCATACCGTGGTCATTTACTCCTTGCCCTTTACCACAAAGAATTTTGCCTACCCAACAATACATTGCAGGTGAATATATGTCTTATGTGGTGCTCTTTTCACCTAATTGGGCTATTTGTGTTATTATTTACTTCATACATTGCTGTCTAACTAACCGTCCTCACAGCATACTCTTATAGTTCATATCTATATGAACATTGATGTGCGGATTACTATTTATGTTGATAATTATTGCTTGCTATTCAGTATTATTGGAAAAGCTCCGCTCACGAGGCACAATGTATGCATATCATTTTCTTCTGCTGCCAAATAATAAGAATTGTAAAAAATGTAATTACATTTCTTTTTTTTAACCCCATAAGGACCAAACTTCTGAAATAAAAGGGAATCATGACATGTCACACATCATGTGTCCTTAAGGGGTTAAAATCGTATATATGGGCAAACTGCATTACCCCAAGATACTGCTATTCAGTGCAGAAAAGAAAAGATAACAAATCAAAGCACTGCCATGTATAATCATCAAGATTCAATGGGAGAAAGTAAAACAAACTGTGCTTATTATTGCCAATTAAGTGCCTGGTTTGTCTGCTTTGGCAACCCACAGTGTTGAAATACAGGAAATTTGAAAGACTGTCATCCCTCTTTTCTTGACTGGCTGGGGGATAATGTTGGAGAAACAATAAAACTATATCGTTCTTTCCAGTTGTCTTACTTTGCACACATAACTTGAGCCCCCAGTATCTACTACCTATGGCTACTGAGTGCCTGTGCAGACTATCAAGTGTGAGTGTATTGCCATCTAGTGGTTTGTATTGTTATCACTCCTTACTTTGCTTTAGATTACAAACAGGTAAAAAATTTTACATTCTTTATTTTAGCAGTGCAGGGTTATACATACAGGCTTGCATGAGTATTATATGAAGGTTAGGTACAATAATATAAATTACAGAGGTAACATGTAATAGCAAGAAAACTGCACTTTTTGAAAAAATATAAAGTAAACTTAAACATACAGGTGTCAGGTCAGTAGTAAGATAAGAGAGATTTATTAACCAGGCAAGCTGACACCACACATATAACACATGAGAGGAAAATGACCAAGTAGGTTGAGTATATTCTGATCTCAAGATGCTCACACTGACAGATATAGTAAGTGAAGGAGCACACAGGACAAGGAAACGTTATGCAAGCTGCAAACAGTAGCTAGGTGGGAGCAGAAACAGTGGCAATAGATCATAAGCTAAACACTGTCGGTTTAGGTGATTTTGTGAATGTAGCTCACTCAACCAATGCCTATAATGGTCAGGTAGAGTCCAAACACGTATGCAAATGAATTCATGCCACCCATGGTCTCCAATCATGCAGCATCATTATAGTCCCAGGAGCTAGCAGGAACCAGCATCAAATGTCCACAGGCCTTGCTTTATGTCACTAGGAGGAAGCCTCGGAATCTTGGGTGGCGATATGTTACCCAGGTGAGTGGAGTACGGATAGTTACTCGAACCTTCTTGATTCCCCGCCGAGGGGGCTCAAAACAGAAGATCTGACTTGAGGCTTTGCCTCCAAGCTCTTCCAGAACCACAGGCACATAGTGTGATGTAATTCCAGTAAAATACAAGTTTAGCAGGCTAAGATTGCCACAAGGCATATGTATGTATATGTGTTTGTAGTATCAGTTAGTTAATTACACGTAGCTAAGATACTGTTATCACTGTACTGACCAGGTGCAGGAATGTAAGAACTGGAATTACGCGTCCCTCTCCTTTGTATCAGATGAGCCACGTGGTTAGACCGGATGGATGAGTTTAGACTCTATTTATTAAATAGGTTAAGGGTATGTGTGGGTGTAGTTAATTGTGGGAGGAGCTACAGTGCTATATAAGGAATGTACTCTATGTATTCAGTACTCAGACTTTGCTGTATTTTGGTGACGCTAGTCCCTCTGAGTCCCGATCGGTGATCCAATAAAGAATCTCTTCCTTCCTGAAGAAACCTGTGTCCATCTCTCTGTGCTTGGCTTCCGTCAGTTTCTCCGGTATCATTTGGTGCATTGGCCGGGAAGCTCATCGTTCAACGGTAGCTGAGAGGCAGAGGCGTGAGACGGTCTATCTTTGCCCACGTTCTCTACGGCTGCACCCCTGAACTTCTGCGTGGACCTCCCTTCGTCTCGGCGCCACTGGTCTGTTGTCCAGGAGATCATCGGCCTCTACGTGAGAAGTGCTGGGGTGTCCCCGTCGATGAGTGTGAACTCAGGTTCAGGAACGAGGAGGTAAGACAACTGCTGTTTTAGACGGCAGGACCCACTAGGGGTATACCGATTGTGCGGTAGGCCCAAAGGGGTTTTGAATCTGTGTATCTGCCCCCTCTGTCGGAGGGAAGGAGCGAAGGCGCACCGCTCGATCGAACGCTCTTTAGTCAGACCGTTTGATTTGGTTAGTCAGGCGGGGTCCTGGTGTAAATAGCCCTAGCCGGACACCGGTGTCTTGTCTAGACTAGCGTTCTAGGGTGTATATTACGTTCGCTAGGTCGGAGGGACCGGGAGACTAAGCGGCGCCTGTGTAAATTCGGTTCGCTAGTTCTCATCCTATCTGGGCTAAGTGGGAAGGCGTGTAAATTTGGAACCCACTAGACTTTTGATAGTGCGACTAAGAGGCGCCTGTGTAAATTCGGTTCTCTAGCTCGCTATATATGTGGTGATTGGGCAGTGTGGCTAACCAAAACGGGTGTATATAGTTTTAGGTAGTCCATTCAAGGTACTGGCCAATAGTTTAGTTGGGAATTGTAAATGTGTTAACGATTGTTTTAGTAAAGTGTATATCTTGTTAGATAGCGCGAGCTCAGCCGTCTAGCGAGAGTGTTAATAGTGTGTTGCTGTATTATAGTGCACGGTACCATAACCCTGTATATTTACTGACATTATATAATAAGTACTAATCATTGTCGTCCATTGCATGTTTAACACCATAACCACTAATAATTGTATTGTGACCTTAACTTGTGCTTTGACCTATGCTAACCGTACTGTAACCGCTATTTGTAAAAGACGATGTTACTGGGGTGTGTTATAGACGGGTAATTCGTATATAGAGAATTATAGCGTGGGTGACTGTATAGTTACGCCAAAGGGCATAATATTGATTATATAGTGACTGGTGTAACAGCTGTGTGTGTACGGGAATTCCCTGAGTGTTTATTGTTATTGTGTACGTTTCACTTGGTAACCGTACCACGTGGTGCTGTTGCCAGAGGAAACGGGTGTGACTGTTGAATAGTACGCGTGTATAGTATTCGTTGTCGACGACGTTCCATTGTTAAGTATGGGTGCGTCGCAGTCAACGATTCCGGATCCCTTAGGATGTATGGTTAAGAATTTTAAAAAGGGATTCAAAGTTTGTGATTTTGGGGTAAAGATGTCTCCTGTACGTTTGGTCACTTTGTGTACTAGGGAGTGGCCTACTTTGGTTGCGGCATGGCCGCCACGTGGCAGTTTGGATCCAACTCTGGTACAGCGCTTACACGTGGCTGTATCGGGTAGGCCTGAACTTTACGGCCAGTTTCCTTATATTGACTGTTGGAGACAGGCCGTAAATGACTCGCCAAAATGGCTCCAGACATGCCACGAGGAGCAGTGTCGCCTCATGGTAGCTAGGACTTGCTCGTCCACTAGGACTGGTGTTAGGCCCATTTTGGACACGCCCCCTGAGTCCGAGATCCCTTTGCCGCCCCCTTACTTTCCGTTAAGAAGAAGTGACGCAAACGCAGGAAGTCCTGCACCCCTCCCCTCATTACCCTCATCCACTTCCGCTTCCTCCTCCAGTACAGGATCCACCCCCCCTCGTACTAAATCTCCCCTTCCGGAACCAGAATCCACCCCCATTAGAAACGAATATCCTGATTTGGCGCCACTTCAGACTTCCGGTCAAGCTTCATCTAGCTCGGCTCGAAGTGTTTTATTTACGACCTTTTCCCAAAACCGACCTCCCACATCCCCATACCCTATCTCTCCCCGACCGGAACCCATGACTGACGCCTCTCTACGTAGCCCCATCCAAACCCGACAGTTGACTGGTGCCCAACAATTAAAGCACTATCAGATGCCTCTTCGTCTGAATCCCGGGTCAGCTTATATCGATGCCGCAGGTCAAATGGCACACGCTGACCCAGTCTTCGTATATGTCCCATTTACCACAACCGATCTTTTAAACTGGAAGACCCATAATTCCTCGTATACTGAGAAACCACAAGCTATGACTGATCTGTTCACCTCAATAGTACAGACGCATAATCCGACATGGGCTGATTGCCAGCAGTTACTAATGACTTTATTTAACAATGAGGAAAGGACAAGAATAAATCAAGCAGCCATTAAAGCATTAGAGGATAGAGCCCGTGCTTTGAACCAAGCCAATCCAGCAGCATGGGCCGCGACACACTATCCCAACACCGATCCCGATTGGAACGTAAATGGTGCTGATATGGTTCAACTCAGAGCCTATAGAAACGCTATAATTGCTGGCATGAAAGCCGGAGGAAAGAAAGCCATTAACATGTCGAAGACAGTTGAGGTGATCCAGAAAAGCGATGAAGCGCCCAGTGTCTTTTATGACCGATTATTGGAGGCATACCGCTTGTATACCCCCTTTAATCCGGAAGACGCAGACAATTCCCGAATGGTTAACTCCGCCTTTGTCAGCCAAGCATACGGAGATATTAAGCGCAAGCTACAAAAGTTAGAAGGGTTTGCAGGTATGTCCATCACCCAACTAATGGAGGTAGCAAATAAGGTCTATATGAACAGGGATACAGAAAGTAAGAAAGAGGAAGAGCGCAAGATGCGTAAAAAGGCTGATATGCTAGCGGTAGCGATCGCAGGCGTAGATAAACGGGGCCCAGATAGAGGCAATAATAGATGGAGTAGGGAGCCTTTGAGTAGGGATCAATGCGCGTATTGCAAGGAAGAAGGGCATTGGAGGAACGAATGTCCGCAAAGAGAGCAGTACGAGAGAGACCAACCCAGGGCAGGCTACGGAAACTTTAGAGGTAGAGCGAGAGGTAGAGGAGGCCCCGGAGGGAGTAATGGTTATAGAGGGAGTAATGGGAACAGAGGAAGTGTTAGGGAAGACAGGTATATTCCAGCAGCGCAAAGGTCCCGCGATAGAGAAGGTAGGGACTTTGTAGGATTGGCTGACACTGTCATGGAGGACTATTGATACCGACCGGGCTCCATCCCCCTTGGTCGAGCGGAGCCTATGGTCGATGTATCAATAGGGGGGAAAAGGAGTGCGTTCATGATCGACACTGGTGCTGAACATTCAGTGGTGACTAATCTAGTTGCTCCTCCATCTGGAAGGACTATTACTGTGATAGGAGCAACTGGAAGAAGTGCTGAAAAACCGGTTCTTAAAAGTCGACTCTGTACATTGGGAGGCCACGTAGTAAAACACCAATTCCTTTATATGCCTGAATGTCCAGTCCAATTGCTGGGACGTGATATGCTATCAAAATTACAAGCGCAGATTACGTTCCTACCAAATGGAACAACATCCTTAAAGTTTAATGGACCTTCAGGTATTATGACTTTATCCGTACCAAAGGAAGAAGAGTGGCGACTTTATACAGTGTTGACTAGCCAAAACCCTAGGAGTGATGAGACATTGTTTAACATACCAGGAGTTTGGGCAGAGAACAACCCACCAGGACTGGCCCGCAATATTCCACCAATAAAAATTGAACTGAAACATGGGGTTTATCCAGTGAGCCTAAGACAATATCACATTCCGCAGAAGGCTAAGAAGAACATCCAATCCTATCTGGATAAGTTCATACGGTATGGTATCCTAAAATTCTGTACTTCCCCCTGGAACACCCCATTGCTGCCTGTTCAAAAGCCCGGTACAGATGAGTATCGACCTGTACAGGACTTAAGAGCAGTCAATGATGCGGTTGTTAGCATACATCCAGTTGTACCCAATCCATATAACCTGCTTGCTTTAATTCCGGGCGGGGCTACTTACTTCACAGTCTTAGATCTCAAAGATGCCTTCTTTTGCCTCCGAATTGCCGCAGAAAGCCAATGTATTTTCGCTTTCCAATGGGAGAACGCTGTAACGGGCTCAAAACGCCAAATGACTTGGACAAGACTGCCCCAAGGGTTTAAAAATTCACCTACCCTATTTGGTTCAGCTCTAAGTCAAGATCTACTGGATTTCGAGTCTATCCCAGGAGAATGTGTATTGTTACAATATGTAGATGACTTGTTGATAGCAGCAGTTACAAAAGAAAAATGTCAGCAAGCAACGCACGATCTACTACATATTCTCTGGAAGGCAGGATACAAGGTGTCCAGGAAGAAGGCTCAGTTGTGTTTGCCAACTGTCAAGTATCTGGGATTCCATATCTCTGAAGGTCAAAGGATTATGGGGCCAGAGAGAAAAGAAGCTGTCTGCCAAATACCAATACCCAAGAATAGAAGACAAGTGCGAGAATTCTTGGGGGCAGCAGGCTTCTGTAGGATATGGATTCCCAGCTATGCGATACTGGCAAAACCTCTGTACGCAGCCATCAAAGGTACAGAGCACGACCCCTTCTTATGGACCCAAGAACAGCAAACGGCATTTGAAGATGTGAAGAAGGCTTTGATGAGTGCCCCAGCATTAGGTCTACCTGATCACACACGACCATTCTACTTATATGTACACGAGCAAAGAAGAATGGCTGTGGGAGTATTGACACAGTACTTGGGATCATGGCAAAGACCTGTTGCCTACATGTCTAAGCAACTGGATGCAGTGGCCAGCGGACTTCCACCTTGTCTAAGAGCCGTAGCTGCAGCCGCCCTGCTAGTAGCTGAAGCCGATAAACTCACTCTGGGTCAAGAACTTTATGTACGAGTCCCACATGCAGTACAGACGTTGTTGGATTACAAAGGAAATCATTGGTTTAGTAACAGCCGTATGACCAAGTATCAAGCAATGTTGTGTGAAAACCCAAGAGTGCATTTAGAGACTGTAAACACCTTAAATCCAGCTACCCTTTTGCCGCAACCTACTGAAAGTCAACATGATTGTTTGGAAGTAATGGATGAAGTATTTTCAAGTAGACCAGATCTTCGTGATTTTCCCATCCAGAACCCCGATGTTCAATATTACACCGACGGCAGTAGTTATGTGAAAGAAGGGATCCGCTATGCAGGATATGCAGTGACAACAATAGACAAGGTGATAGAAGCTCGGCCACTGGCGAAAGGAACATCAGCACAAAAGGCAGAATTAATAGCACTAACACGAGCGTTACAATTGGCTGAAGGTTTAAGAGTAAATATCTATACGGACTCTAAGTATGCGTTTTTAACCACTCATGCCCACGGAGCTTTGTATAAAGAAAGAGGACTACTGAATTCAGAAGGCAAAGAAATCAAGTACGCAGCTGAAATCCTACAACTATTGGAAGCAGTGTGGGAGCCGAAAGAAGTCGGTATCATACATTGTCGAGCGCATCTGAGAGGAGATGGTGATGTAACCAAGGGAAATCGGATGGCAGATAGTGCAGCTAAGCGTGCTGCTGAATCAGGAAGACAGGAGTATGTGGGGCATATAGCTGCTCTTATACCAACTCCACTGTCCCAATGGACTCCAGTTTATACAGCTCAAGAAGAGGAGTGGTTAAAGACTGAACCGGGAAAGTATTTGGAGAACAAGTGGTATCAGCTAGAAGATGGAAGAATAGTCATACCAGCATCACTAGCGGTAGAAATTGTCCAAAATTATCACAACGGGACACATTCTGGGAGAGACAGTACTGAAGAATCTCTCAGGAAACATTTCTACATACCAAGATTGTCCAACTTGACTCAGGCCATTGTACGCAGATGTGTAACGTGTGCTAAGAATAATGCAAGACAAGGACCAGTAAAGCCACCAGGAGTCCAGTTTATGGGGGGACTCCCCATGTCCGATCTACAAATAGACTTTACAGTAATGCCTAAATCGGGTGGACATCGTTACCTGTTGGTAATTGTGTGCACCTATTCAGGCTGGGTAGAAGCATGTCCTACTCGTACAGAGAAAGCAGGAGAAGTTGTAAGATTCCTGCTACGAGAAATAATACCCCGATATGGACTACCCTGTTCTATAGGATCGGACAATGGTCCAGCTTTTGTTCATCAGTGCCTACAACAACTGACTCATATGCTTGGTATAAAGTGGAGGCTTCATACTGCATATAGACCCCAGAGTTCTGGTAAGGTAGAGAGAATGAATAGAACTATAAAGAACCAGTTGGCTAAAATGTGTCAGGAAACCCAACTTAAGTGGAACGTTCTCTTACCCATAGCTTTATTGCGAATCCGCAGTACCCCTACCAGAAGGATGGGCCTCTCTCCTTTTGAAATCATGTATGGGCGACCACCTCCCGTACTTGGTAACTTAAGGGGGGACTTGAGTCAGTTGGGAGAAGGAATTAACCGGCAGCAGGTTGTAGAGTTGGGTAAGACTATGGAGGAGGTACAGAAATGGGTACAAGATAGATTACCTGTGAATATTTATCCCCCTGTTCATAGTTATCATCCAGGAGACCAAGTGTGGATTAAAGAGTGGAATAATGTACCGTTAGGGCCCAAGTGGAGAGGTCCTTATGTTGTTCTTTTGTCTACCCCTACAGCGATAAAAGTAGCCGAAGTAACTCCGTGGATACATCACTCCAGGGTTAAACCAGCAGCAGTCGATTCTTGGCAAATTACAGCAGATCCAGAGAATCCCTGCAAGATCCGGTTGAAACGCACTACTCAGTCGGAGTAACGAGGAATTATTGTGGATTACAAATTTTATTGTTACAGGTGTGAGTGAGAAGGCCATAATAAAGCCTGTCCGCTTACCAACACATAGTGTATAAGCCAGGAAAGTCTCGAAGGGACACCTGTGAAGACGAGCAGAACTCCATTCCCTGCAGCCCTCACATCCTGGAAGCTGAGGTTCCATCGCACGGACGAAGACTGAGGATGACGGCGAAAGATGTGCTTTTGATTGTGTTTATTTATATGTGTTTTTATATTCAGGAAGGTAGAGGTACCGACACTCCTAGCTGTGAGGTATGCATTAAGACTACGAGAACAGGTAACCATATTTCCCAAACCCTAATTTGGCATTCACAATACGAATGTAAAGGAGAGGTATCAAGATGTAGATACCTAAATATAGACTATAGTGTGTGCCATTTAGGAGTAGGAGAACCTAAGTGCTTCAGTCCAGAGTATCAACCTCGTACAATTTGGTTGACTCTCAGGAATGGAGATCCTCAGGGGACCCTAATTAATAAGACGGTGTTAGAATCCGTACATTCTTCGGGTGTTCTGCTATTTGATGCATGTAAGGCGATATCAAGTGGTAGAAAACCGTGGAATGTATGTGGGGATCTTAGATGGGAGAGGACGTATGGGTCTAATGATAAATATATTTGTCCCAGTAGTAAAAATAAATATGTGAGTCCTAGATGCCCAAATAAAGACTATAACTTTTGTCCATATTGGTCTTGTGTGGGGTGGGCGACTTGGGGACAGACAGTAGATAAAGACATGATAGTGACTAAGTTGCCGACTAGCCCTTATTGTAAGTCTATGGAATGCAACCCAGTCCATATACTTATTAATAACCCCGACAAGTTCCTAGATAAGTATGGAAATTTATTTGGGTTTCAGATATACGGGACGGGTTTAGATCCTGGGACATTATTGTTTATAGGAATAGAGACTGATACGGTATCCTCCCAGACTCATCAAGTATACCATTCCTTTTATGAAGAGATGAGTATAGATAATAAGATCCCCCATAACGCTAAAAACCTGTTCATTGACCTAGCTGAAAGTATTGCCGGTAGTCTTAATGTTACCAACTGCTATGTGTGTGGAGGTACTAACATGGGAGACCAATGGCCTTGGGAAGCAAAGGAGGTAATGTCCGGTTCTGAGGCAGTTGACCAACTAATATCTACACAAGCCGATTATCATTTGAGTGTTAGAGGTAAATCTGAGTGGAGATTAAAGACCTCCATCATAGGTTATGTTTGCATAGCAAGGAAAGGAATAATGTATAATACTTCTGTAGGAGAATTAACTTGTCTAGGGCAAAAAGCTTATGATGATGATACTAAAAATACAACTTGGTGGTCGGCTTCAAATGTCTCAGAACCATCTAACCCGTTTGCTAGATATGCCAGTTTAAAGGATGTGTGGTTTGATTTATCCATCACATCTACCTGGAGAGCCCCAGCAAATTTGTACTGGATCTGTGGTAAGAAAGCCTATTCGGAGTTGCCACAGGACTGGGAAGGGGCATGTGTGTTGGGTATGCTCAAACCATCCTTCTTCTTGTTACCGATTGAAACAGGTGAGACTTTAGGTGTTAAAGTGTATGATGTGAATCATAGGAAGAAAAGGGGACCCTTAGAGATAGGCACCTGGGAAGATAATGAATGGCCTCCCCAGCGTATCATAGATTATTATGGGCCAGCCACGTGGGCAGAAGATGGTACCTTTGGTTATAGAACCCCAATTTATATGCTCAACCGTATTATAAGATTACAGGCGGTGGTTGAGATTATTACTAATGAGACCTCACAAGCACTCAATCTTCTAGCGAAGCATAACACCAGGATGAGGACAGCAGTCTACCAAAATAGATTAGCTTTGGATTACCTTTTGGCAGTAGAGGGAGGTGTATGTGGGAAGTTTAACCTGAGCAATTGCTGTCTTCAAATAGATGACGAAGGGCAAGCAATAGCTGAGCTTACTAGCCATATGGTTAAACTAGTGCATGTGCCTACTCAGGTATGGAAAGGGTACAATCCAAGTAGTTGGTTTGGTAGCTGGTATGAGTGGTTTGGAGGGCTTAAGGCAGTGGTAGGTGGAGTCCTACTGATTTTACTGTTGTGTCTACTCCTACCGTGTCTTATACCCTTAGTAGTTAGGTCTGTGCAAAGCCTGATAGGAAGTATAGCAGAGAGGAAGGCTGCTGCACAGATAATGGCGATATATAAGTATAAGGCTCTAGATCAAGGAGAACCAATGCAGGAAGATGAGTGTTAAAAGATTCACATCATAAGATAAGTCTGGTCTGGTTCATGGTAACCTGAGGTATATGCAAACCAAGGTTAAGTGATGCCTCAAGTAATTGTGAAATATCAGAGGCATCAAAGGGGGGAATGTGATGTAATTCCAGTAAAATACAAGTTTAGCAGGCTAAGATTGCCACAAGGCATATGTATGTATATGTGTTTGTAGTATCAGTTAGTTAATTACACGTAGCTAAGATACTGTTATCACTGTACTGACCAGGTGCAGGAATGTAAGAACTGGAATTACGCGTCCCTCTCCTTTGTATCAGATGAGCCACGTGGTTAGACCGGATGGATGAGTTTAGACTCTATTTATTAAATAGGTTAAGGGTATGTGTGGGTGTAGTTAATTGTGGGAGGAGCTACAGTGCTATATAAGGAATGTACTCTATGTATTCAGTACTCAGACTTTGCTGTATTTTGGTGACGCTAGTCCCTCTGAGTCCCGATCGGTGATCCAATAAAGAATCTCTTCCTTCCTGAAGAAACCTGTGTCCATCTCTCTGTGCTTGGCTTCCGTCAGTTTCTCCGGTATCAATAGCATCAAACATAATAAGGGGATGGAATTTTGGCACCTGTGCTTCGTATGTGTGGCAGCTTGGTCTTCCCCAACCAGAGTCTTCTTTCTGGTGGTATAGTTAGTATGCAGAAAAGGGTGCGGGGAGACAGCACCTGTAGAAATGTTCTCAGATCCAGTGTTATATGAAATGAACAGAAAAAAACTTAATATAGTGTAGTATATCAAAAAAATCCTGGTGAAGTATAGAAAACAGAAATGCACTTACAAGAAATGCACTTGTAAGTGCATTTCTGTTTTCTATACTTTACCAGGATTTTTTTGATATACTACACTATAATAAGCTTTTTCTGTTCATTTCATATATCACTGGATCTGAGAACATTTCTACAGGCGCTGTCTCCCCGCACCCTTTTCTACATAGCATCAAACACCTTCTTTAATGTTGCTACCCATCTTCGAGTAGAAGCCTGTTTACCATACTCAGCAGCAGCAATGCCGTCGGCAATTTTAGAAAGTGCGTATGGGAAAAGCCTTCACGAAATTCGCCCATGATTGATGAAGGGATAAGTGCTTGCATGGTGGGATTGGGATAACCCCCACCAGCCCAGAAAGGGGAGGGAGCGTGGGGCCTTGAGTATGCATTAGAGTGCCCAGGCAGCCCCAGATGGAAAGTTAATTTGCTTCCCCCACCAATGAGACACCACCCTGCAGGAGAATGGAGGCCCCAGTTACCAGACAGCAGGAGTGGTGAGGTATCCACACCCAAGTTGCCCAAAACGTGCCAGACGCAGGTGCTGATGTGGGTAAGTTGAGTAACAAGGTATTTTTACCTTCTAAATCACTTGTGAATCACGCTTTTCAAGAAGCTCAAACCAGCTGTGACCATTCAGCATGGCCAGGGCCGGAGCTACCATAAAGTGGCTCAGGCGGCCACCTTAGGCGCACCTGCCCTGGGGGCGCAAGATCTGACTGATAGGCAGGAGGGTAGTGCACAGTGCCGTCCAAGCCACGCCCCCTCAAACAGTAACATTTTAATGTATAGCTAAACATTCTTAGACTCAATTACTCACCCATATAACCCTAGATGTGCTATTAACCACTGATTAGCTCACCCTTTGTATTAAAAAATGCTGTGCATTATGTCTTTAAATGCATTTTTCCTTTCCAACTTCCTCAATAGGCACAACAAGCTCCCCCACACAGGAAAATATTGTACATACATTTGTCCACTAAACCTGGCCTCACTTTTTCTCATCAATTGTACTTATTAGATTTTCCCAAATTAAATTCATCATCATCAATAAAATACATAATGCATCAACAAATATGTTGGTTGTTTTTTTTTGTTTTTTTATATAAACTTATAACACACAGTATAGCAGAGTGATCTTGTATAATATATATATTTTTTTAAATTACATAGTATTGAATTTCTTTGCAAAAAAAAGCTCAGAAAAGCCTTGACTAGGCTATATTATCAATGATCTAATTGCCGCAAGATCTCGCGGTCACTATTCTATGCTAATTCTCCTTAACCCTTCTGCTGCTTTTGACACTGTTAAATCATCAACAGCTTCTGCTCACCCTCCATAATCTTGGTCTACTTTATATCCTCTAGAACAGGCTTCCTCAAACTCCGACCCTCCAGATGTTGCTGAACTACAACTCCCATGATTCTATAAATGAAATACATAGGCTGAGAATCATGGGAGTTGTAGTTCAGCAACATCTGGAAGGCTGGAGTTTGGGGAAGCCTGCTCTAGAATGTAAGCTCATTGAGCAGGGCCCTCCCACCTCCCTGTACATCCAGTTGTCTGGTTACAATTACATGTCTGTTAGTCCACCCATTGTACAGCGCTATGGAATCTAATGGCGCTATATAAATAATAAAAATTGTTCTCTCCTGGTACGCTTTCAGTGTTTCTTCTATGACACGCAAATCTATTTGTCTTCTCCTGATCTCTCTCCGTCCCTCTTGACTTGTGTCTCTGACTGCCTCTCTGCTATTTCTAACTGGATGGCTGCTCACTTCCTTAAACTTAACCTGTCCAAAACATAACTTCTGGACGTTCCTCTCTCAAGTGTTGCCACTCCCGTGTCGGACTCCCTCTGAGTTAAAGGTGCTACCATCAGCTCCATCTCACAAGCTCGCTGTCTAGGTGTTCTCTTGGACTCCAACCTCTCCTTCACCCTTCGTGTCCAGTTGATCGTCAAATCCTGCCACTTCCATCTAAAAAACATTGCATGCATCCACCTCTACTGAACGCCAGATGTAGTTACGGTGCTGGTCAATGACGCTATCCTCTCTCGCCTTGACTACTGCAATCTGATTCTCAGTGGTCTTATGTGCTCCCAACTTGCCCCACAAGTCTATAATGAATGTGGAGGCGAGGCTCATCTCTTCCTGTCCTCCTTCGCCTCCCTCCCTTTGTCAGTCCCTGCATTGGCTTCCCATAGGTTATAGGGCTCAATTTAAAATTCTGGTTCTTGCTTACAAATCTCTACATAATGCTGCTCCAACTTACCTATCCTCCCTAAAAACACAAGTATGTCCCCGTCTAGGCCCCTTTACCCCGCCAAAGACCTACATCTATCCTCTGTTTGTACGCCTAACTCTGATGCTCGCCTTCTCTAGGGCCACAACGTTCCAATGGAACTCCCTTCCCTTCTGTTAGACGTTCACTCAGTATCAAAAAAAATAAATTACTTCATTCTTCAGGAAAGCATATACATTAAAAAAAGCTTAGCCCCGTACCATGATTCCTCTCCTGCAACGGTCATATAGTGAATACTATTCTAGCAACCTACTTTTCTACCATATCCTTACCTTTTGTGTCACTATACCCAACTCCCGTTCGCATGTAAGCTCATTGAGCAAAACCCTCAACCCCTCTGTTCCTGTGTGTCAAACTCATCTGGTCACAAGTGTTTTGTTCGCCCCACCCATTGCACATCACTGCCAAATTTGTTAGTGCTTTATAAATTAATCTATGCTTCACATAAATTAGAGTCACCCATGCTGGGCTCAGGGAAGTGATACCCTCCAGGAAATCAGGCATTGCACCAGACAATGTGCATTCAGCAAAGCTTATAATTTATAAAAAATATTCAATATAAAAAGCTATAAAACCCATTATGTGTCAGATACAAAATAAACTGAAGAATTAATGAATGTGTTCATTATGAATTAGGCATTACTGCCGGCCTTCACCTCAGTTGACACAATGCAAAAGAAAAATTAAACTATCACAATGTGTTTTGTTGCAATGTGTATACACACACACCCCAAAAAAGATTAAGAACTGCACTCATTCATACGAGGAAAAAAATAAATAAAAAGACACAGGCAGATACTCCAAAGCTCAATAAGGCACATTTGTGTCGACCCTACAATGGGTCTTTGTCAAGTTTGTCAAAGACCTATTGTAGGGTCGAAACGTTGCTGGATTCACTTTGTGCCAAATTAAATTTCTCATTTTACAAAAAGTGCAGATTTTAATATAATCTGGCACTTTTAATATAGCAATCATACCTCGGTTGATCAAAACTCAAGAAGCAGGCAATTTTCCAGAGCACCTGCCTCGCAAATACTTCTTATTGAGCTGTACTGGGAAGTCTGATTGAACAGCCACAGATTATTTGGATTTTGAAAGGGCTGCACACAAGAGACATGTGGCTTAAGCAAGATGTTTTGTTTTCTTTTCCCACTATTTCCTCAGTTAACATAAATAGTTAACCTTAGAAGTTCCTCGAGACTTTAACTGTATGCCAACATAAGCTCATGAGTGGGTTTTTAAAGACGAGGAAACATCCCACTGAAGACTTGTATAAGTGCTTAAAGCACAGATAACTAAACCATGTCTTATAGTAAACAGGTGCAAACTTTAATGAATGTGAAGAGGCTATTGTGCCTTTGTATCTGGGTGTTTTTTTTTTTTGTTTTCTTAGAATGTTGCCTTCAGGCAGGTCTCATGAAGTAGAGCCAATTCACACCATTGAAGCTCTTTTATACAAAGTGCTTAGACATGATCCATTCTGATGAACCCCAAAAGTAACAGGGGTTTCAAACTCATTATCCTGACACTATAGCTTTCCCATCTAGCTGTACTATGAACTGGGAAATTCCTCAGTAGTAGCAGCGCTGTTTTAGTGTTCGACATAGTGTAGAGATAAGATTATGTTGTGTAAAACTAAAGCGGCTATAGGTTTAGCGTTCACTACAAAAAGTTTAAATCGTAGACATAAGGCATTCAACAATCAAGAATGATATACAAACATCAATCAAGGCCATGTACAACCATGCTTCTGCACAAGTCAGGATGACGGGAGCAGGACCCCAACCCTTCTTTCTGAGGAACGGAACCAGACAAGGCTGTCCCCTCTCCCCCCTCCTGTTTGTGCTGTCGCTTGAGCCACTCATGCAAGCCATGCGACGACACCCTCTGATTACAGGGATCAAAGTAGCGGGACAAGAGTTTCTCGCCTCCGCCTACGCGGATGATGTTCTGTTGACCCTCACGAATCCCACAGCATCCATGGCAGCACTCAGAGGCCTACTGACACAGTTCGGGGCCTTCTCCGGCTACAAGGCGAACTTGGATAAATCAAGTGCCCTCCCACTCGGTATGACAACAGAGGACATAACGACCATACAGGAAACTCACAATATTACAATAGTGCGTGACCATCTAAAGTACGCCTGTCTGCTGACCCCAAACATTTACACCGCTTGAACTACACCCCCCTGATTAAGACACTCATACACGACATGGACAATTGGCAAGACAAACCCATATCCTGGATAGGGCGCATCCACACAGTAAAAATGAACATCTTACCAAGAATCCTGTTTCTCTTTCAGGCACTGCCTGTCAGACTGCTCAAATCAGACCTGGCGCACCTCCAGAAAAGCAATAGGCGATTTCATATGGCACAACCGCAGGCACAGGATCTCCAGGAATATACTATTTAAACAGAAACAAAGAGGGGGGCTGGGCCTGCCACACCTCTACTCCTACTACCTAGCGGCGCAATTGGCACAGGTCGCTATGTGGCATTCTCCCCTGGAGGTTAGAAGGTGGGTAGACCTGGAGTCGCTCATGACAGGGACCAACCTCCCGCAGTATCACATGTGGGTAAGCAAAGAAGACAGGCCTATCCTGAGGACGACTTGCCCAGCCATACTGAATTCCCTAACCATATGGGACACATGTGCCCACAAATATAACTTAACATCGACACTCACCCATGACCCCTATACTGAGGAACAGGGCATTCCCCCCAGGCATAGCAGCTAGGGACTTCACTAACATAGATACAGCAGGGATTCAGAGGATCTGCCATATGTATGAACAAAAGAAACTAGTCCCCTTTGACATACTCCAACAGAGAACACACCTCACCCCAGCTGACTTCTTCCGGTATATACAGATGAGACTACGTTCAACAGACAGACGTTCGACGAGCAGCAACCACTCCCCTAACATTCTATGAAAAAATGTGTCTGAATGAATATACACGAAAAGGCTTAATTACCACAATGTATGCACACATATGCTCAGAATCAAAAGAGTGGGGACCATTGACATACACGGAGGCGTGGGAAAGAGACCTGGGAGAGGTACTAGAGGGTGAGGAATGGAGGGACATCTGGGAGGCAAACCATAAGGTATCTATAAGTGTAACACTACAGGAGCAATCCTACAAAACAATGTTCAGGTGGTACACTACCCCAGTTACACTACACCGCATGGGTCAGACACCCACTGACGACTGTTGGAGGGATTGCGGACATAAGGGTACATACTTTCACATGTGGTGGGATTGTCCCAAAGCTCAAGCATTCTGGGCTAAGATACACCAAGTAGTCAATGGGATATTCCACAAGGCACCCGACCTAAACCCATGGACATACCTCCTGAACAGACCCGTAGATAATTGGACGAGAGTTGAACAAACATTACTCCATAAAATTACACTAGCAGCTAGGAGATCGATAGCACAAACATGGTTACAAACAGACTTACCCACCACCCAGAGAGTAATAGGTACAATAAAAGAGGTACACCTAATGGATAGTCTAACGGCCAGATTGAAAGGCACCTCACCTAAATTTGACAGAGTGTGGGAACCATGGCATGACTATGTACTCCCGATCACCGCATAGCACAACACATGCCGATAAGAATAACGAACATTACCACACTGCGCTGGGACGTCGCATACGACCCACCCCATATACCCCCTTTCCCTGCTCTCACTTCTTGCCCCCTTTTTCTTCTCTCTTTACTTTTTATTCCCTTCCTAATCCCCCCGTTTCTCGGTAAACGGAGACGGGGTGAGCACGGAAGTTCTACACATACGTTCTAAAACAACGGTGCATAACCACGCAACATGAACCAAAACGTACTTTACACTCAAATCGTGTTGCAAGATAGGTACACGGTAAGGTGCGCCAGGGTGAACCCCTATATTACGGGACGAGGCAACCCTATCAGGTTACAATACATTAGGTTATATGTTATATTTTATGTTCCACGATTGCTTTTTCCAATGGTTTCACCAGCACGATGTAATGTGAATCTCTAAAAAGAAAAAATCCCCTGGTGGACAGAGACAGTGACGACATCAAGCCTCGTGTGAACTAGTTTGAAGTATCTATGTACAGTTAACATGGATGTTATTCATATATATACATATATACATATATACACATACATATATACACATACATATATATACACATATATACATATACACATACATATATATACACATATATACATATACACATATACACATATACACATATATACATATATACATATATATACATATATATATATATATATATATATATATGTTTCGTGGCTTCTGCGTAGGCCCATGCAATGTTATCATTCCTCTTTGTCCGGCAGGATGCAAAAATAAAGTACTAAAAAAAAAATAAAAAAAAATAGAATGATATACAAATATATTTTGGAATTTTTTTCATGAGGTGCACTTTAAATTGTAACTTATGTGCAAAATGTGGGAAGGGACACACATAGTTATATAAACAGTGGAACAAACTATACAAATTCTAGGTTTTGTTCACAAATTGGACTATTGCCTCTGTCCTTAAGGGGTGGGGTTAACTACCTGTGAATCTACAGCACTTTAATTGACCCTGTCAGCAGAATACTCCTAAAAAGTCTACAAAATGTTTAAAGAGAATCTTAGTCCAAAGTTGGACAATTGCCTCCATCCTTAAAGTGTTAAGCAAATGTAGCTGCAAACTATCTGGCATTTCAGTTTGATTATCTTGACCAAAAATGTGAAATTCATTGAATCAAAGTGTAGCAGAATGTAATAATGATTAGCAAAGAACTGCACACTAAACAAAAGTTTACCAATAAAGCAGTCATGTTTAAGATACTTTACCATTTTATAATAAACACAATTATATACATATTATACAATATGGCATGAATCATGAAAAAAAAATAAAGAGTTTGTTCTACAGTGGTGAATGTGAAACAAAATAAAATCCTGCTGTTCCTCAATATGCCATAAGGCGAGTTTCTGATGCCATGTCCAACCAGGGTCAATCTAGGGTACCTTAAAAGCAAAAGAAATATATAAAATAAAAAAAATAGGAAAACAGAACATTTAGTACTTTGCTTACATTTTAAGATTGTACTTTACAAACAAAACTACTTAAAGGAATTAACTCACTCAATAAAATAAAGTCTCTTGTTGCTTAAAGAAACATTAAAGTAATAAAATACTTTGTCCGTTTAAAAAAAAAAAAAAAAAAAAAAAAACACACCCCAACCCCACACACACACCCCAACCCCACACACACACCCCCCAACCCCACACACACACCCCCCAACCCCACCCCAACCCCCCCCCCCACACACACACACACACACACACACCCCAACCCCCCCCACACACACACACACCCCAACCCCCCACACACACACACACACACACACCCCCCAACCCCACACACACACACACACACACACACCCCAACCCCACACACACACACACACACACACCCCCCAACCCCACACACACACACACACACACACCCCCCAACCCCCCACACACACACACACCCCCCAACCCCCCACACACACACACACACACACACCCCAACCCCACACACACACACACACCCCAACCCCACCCCAACCCCACACACACCCCAACCCCACCCCAACCCCACACACACCCCAACCCCACACACACACACACACCCCAACCCCACACACACACACACACACCCCAACCCCACACACACACCCCAACCCCACACACACACACACACACACACCCCAACCCCACACACACACACACACACACACACCCCAACCCCACACACACCCCAACCCCACACACACACACACACACACCCCAACCCCACACACACACACCCCAACCCCACACACACACACACACACACACCCCAACCCCACACACACACACACCCCAACCCCACACACACACACACACACACACACACACACACACCCCCCAACCCCACACACACACACACACACACACACCCCAACCCCACACACACACACACACCCCCCCCAACCCCACACACACACACACACACACACACACCCCAACCCCACACACACACACACACCCCAACCCCACACACACACACACACACACACCCCCCAACCCCACACACACACACACCCCCCAACCCCACACACACACACCCCCCAACCCCACACACACACACACCCCAACCCCACACACACACACACACACACACCCCAACCCCACACACACACACACACCCCAACCCCACACACACACCCCAACCCCACACACACACCCCAACCCCACACACACACCCCAACCCCACACACACACCCCAACCCCACACACACACACACACACCCCAACCCCACACACACACACACACACCCCAACCCCACACACACACACACACACCCCAACCCCACACACACACACACACACCCCAACCCCACACACACACACACACACCCCAACCCCACACACACACACACACACCCCAACCCCACACACACACACACACACCCCAACCCCACACACACACACCCCAACCCCACACACACACACACACACCCCAACCCCACACACACACACACCCCCCAACCCCACACACACACACACCCCCCAACCCCACACACACACACACCCCAACCCCACACACACACACACACACACCCCAACCCCACACACACACACACCCCAACCCCACACACACACACACACACACACACCCCAACCACACACACACACACACACACACACACCCCAACCCCACACACACACACACACACACCCCAACCCCACACACACACACACACACACCCCAACCCCACACACACACACACACACACCCCAACCCCACACACACACACACACACACCCCAACCCCACACACACACACACACACCCCAACCCCACACACACACACACACCCCAACCCCACACACACACACACACACCCCAACCCCACACACACACACACACACACCCCAACCCCACACACACACACACACCCCAACCCCACACACACACACACACCCCAACCCCACACACACACACACACCCCAACCACACACACACACACACACACACCCCAACCCCACACACACACACACCCCAACCCCACACACACACACACACACACACACACCCCAACCCCACACACACACACACACACACACCCCAACCCCACACACACACACCCCAACCCCACACACACACACACACCCCAACCCCACACACACACACACACACCCCAACCCCACACACACACACACACCCCAACCCCACACACACACACACACCCCAACCCCACACACACACCCCAACCCCACACACACACACACACACCCCAACCCCACACACACACACCCCAACCCCACACACACACACCCCAACCCCACACACACACACCCCAACCCCACACACACACACACCCCAACCCCACACACACACACCCCAACCCCACACACACACCCCAACCCCACACACACACACCCCAACCCCACACACACACACACCCCAACCCCACACACACACACACCCCAACCCCACACACACACCCCAACCCCACACACACACACCCCAACCCCACACACCACACACCCCAACCCCACACACCACACACCCCAACCCCACACACACACACCCCAACCCCACACACCACACACACACACCCCAACCCCCCCCCCACACACACACACCCCCCAACCCCCCCCCCACACACACACACCCCAACCCCCCCCCCCCCACACACACACACACACACACACACACACCCCAACCCCCCCCCACACACACACACACACCCCAACCCCCCCCCCACACACACACACACACACACACACCCACCCCAACCCCCCCCCCACACACACACACACACACACACCCACCCCAACCCCCCCCACACACACACACACACACACACACCCCAACCCCCCCCCACACACACACACCCCAACCCCAACCCCACACACACACCCCAACCCCACACACACACACACACACACACACACCAACCCCACACACACCAACCCCACACACACACACACACCAACCCCACACACACACACACACACACACACCAACCCCACACACACACACACACACACACACCAACCCCACACACACACACACACACACACACACCAACCCCACACACACACACACACACACACACACACCAACCCCACACACACACACACACACACACACACACACACACACACCAACCCCACACACACACACACACACACACACACACCAACCCCACACACACACACACACACACACCAACCCCACACACACACACACACACACCAACCCCACACACACACACACACACACCAACCCCACACACACACACACACACACACACACACCAACCCCACACACACACACACACACACACACACCAACCCCACACACACACACACACACACACACACCAACCCCACACACACACACACACACACACCAACCCCACACACACACACACACACACCAACCCCACACACACACACACACACACCAACCCCACACACACACACACCAACCCCACACACACACACACACACACACCAACCCCACACACACACACACACCAACCCCACACACACACACACACACACACACACACACACCCCAACCCAACCCCACACACCCCAACCCCACACACCCCAACCCCACACACCCCAACCCCACACACCCCAACCCCACACACCCCAACCCCACACACCCCAACCCCACACACCCCAACCCCACACACCCCAACCCCACTGCAGTTCTGGGACAGATTCCTCACTGCTGTGTGATATTCATCCTGATGTCTGTTATCCAAGTCAGATGAAGCACTGGAGACAGTCGAGATTCAGCAATACAAAGCTTCATAGACAGAAGGAACAGATCCAGTGACTGCATATTTTACATGGTTTTATAGACAACTGATCCATAATGATTTAAATAGAGATTTCAAATTATTTATATCAAATCCACCCTAAAAACCATAGAAAGAAAAAGCTTAAACTGTTATGAGTCTATAATGATCCCTAAGAGCAATATATTTTGAGAAATAATTAGTTGAGATTCTCTTTGTTTAAACCCAGTCATTATCTTCTAGGAAAGAGGAAACAGTCATTTCTCTATAGCTGTTCTTTAGAACCTGATTTAGAAGTCCGTTGTATACTTACTTATTCCGAAAACCTGTAAGAACTATCAGAAGTTTGGTGGATAATCATGTGGAAAATAAAGATCGAATGGCAACACCCTGATTTTAAAGATGTAATTTTTTTTCCCTTTTCTTAAACACTACAAGCATGTATTCCTGACCCTATAGTGTCAATACTACCATTCAGGTGGCTTGCTCTCTTAGAAAGGGTTAAAACTTGCCTTATTTCCAGCTCTCCAAGGCTCTGCAGTTGCTGGCCCCGCCACCAATCCACACCATAATTGAAGATTTCAGCCAGTCCAATGCGGAAAAGCATATGATTGGCTGAGATCGTCAAGGTGACAGGACCAATGCCGCCCTGGCCAATCAGCATTTACTCAGATTAATTGAATCAATGCATCTCCATGAGGAAAGTTCAGTGTCTCCATGCTGCACACTGCCACAGGAAGCACTTTTAGTTACAATCAGAGGAGTGGCCACTGAAGGTGTCCCTAGATTTTAGTGTAAACACGGTTTACTGCAAAAAGTCTGCAGAGACTGACTATATTCACCAGAACAATTACATTGAGCTAAAAAACATATACATACATACATACACACACACACACACACACGGCTCTGACTCCCTATCCTGGAGTGCAAATATATCCATCCACCCATGTTTCAGTTCTCTAATGGAACGCCGATGGCACTAGGTCAGGCTGCGCCTACTCTACTCCCCAGCAGTCAGGGGAGACCTAATGTGCATGCGTGGCAATGGCCGCGCACTAGGCCTCCCCATAGGAAAGCATTCTTTAATGCTTTCAAATGGGGATTTCGGCGACACTTGAGGTCCTCACATAGCATGAGGACGTCCAGTGTCGTATAACACACTTTTCGTGTTCTAAGAATGCGGAAGTCCCTCTAGTGGCTGCCTGATAGACAGCCAATAGGAGGACAACTTAACCCTGCGAGGTAATCATTGCAGTTTATGAATACTGCAATAATTACACTGGCAGGATTATGGGTAGTGGGAGTTGGCACCAAGACCACGCCAATAGGCAGTAGTGGTCTGGGTGTCTGGAGGGTCCCTTTAAATATAGGGAAGCTAGTAAATGATGAAATGCTGAATGGATAGTTGCCAATATGAACTTCTCATCCATGTACTTTTTTTAGGTCCAAAATAAAAAATTAAAAAATAAATAAAAAATAAAATAAAGCTACTTTTATAGGCTCCTCGATATTGTCCTTCAGAACATTTTCTATGACATTTTTGATGAGGTGTGCAAAAAAAAAAAAAAAAAAACTGTGTAAAGAGCTTATCTTATTTCTGTAGAATGAATTATTGAAGGCAAGATTTCAGAGTAAGATGGTCGCATTCTATTTTTTGCAAATAGAGGTAGTCTTCCTTCCTCCTACCGGTCTGGTGTCAATTTTCCTGCGTGGCTAGCCTTAGTGCTTTTTCTTTGATTTTTGTCTTGAAGTTTATGCCCTTTAATGAAGCCAGAATATCTCCTTTGAATTAAAAATTCCTACCAACTACATCCAGAGAAGAATTCGATGTTCCAATAAAGCTTCTTGTCCTGAGGGAAGACATGCTTTCCTTCTGCCGTTGCCTTTAATACATTATGTAAAAAGGATCATAAAATGCAGCCCTGTTAAAAGAGCATATACCACAGTGCATATTTGGAAGAAGCATCTGCTGATCATTCTTTTCACTGCACTGCTCTTCCCACCAAGGCAAATATCACGATTCTTGTTGATAAACACTTTCACTAGTGTCGTCACAGAGGCATTCAGAAGCCATTTTGAAATATAGATTATCAGGATCTTCATCAGAATAATTCTCAAATGCCTTTTCTAGCAAGATTTGAGCTCTTATTACAGAAAAACCTGTGAAAAATGCAGCAGATACTTAAAAGTATCTTAAATGAATATTCTTAAATGAATATTATAGTCATCCAGACTACATATCAATGAAGTCGCGCTGGAAAGAGGCAAGTATATCTTTACATTTGTAGCTTTTTTTGTACTGCGAGGAGGGGCGAAACCTGTAGGAACAGGAAAAGTATTGTCCATGGACCACAAACACCCACGGGCATGCGTTCCACTCCGGGTAGCCAGTCTGCAAGCTCCTTCTCTTGTTCCAGCCCCGGCAGAAGTGAGGGGGGAGATCCGTGGAAAGCACGCCATTTCTGCAATTCCAGTGTGTGTTTTAAAGAGGCTCTGCAGCCATTAAAGAGCCACCATATTCTGCCAGATTAACAATTAGAGGGCCTCCCAGCAAGCACTAAACCTTGACTACCACTGCCCTAGTCTGCGCCCCATGCAGACTCAGCTCACATTGAGACATTTCTTTCTAGACCTATTCCCCGGAAGGACAGACAAATTTGGGCTTCCTCTGGTTGGTACAGTTCTTATACCCAATAGGGGAATCAGTTTTGGGGTAGTTCTTATATATTCAAAATTTTAGACAAAAGATGCCTGTCCTGGACAGATAATGCAAGGAAAATCTTTGCAATAGTATTGCCAGTAACCGTATGGGAAAGGAGGGGGGAAATTAATTATTTAGCCTTGCACTGCAGAGAGCACAAGGAGGAAGAATTTGCCAAGTGGGTAACTGAATCCCCAATATTTTAAGTCAGGTGTTTAAAAAAATATTGAAAAGAAAACCCTATTCCCCATTACATTCTGTAAGGTTTGAAGTTGCAATTTAGTGAATTAATGAGTCTGCTGGGTCTTATACAAGATAATACACACGCCTTATAAATTCGATTTGGTTAAACTTTCCATCACAAAACTGTAACATGGGACATTTTCTTAGCTTCCAAAAATCTTAATGTTATGATAAAGAAATTATTTATATAAAAAAAAAAAAAAAACTATGCACTTACCTTCCAGAAAAGCAAACTCGTCAATCGCATCTATTGCATTATCTGCAAAGAGAAATAAGTACTGTATAGTTTACAGTTTCAATTGACATCTTTCAGCAACTTACTAGTCTGTAAAAGTTAGACACTGTTAAAGCCTTTGTTGCAGATTAACATTTTGTCATCATTTGCAACACTTCTGAAATGCGGAGGAAAAGTGAAAATAAAGTCAGCTAACAGAGTCAACATTTCCTCCTCTGGTTAGCTTGTGGAGATTATACACCCAAATTGAAAATAGAGCTGGCACTTTCAAATGATGGGTGTTTCCAACTCAAAAATCTCAAAAGGTAAAAGTAGAACATACCGCTACCATTGAACTAGAAAGATGCATGTACAGTTTACTGTAATAGTCTAGACAGAGTTTTCTAGTTTTTTTCTATTTAAAGCAGCACTGCCCCCCTACATAACTTTGACACAAGGCAGAGTCTAAGTGTCAACCCCTTCAGCTGTCATCAGTAACGGTTGCAGGGAATTGGCCGAGTCTATGGAGGATCCTGCAGTGACATCAGCGATGAGGAGGACCACACCGGACCAAGATGGTGATGACTGCTAGGGACAGGTTTAGGTAAATAAACTCACATTTACTTGGCCACCAGCAGCGACAACCATCAGGGACTTTGTGAATTCAGCAAAGTATCCAAACTGTGACAGTGCCGCTTTAATAAGGAAATTGTTGTACAGACCACAATTTCAGCTTACCTAGATCTTTGCGCTGTAGGGTTTTCCTCTTTCCACGTTGAGCATATATAAAAGCATCCTTGGCAATAGTTTCAATGAATAATTCCTGTTACAGAAAGAGAAAGGCAATTAGAGCCAGGAAAATGCCTTCTCTCTACTAGTCAAAAAATAAAAAGCCTTCCAAAAGGAAGCCACTGATAATGATGTCATTATTAGTGCAGGTTTAACACATCATACAGCCAGCATCTCGGAGTGCTGAGTTTCACCTAGAACTATTGATGGGAGATTTTACATAAGCCAAGATACCATTAAAATATTTTTTACTCTACATCTCGTTTGAAAATCTACACTAAGACACCTGACTATTTCGCTCTGTTCCCATGTAGTTCTGCAAACCTTGATGGCAGATGCAGGTTTTTCTACAAATGTAAGGAACAAATATATAAAGGGTTTGTTACAGTTATAGCCCAGCCAGTCTTCAAAATGATTTGGGTCAAATATTTGTGATTTTGTGTGCAGCTTCTCAGCTCCGGTCACCTCATACTGATTTAAGTTAGGTTCCCCAGAAAATCCTTAGAATTGCTGTAGATACATTTTTACACAAAACACAGATAGCCATTTAATAATGGGCTGGGCAAAAAAACTCCAGTTTTTATTTTTACGCATGCCTACAATATAAATATCACCATGACAAGTTCCAAGCACGAATAGAACGTTCCAAAACTAAAGTACACATTCATTTTATTATTTTATAAGTGCTGCACTTAGCTGTCACTGGGGTGAAGGGGGGGGGGGGAGTCTGCACCCACTTCTTTTAACATAAGGAAACCCCCATCCAGGGCATACTGAGCTAAGGCATTATATTACATGGTTATTCAATAATAAAATTATTGATCCATAAACAGCTTGCTATATAGAGGATCTGCCTGCAGTGTATACTGTCCAGGAGACTCCAGACCCCACACCCAGTAATACATTAATAAATGGCTCCCTCTCACCGTGGCTTTACTGATGATAAGCACAGACTCCTGGGTGGCTAGTGACACGTCTGGATCAGATTTCATCAGAGCTTTCACCCGGGCCAGGGGCAGCCGGGACTGTTTCTGTGGCTTTTCGGGAGGAGTAGGAGGAGGCGCCGCCGCTGTGTTTCCATTGTCTACCTCGGCCTGGCTGCCATCCGCTTCGGGCGGAGGAGACTCCTGTACAGGGACGGCAGCAACAGCCGCCTCCATGCTAAGCAGCTGGGATACAGGAGCTGGAAAAGGCGGGAAAATGTGTCGCCGCTGTAAGAGCCAATAAAACGCGAAGGGGCGTGGGGCAAAAACGCTAAACGCCCAGTCAGAAGATCAGCTGACTGTGAGGCAGGGAGGGGTGGAGCTAGAAGGCTTCTGGAGAGGGTTGGAGATCAGCAGACACGCCTACCTCTATAAGAGGGACTATGGCTGTTACAGTGGAGGGTGGATGGCCATATTTTATAATAGATTGCCATGGTTTGCTGGAGTATGACAGAAAATAAAGTGTATATAAAATATATCTATATATGTGTATATATTTTTTATTGGCATTTATATAGCATCAACTTAATCAACGTGCTTTACAATATAAATGAAAGGGGGAAATTTAACAATACATGAGACAATTACAAATTGTTACAGGAATGTGTTTATTTGACGTGGAAATATGTTGACTGAAAAATTGATCCTAATTTGGGCCGATGGGGTGGGTGTTTGTTTTTATCCCCGAACACCATGCCGAAATGTAGGCGAATCACGAACCAAACGAAGAGCCCAATGGAATGAAGCCCACGGAACAGTGAAGCAGGGGAGTGGGCCTTGACAAGGCCAGGGAGTGGGCAGGTGGAAAGGATTGAGGGGTGGGTTTAGGGCAGGGCAAAGTGGGGGAGGAGTAAAAGGCAGTTTAAATAGCGGCCATCTTAAGAGAGGGGCCAGTTTAATCAGAATTTCACTAACCTGTTACTTGTGACTGGTCAGCGAAGTTCTTTTCTTTTTCTCGTTCTGCAGGTCATGGCGTCGCTGGAGGAGATCCTGGTCGGAGTCCGGGCAGCGGTACGAGACAGGGGACTGGCTTGGCTCCATGAACAACTCAGTGCAGCTGCCACCCATGCGGAGGGACCAGAGAGGAGACCGGCGCGGAGGACGAGACCGCCTCAGAGGTTGAGCCCGGGAGTGGCTCCTGCAGCTCGGCGGCGGAGGAGCCTTTCTGCGGTCGGCGGGTCGGCCTCTGGATCCGGAAGTGCGGCGGAGACGGGAGTGCGGCAGGTGCCGTCTGGCAGGCTTGCCGGGCAGGCGACGACGGTCGCAAAACGGAGGCCGCGAGGTCAGAGGGCGCCCCGCGCAATGGCGGCCGGCAGGACGGCGGGAGGAGGAGCGGCTTCCACAACAGCCAGGAATGCGGTCGCAGAAGTCATCGCCCACGTGGTCGGTGGGCAGGGGGAGAAACATCCCGGTGAGTCAGCCACCAGGGGTGCCACTGAGGGACGGGGGGGAATGCTACAGCTGGCCCCACTGCACAGGCGGTCCCACAGGCAGACAGGGGGGACCAGGTCAGCAGGGAGCCCAGTGAGACGTCCGAAAGGAGGGCCAGTGCAGGGAGCAATGGAAGAATAAGGGAGTGCAGCAGGGACGGCCAAACAGCTCGGGATATCTGGAGCTAAGGATGCTGCAAACTGCCAGACACCAGAGGTCGGGGCAAGGTCAGACAAGGCGGCCAGAGGGAGGCCAGGCACTGCAGTTCTCAGAGAGCCACTGGGGTCAGCTTGGTCCAGAGAGGTCAGGAGTGGCAGTGGAGGGCGGGAGGGGAAGTCGGGTGGCAAGGAGGAGCGGAGCTCGGGAGGCCAGAGAGGAGCGTAGGGAGGAAGGGCGGGTAGGGAGCCATTCGAACAGACTACCCAGGTTGTCTTCTCCTTACAGGTCACGGAGTAACACACCTGCGGTCCCGAGGCGGGACCAGACGGGCAGGAGTCGGCGACTATTGGATGCTCCAGTGCCTGGCAAGGCGGACGAAGGGACAGCAACCCCGCGGCCTGTGGCGGCCGGGGGCATCAGCGGTGAGTCCTCAACTACACCACACTCTGGGACATTCATACATTGTCTAAAATCATTCATAGACTCATGTTCGGGGGAAGGGGAATTACTTAGGTTCAATAAGGGCTCGATGCAGGGGCAAAGTTAACAGGGCTATGGCGAGCTTCATTCGGCGTTTGGGTGGCGTCGTGGTACGCCACTGGGAACTGGAGGGAATGTTGCCTGGTTATTTTAGAAGAGACGGGGTGCATTTGTCCGATGTAGGGTGTGATTTACTCAATCTTGGTTTTCAAGAAGGGATTAGCCTGGCCCTGTTTCAGGGTGGTGGGGGGCGCACATGTCCTTAAGGGATCAAGTCATGTGCTATGGCAGAACAGGGCGTGTTAAAGTCAGGATTTGGCTGGAATTGGAAATGGACAGGCCAAGGCCTAGGCTGGAGTAGGCCAGATGGAAGTGAGTGTTGGTAGGTTCAAGCTCTTCGGTGGCTACGAACCTACAGTTAACAGTATGGTTATGGGGCCTCTCTGGTAGGCCGTGTGTTACAAGTTAAATGTTATTTGAATGTTAATAATTGTTCAAGCGATAGGGTCATTGTCAAGGGTATTGTGCGGGGGGATAGTAATATAATGTCAGTTGGACAATGACCCTAAATGTTAATTTATTTATATTTTAATAATTAATAAAGCTGTGGACGTTGTACTCCAACAGGATAAACGGTGTCAGTGTTTTATTTAAGGTAAAGCTAAGGTAGCACCTGCCGAATAACGACGGTGCATATGTCATGTGTATATCTGATAATAAATATGTATGAATAATTGTTAAATAAATATGTGAAGGGGGGCGGGGCCTGACAGCCAACATGGCCGGACGTGTCTCCTGAGAGCTCCTGCATCAGCGAGTGAACAACAGCGAATCCTGCAAAACCTACCCATGTTAGCGGTACACAAAGCCCCACAAACGGAGCAGGACTGCATGGGGAGCATACTGATACCCGTCATGTACCATGGCAAACAAAGGGCACACGGACCGGCCACGCGGCCTACCTACGAGCGGAGACTGAGGCCTGGGGGAGACGGCCGACCCCCTGGCGCGATTCCCGACAAACGAGCGCTGACTACAGCCCTGCTACCCCCCCCTCCGGACCAGTGGGGGATATCCCCGCTGGGGACGGTTACCCCCACAAAGTGTTTCAAGCCATGAAGGCAGCAGCTGCATGGATTCGGCCATCTACACGGCGGTGCCGGAGCAGCAACGCAACATGGGCCTCCAGGCTGACCTCCAGCCAGAGATGGAGCCGGGAGACAAAGTGGCGGGAAGCGGAGAAAAAAACATCAAATCCTGTTACACAGTCTCGCACCAAACCAGGACCACCAAGCCCACTCACCACTCAGCAGCGACGGAAAGCGTCCACCAGCGACAGGCGTCCCCACAGATGGTGTTCCGAGCACTCCAGACTCAAGCCAGCGACAGACATTGGCGGAAAGCCTCCACGAAAGGAAGGGAGGACAGCGTCCTAAAACGGCAGTTATCCCACCGTTGTCCTCAGGGTGACCGCCAAGCCCCCATCGCAGACCGACCGGAGCGGGTCGCGAAGAGACTAAACACAGGAATCGGCTGAGTGCTGATAAGGGGCCATCAAGCTGCATCTGCCTGAACATGGGACTTAAAGAGAGCTTAGCGGCTGCTAGCTCCATATTACGGGACATTTGTAAGCCAGCCAGATGAAGTACTTAAAATAGTCATAACCATATGTATGATCCGTAATCCATAGACTACCTATGCTTAGACTAGTCTAGCTCTCAGCGAATGTTATACTCTTATGTTCCTCTTTATTTTTAATTGTATTTTTCTTACATTTTCTGACGTTAGTGCATTCATACTAAATAAGCTACTTAAAAGCTAGGCTCCACGAGCTATGTTTAATCTTTTAGTCAAGCAGACCTAACACAAGACTCACTATCCCCAGACTAGCTGGGATACAAGCGAGATTTAACCTATTGGTGCCCTTGCTGTCCGTAACCTATACTCTGTAACATATATGTGTATTTCAAGTTTTGCAATGTCATTCTACGTTGCTGATTGTTATAATACAGCTAGGCACTTACAACGCAACTAATAGAACGTTTTACTAGATATCAAGCAAACTACCAGAGTATTATAAGCATATTTTAAGCAACATCAAGCATAATACGCGTTGAAACGCGATCTTTTACTTTATTTGCTGTCTCGTATATGGCATTTCATACTGTTAATATAACTAATACGACCTTAATTTTTACTCATTAGCTATGTGCCCCAGTTTTGCATAATCTACTGTCACCCTCTAACTATATATCAGGATGGGCACTACTGCTAACAGTAACACGTTTTTGTTAACACTAAAAAAGAAAAAATGAAGCATCCTTTATCAGGAAATGTAACTGTTTAAGCTACCGCTGTATTCACCCTGTAATGTACCAGATATTGAATTCCCCTCTCTCTATTTTGTACCCAATCTGATATGCTTCAATAAAAGAAAGATTGACAAAAAAATAAATAAATAAATAAATAAATATGTGAAAAAACAAATAGTGAAACACTTTTGAAGATAAATAATGCAATGATGATGTAGTGTATTGCAAGAACATGGAAAAGAGGGTGGGAATTGTGTAATAGAAGAGAGAAATGATAAAACTCTAACTCCTCTAGCATGTAAGCTCATTGAGCAGGGCCTCAAACCCTCTGTTCCTGTGTGTCCAACTTGTCTGGTTACAACTACATGTCTGTTCGTCCACCCATGGTAAAGCACTGCAGAATTTGATGGCGCTATATAAATAATAATAATAATATTATTATTATTATTGTGACCAATGGTCACAATTCCTAGCACGTTAGGTGAGATCAGTCTTTCCAACATAATGTTGTCCATATGGACAATTGATCAAATACATTATGAATTTCATGGTACACAACATATAGTGTGTGAGATCAATACTTTTGCCTGAATTGGACTGTGAAAATGTCCTGACTGTGAGCACATGGCTGCATGTACCACAGCGGGTCCATTTAAAAATAAGGTACTAACTCACACCTATAAAGCACTGAACAACTCTAGCCCCTCTTATATCTCCTCACAGATCTATAGGTATGTCCCTTCTCGGTCTCTCCGCTCTGCCCGTGACCACCTCCTGTCCGTTATCCGCACTCGTACGGCCAACTCGCGCTTGCAGGACTTCTCGTGGGCGGCTCCCTTCCTATGGAATAGCCTGCCTACCGCCATCAGACTCTCCCCTAGTCTTGCATCTTTTAAGAAGTGCCTTAAAACCCATCTCTTGAGGAAAGCTTATGGCCTCCAAGACTAACCCCTACCTCACATACCTGTCTCTTGCCCTCTCCTAAAGGGCAGCCCACCTTATCCTGTCCTAATGTGTTTTACACCCCACCTCCTATAGAATGTAAGCTCGATTGAGCAGGGTCCTCTTCAACCTATTGTTCCTATAAGTTTATTTGTAATTGTCCTATTTATAGTTAAATCCGCTCTCATAATATTGTAAAGCGCAACGGAATCTGTTGGCGCTATATAAATGGCAATAATAATAATAATAATAATAACGTGTGTCACACCGTAATCAGAAGTGCCACCCATAATGTAAGTTTAAAAAAAAAAAAAAAACTATTACATTCTGTGAGCTTTGACGTCAGTGTTTAAAGAGATGCTATAGTGCCAGGAATACAAAACTGTATTCCTGGCACTCAGGGGCGGGCTGGGAAGGGGGGCAGGGAGGCAATTGCCCCCCAGGCCGCCCTAAACCCAGGGCTGCCCACACCCAGCAAAAAAAAGGAAAAATCTGAATCCCCTGCTTCTGGCTGAGGAGTCAGATTTTTTAACTTCCCTCACTCTCCCTGCAGTCTGCAGTCAGTGGAGTCGGCCGGCCTCTCCTTATGATGTCAGGAGGAGGGGGCGTGGCTTTCACTGCTCTTCTCACAGGACCGCTGGGGAGTCTGGGAGAAGAGCAGAGGAAGTCACACCCTCCCTCCTGACATCATCAGGAGAGGACGACTTCACTGGCTGCTGCTGGTTGCTGCTACTGTTGGCTGCTGTCCACCCCTCCCTGGCCTAAGGTAAGACTCAGGGAGGGGGGAAATACACTTTAGTGTTTTTTTTATTCCCCTCCTCAGCCCCTGCCCCCTCCTCAGCCGCTGCCCCCTCCTCAGCCCCTGTCCCATCCTCAGCCCCTGCCCCCTCCTCAGCCCCTGCCCCCTCCTCAGCCCCTGTCCCATCCTCAGCCCCTGCCCCCTCCTCAGCCCCTGCCCCCTCCTCAGCCCCTGTCCCCTCCTCAGCCCCTGTCCCCTCCTCAGCCCCTGTCCCATCCTCAGCCCCTGTCCCATCCTCAGCCCCTGTCCTCTCCTCAGCCCCTGCCCCCTCCTCAGCCCCTGCCCCCTCCTCTGCCCCTTCCCCCTCCTCAGCCCCTGTCCCATCCTCAGCCCCTGTCCCATCCTCAGCCCCTGTCCCATCCTCAGTCCCTGTCCCATCCTCAGCCCCTGTCCCCTCCTCAGCCCCTGTCCCCTCCTCAGCCCCTGTCCCCCCTCCTCAGCCCCTGTCCCCCCTCCTCAGCCCATGTCCCCCCTCCTCAGCCCCTGTACCCTCTCCTCAGCCCCTGTACCCTTTCCTCAGCCCCTGTACCCTCTCCTCAGCCCCTGTACCCTCTCCTCAGCCCCTGTACCCTCTCCTCAGCCCCTGTACCCTCTCCTCAGCCCCTGTACCCTCTCCTCAGCCCCTGTACCCTCTCCTCAGCCCCTGTACCCTCTCCTCAGCCCCTGTACCCTCTCCTCAGCCCCTGTCCACACCTCAGCCCCTGTCCACACCTCAGCCCCTGTCCACACCTCAGCCCCTGTCCACACCTCCCCTTCGTCAGCCCCTGTCCCCTTAGTCAGCTCCTACCTCAGCCCCTGTCCCCTTAGTCAGCCCCTGTCCCCTTGGTCAGCCCCTGTCCCCTTGGTCAGCCCCTGCCCCACCCTTTCCCTGCTCCTTTCCCCCCGCTCAGCTCCTGCCCCCTTCCTCAGCCCCATGCCCCCCACCACAGCCCCATAACATCCCCACTACAGCTCCTCTCCCCCAATTGCAACCTATATTACCCACACCACAGCCCCTTTCCCCAAATTGTAGCCATCAACTTGCTTCAGCCCCTATCCCCCCGTACATTTCCTAAACCCCCAATTACAGCTTATACCCTCCACTACCACCCCCTGTCCCCCACTACAGCCCTGTCCCCCACTACAGCCCTGTCCCCTTACTCAGCCCCTGTCCACTGGTTTTAAAAGTGTAAAGTTTGGGTGTGTGTGTATGAGTATGTCTGTGTGTATGAGTATGGCTGTGTGTATGAGTATGGCTGTGTGTATGAGTATGGCTGTGTGTATGAGTATGGCTGTGTGTATGAGTATGGCTGTGTGTGTCAGTATGGCTGTGTGTGTCAGTATGGCTGTGTGTGTGTGCGCATCAGTATGGCTGTGTTTGTGTGCGCATCAGTATGGCTGTGTGTGTGTGCGCATCAGTATGGCTGTGTGTGTGTGCGCATCAGTATGGCTGTCTGTGTGTGCGCATCAGTATGTCGGTCTGTGTGTGCGCATCAGTATGTCTGTCTGTGTGTGCGCATCAGTATGTCTGTCTGTGTGTGCGCATCAGTATGTCTGTCTGTGTGTGCGCATCAGTATGTCTGTCTGTGTGTGTGCCAGTATGTCTGTCTGTGTGTGTGCCAGTATGTCTATGTGTGTGCCAGTATGTCTATGTGTGTGCGCCAGTATGTCTATGTGTGTGCCAGTATGTCTATGTGTGTGTGCCAGTATGTCTATGTGTGTGCGCCAGTATGTCTGTCTGTGTGCCAGTATGTCTGTCTGTGTGTGTGTCAGTATGTCTGTAACAGTGTGTCTTTCTGTGTGTGTCTGTGTGCGTACCAGTATGTATCTCTATGTGTGTGTCAGTATGTCTGTGTGCAAGTATGTCTGTCTGTCTGAGTCAGTATGCATGCAACAATGTGTCTTTCTGTGTGTGTCTGTGTGCCTGTCAGTGAGTGTGTGTTTTTTTAGTGTGTGCCAAATCAGCAAGTGTGTGTGCCTGTCAATGATTGTCTGTTTAGGTGACTGCTTTCCCCCCTCCCCCCCCCACACACACACTTTCAATCACATGGGAAATGTGTTTTTACTCTCCTCTTGGTGCAATGGGCCACTTGACCGGATTTGCCCCCCAGGCCTAAGGCTGCCAGCCCTCCCCTGCTGGCACTATTGCTCCCCTTGCCTCCCGCTTCCCTCGCACCCCCTCACAGTAAAAAAAAAGGTTAAAAACACTTACCTTATCCCAGCACTGATCTCCCTCGATGCTGGGTCGACGCTCCAATGTCCCGTGACGTGTGGGCAGTAATGCATTAGACCGCCCCATAGGAAGCATTGAATCAATGCTTTCCTGTGGGGAAAAATCTGATGCTGGATGTCTGTGTATCTTTATTTTGTCATTGTGTGTATCTGAATAAAGTCAGAGGGTGTATCTATCTGTATGTTGTCAGTGTGTATATCTGTGTATCTGTATGTAGTGAGTGTGTGTATCTGCGTGTGTGTGTTTGCATCTGTGTATCTGTTTATCTGCATGTTTGTAAGGTTATGTATCTGTGTGTCAGTGTGTGTATCTGTATATGTGTCAGTGTGTGTATAGTTGTCTGTATATCTGCATGTGTGGCAGTGTATATGTATATGTGCATACATCTCAGCATTCAAACACCAACACTACACACAAATACACCCCTGCATTCAAACATTCCTTCCCCCACCCACTCCATGTGTCTCATTACCCCCCAACTCCTCCATGTGTCTCATTTCCCCCCCATGTGTCCCATTCACTCCCCCCCAGCCTCTCCATGTGACCCATTCCCTCCTCCCCCCCAGATCCTCCATGTTTCTCATCCCACCCCTCGCCCAACCATGTGTCTCATTCCACCCCCAGGTGTCCCATTCACTCCCCCCAGCCCTTCTATGTGTCCCATTCCCTTCATGTGTCTCATCCCCCCCAGGCCCGAATGTGTGTCATCCTCCCCCCAGCCTCTCTATGTGTCTCATTCCCTCCATCCCCAGCCCATTCATGTGTCTCATTCCCTTCCCCCAGCCCCACCATGTGTTTTATTCCCTCCCCCAAGCCTCTCCATGTGTCTAATCCTCCCCCAGCCCCTCAATGTGTCTCATTCCCTCCCCGAGCACCTCCATGTGTCTCATTTTCCGCCCAGGTGTCCCATTCACTCACTCCCAGCCCCTCCACATGCCCCATTCCTTTCCCCTAGCCCCTCCATGTGTCCCATTCGCTCCACCCCCAGCCCATTGATGTGTCTCATTCCCTCCCACCAGGCTATTCCATGTGTCCATGTGTTTCCCCCCCTTACCTTCTGTACCTGCTCACCGCTGCCGTACCTGGTCTGACAGGAAGTGCTCTCTCAGTGACCTTTTGGCTGTGCTACACACAGCGGCCGGATGTGGTGCAGCACATCCCAGGCCAGTGCACTAAAGGGACACTGGTGGCCCCACGGTCGCAGGTGTTTCAGCTGTGGCCGGGCCCCCTGGAGTGACAGGCCAGGTTGCAGCGATGACCCCTTCGACCGTGGTAGGTACGCCACTTATTACATATCAACACACCTCTGTTTTAAACATCAAAATTACATATAAACACTTTCGCATTGAAAAACTAAACATGAATGCATGCTTGCATTGAAATGCCAACACCACCTACAAAAACACCCCTACATTCAAGCAGCACACGGACACTACTCAGTGCTAAATACAATACTGCAAGCATGGGGAAATGGTAGAGCCCAAGCTGTCAAAGCATTGTTGAAGTTGCACGACAGATGAGGATCTACATTTTGGCCACCCTTGCAATAGTGGGGCCCAAACAAATTCTTGCACCAGGGCACTTTCTACTTCAGTTCCGCCGCTGTGTTGGGGTGGAGGGTGTGATTGCATTCCAGGGAGTGGGGGGTAGCAATGTCCATGGGGCCCAAATCAAATGCTTGTCAAAGCACCAAACACCCTGGAACTGTTTTGGGCATAGGACCAAGTGTGCGGCAGGTCAGAACTTCCACACAATGGTGTCTGAATGGATCTGAGCACTATTTGGAGAACTTGGACGCTTAGATTATGGCTATTTTACGAAATATCATTTGTGGGGGTTCCTATTTGTTTTGGGAGCTATAATCACTGCTTTACTGGGGATTTGTGAGAATTACAGCGGATATACTCAGCCAGAGTATAGGGGATCCGTTACAAGGCCTAATGCCAGTCCTGGTCCTAGAGTTGAGAAGCGAAACATCGGAGATACTATACTAGGCTTTGGTTTGTGCATTCAGCAGCCCCATTAGTCTGGAAAAGATAGGATGAGAAAGAAAATTCAATGTCCATCTCAATGCACAACCTCCTCTAGAACTCGGATATGAACTGTGACCTCCTATCAGACACAAGATATGAGTCAGAATATATCTTTAGTGAACATGTGTGCCAGTTCTGCAGAATTAGGTAGCTATTGCAGCAATATGCCATCTTAGAAAAGCAGTCTACTGCAACCAACATAAAAGTGTGTGTTGTAGAATGGGATAAATCCACAATAAAGTCCATAGACAATTGTGACCATGGAACAGAAGGCACATGAAGGAGTTGTAGCAGACTGCATGGAGTTTGATGAAATGCCTTTGCTTGAGTAGAGGTGGTACAGGCTTGACCGTATTTTAACTAACATTCTTCTGGAGGGTTGGCCACCAAAAGTTCCAGGATATTGTCAGGATCTTACCTGAGTTGGGAGTCTGTAGCGCAGATATGTTGCTCAACCTTGCAAATAGACACAGTCCAAGGTGACCAGATAATAAAGCACCTGGACTGTGAATCTGTGCACGGGGGCTGTGCAGGATGAAGTTCCAAGTCACAGTACAGGCAAGGACACAAACAGCAGGATAGTCAAGGGATAGCCGAAGTCAAAGGATGCCAGAGGTCAGGATAAACCAAGTCAGAAGCCAGGGTCAAATTGGAGCAGAAAATCAAGACACTGGAACGCAGGCACTAAACACACCATAGGATCAAAGACTTGATAATGTTCCCAGGGTGAGGCAGTGCTTAAATACCCAGCTGATGACTGAGCAATCTCAGGTCAAGCACAGCAATAGATGAGGTCCAGCCCCTAGTGCTGCAGACAAGCCAGGATGAACAGGACTAGAATAAGTCCAAGGACTAGGAACTGCTTGTTGGGCACTTCTGGGGTGACCACGTCTGGATGTCACGGTGAGAACCAGGGACGTTTTAGCCGCGAGGCTAACAAGGCATTTGCCTTGGGCGGCATTTTCCAGGGGGCGACAAAAAACGCCGCCCCCAAATGCCCAGGGCAAATGCCTTGTTAGCCTTGTGGCTAACTGACATGCTGGGTGGGCGGGCGGCGATGGCGAGCTTCCCTTGAGCTGTCTGCTCAGCTCCCTCGCGCGCCGCAGAGTGAGGCTGGGAGCCGGAATCTGACATCATATTCCGGCTCCCAGCCTCACTCTGCGGCGCGTGAGGGAGCTGAGCAGACAGCTCATGGGGAGCTCTCCATCGCCAGCCGCCCGACCGCCTAGCAGATAGCCCGCCCAGCAGCCACTGGACCACCAGGGAGAAAGAGACCTCCCCCCAGCATTCCCAAAGGTAAGGAGGCTGGGGGGGAGGTTAAATAAAAAAAGAAACAATGTGTTAGTGTGTGTGTGTGTGTGTGTGTCTCTGACTGTGTGTGTCTCTGACTGTGTGTGTGTTTGCCTGTTTGTGTTTGTGTGAGTGTGTGTGTCTGTTAGTGAGTGTGTGTGTGTGTGTCTGACTGTGTGTGTCTCTGACTGTGTGTGTGTTTGCCTGTTAGTGTGAGTGTGTGTGTGTTTGCCTGTTAGTGTGAGTGTGTGTATCTGTTAGTGAGTGTGTGTGTGTGTCTCTGACTGTGTGTGTGTTTGCCTGTTAGTGTGAGTGTGTGTGTCTGTTAGTGAGTGTGTGTGTGTGTGTCTGACTGTGTGTTTGCCTGTTAGTGTGAGTGTGTGTGTCTGTTAGTGAGTGTGTGTCTGCTAGTGAGTGAGTGTGTCTGTTAGTGTGTGTGTGTCAACATACTGACACACAGATACATATACTGACACACACAGGCACAAACACTAATAGACATACTGACACACACACACAGGCACACATACAGACATACTAACACACACACAGTATCTCTATCAGCATAGGTGGCTATGTGTGTATCAGTATGTCTGTATATGTGCCTGTGTGTGTGTCAGTATATCTATCAGTATAAGTGCATGTGTGTGTGTGTGTGTGTGTCAGTATGTCTGTATATGTGCGTGTGTGTGTCAGTATGTCTATCAGTGTATGTGCCTATGTGTGTGTGTCATTATGTCTATCAGTGTGCCTGTGTCAGTATGTATATCAGTGTATGTGCCTGACACACACACACACAACAGGTACACACAGACACATACACTGTCAGACATACTGACACACAGGCACATACACTGGCAGACATACTGACACACACAGACACATACACTGATAGACATACAGACACATACACTGTCAGACATACTGACATACACAGACACATACACTGTCAGACAGACATACTGACACACACAGACACATACACTATCAGACATACTGACACACACACAGACACCTACACTATCAGACATACTGACACACACAGATACACTATCAGACATACTGACACACAGACACACTATCAGACATACTGACACACACACAGACACATACACTATCAGACATACTGACACACACAGACATACACATACACTGTCAGACATACTGACACACACACACACACACACACACTGTCAGACTTACTGACACACACACAGACACATACACTGTCAGACGTACTGACACACAGACACATACACTATCAGACATACTGACACACACAGACACATACACTGATAGACATACAGACACATACACTGTCAGACATACTGACATACACAGACACATACACTGTCAGACAGACATACTGACACACACAGACACATACACTATCAGACATACTGACACACACACAGACACCTACACTATCAGACATACTGACATACACTATCAGACATACTGACACACACAGATACACTATCAGACATACTGACACACACAGACACACTATCAGACATACTGACACACACACAGACACATACACTATCAGACATACTGACACACACAGACATACACATACACTGTCAGACATACTGATACACACACACACACACACACACACACACACTGTCAGACTTACTGACACACACACAGACACATACACTGTCAGACGTACTGACACACAGACACATACACTGTCAGACATACTGACACACACAGACACATACATTATCAGACATACTGACACACACAGACACATACACTGTCAGACATACTGACACACACACAGACACATACACTATCAGACATACTGACACACACAGACACATACACTGTCAGACATACTGACACACACAGACACATACATACTGACACACACAGACACATACACTCAGGGCCGCCATCAGGGGGTGACAACCATGACGGTTGTCACGGGCCCGGCGGCCCTGGGGGGCCCGGACTGCTCTGGCAGTCCTGGGCCCCACTTTCCCTCTCTGCACACATAGATAGCGAATATCGCTATCTATGTGTGCAGCCGCGGGCCCCCGGCTCCCTGTTACCGCAGAGGGGGCCCAGGCAGCACACTGCTTCTCCTCGTCTCGTCTCTGCTAATAACTCTCGCGAGACCCGGTTGCCATGGCAACGCTCCGCGGGTCTCGCGACAGTTATTGGAGGAGAGAAGAGAAGAGGCTGTGTGCTGCCTGGGCCCCCTCTGCAGTAACAGGGGGCCCCACCATGCCACCGGACCACCAGGGATGGAATCTCCCCCCTCTCTAGACACAGGTAAGCAGGGAGGGGGGAGAAACAATTTAAATATTTTTTTTCAATTATGTTAAAATGCCCCCCCTCCCCTTCACCCCAGATTGCACATTTACACACACACACTGCATACACTGACACAACACACACACACTACATACACTGGCACAACACACACACACACACACTACATACACTGGCACAACACAGACACACACACACACACACTACATACACTGGCACAACACACACACTACATACACTAACACAACACACACTGCATACACTAACACACACACTGCATACACTAACACACACACACAGTGCATACACTAATACAATACACACACTGCATTCACTAATACAATATGCACTCTGCATACACTACACACTAACACACTCACTGCATCCACTATACTGACACACTCTGCATTCGCTACACATTAACACACTCTGCATTCACTACACTAACACACACTCTGCATCCGCTACACACTAACACACTCTCTGCATTCACTACACATTAACACTCTGCATTCACTACACTAACACACACTCTGCATCCGCTACACACTAACACACTCTCTGCATTCACTACACATTAACACACTCTCTGCATTCACTACACTAACACACTTTCTGCATTCACTACACTAACACACTCTCTGCATTCACTACACATTAACACACTCTCTGCATTCACTACACATTAACACACTCTCTGCATTCACTACACCCTAACACACACTCTGCATTTATTACACACTAACACACACTCTGCATTCACTAAACTATGCACACACTCTGCATTCACTACACTAACATACACTCTGCATCAACTGTACACACAGCATCCACTACACTAACATCCTGTATTCACAGTACACACACTACATCCACCACAAATTGAAACACTCTGCATTCACTATACACAGACACTGTCTAATACACACACTACATCCACTACAGACATTGCATCCACTAAACACATTTCATCTAGTACATACAAACACTACATCCACTACACAAACACACACTACATCACTGTACACACACTACATCCACTACTTAAACACTCTCTGCATTCACTACACATTAACACTCTGCATTCACTACACTAACAAACACTCTGCATCCGCTACACACTAACACACCCTCTGCATTCACTACACATTAACACAGTGCATTTACTACACTAACACACACTCTGCATCCGCTACACACTAACACATTCTCTGCATTCACTACATATTAACACACACTCTGCATTCACTACACATTTACACACACTCTGCATTCACTGCACTAACACACACACTACATTCATTACACTGACACACTCTGCAATCACTACACACTAACACACACTCTGCATTCATTACACACTAACACACACTCTGCATTCATTACACACTAACACACACTCTGCATTCACTAAACTATGCACACACTCTGGATTCACTATACTGACACACACTCTGCATTAACTGTACACACAGCATCCACTACACAAACATCCTGTATTCACAGTACACACACTACATCCACCACAAATTGAAACACTCTGCATTCACTATACACAGACACTGCGTCTAATACACACACTACATCTACTACAGACACTGCATCCACTAAACACATTTAATCTAGTACATACAAAGACTACATCCACTACACAAACACACACTACATCACTGTACACACACTACATCCACTACTCAAACACACTCTGCGTTCACTATACACACTGCATCTGCTACACAAACACACACTCTGCATTCACTGCACAAACAGTATCTAATACACACAAACACTACATCCATTACACACATTCTAATCCACTTCCACTATACACACCACATTCAGTCCCGCATCATTGTCAGCGGACAAGGTAGGGCGTGGGCGGGCCCGGGAGGGAGGGGGCGGGGGAGGGGGGGCCCCAGACCTTGTGCTTTGTCAGGGGCCCCAAAATTTGTGATGGCAGCCCTGCATATACTGTCAGACATACTGACACACACAGACACATACACTGTCAGACAAACTGACAAACATATAAAATTTACATTTTAAGCCCAGCCTCCAGCTTCCTACCTTTTGCTGGCGGGTGGCATCCCTGGGATCCAGTGTGCTGTCTGAGGATGATGTGAGTGAGGAGCCCCCATCCTCACTGGCTCCTCCTCCTCCCTCCCGTGCTGGTCCTTCTTCTCCCGCGCAGCAGCTCTTTATGGGAGGAAGTGACGCTCGGCACTCACTTCCTCCCAGTGCTGCCGAAAAGCAAGGGGCCCGGTCGCGCTGTTAAAGGGCCACAGCGCCCGACCGGGCCCCTGCTGGTACAAGCCCACTGGGTGGCCCTAAGTGCATGGGCCACCCGGTGGGACTCCTTACAGGGTGGGGCCTGCCTAAAGTAGCCGGGAAACATTTTTTTTTTCAGGGCAGCGGGGCCCACGGGACAGCTGCCTTGGGCCCCCCAGGAGTAATTGGGCCCGGGGCAGCTGCCCCGTTTGCCCCGTGTTAAAGACGGCCCTGGGTGTCACGAGAAACTTTCTCGGGATGAATAAATGTCCTGGTTTTGCCGACATCTCCCCCTACTGGCCCAATGCAGAACAGGCCCTGTTATCTGTCTTCTCGGGCTGATGGGCTAATTAAAGATCTCCCTCACCAACCCAAATGCAGTTTGCCACAGCAGAGGGAGGTAGGGAGCCGGGGCATGGGGGGCAGAACTCTCCTCACACGAGCAGGCAGGTCGGAGCGTTGCCGCACCATGGCAATGCTCCGACACAGCACTGTACTCGTGGGACGATAGTAGTCAATGTGCAGGCAGAGGAGCTGCAGGCTGAACTACACATGACGCCCCATCACTGGACCACCAGTGCTTGAAAAGTCACCCCTCCAGCAGTCTGTGTGTATGTGTGTGTATTCAGCAGTGTAATACTCGTAGGGAAAAATAGTTTGGAACTCAACCGCAGGTGAATGAAGAGATTTGATACTGTCAATTTAACAAAATATAATTATTAAAATAAAGTAATTTAACTTTGGCAGACTTCTGCAGCAATAATGATTTAAAATAACAATGCATAGAGGGGCGTGGCTTGGACGCCGGACGGAATGGCGGCGTAAACCAGTAGCTCCCTGCAGGCTCAGCTCCACTACCCGCCTCACCAGCCCCACAACGCACAATATGGGCAAATCCAACAAGCAGCAGCAAGCGGCACCGACCGCCAACACCCCGAGGGGGTCCCAGACGACGGGCATGAGGCAATTCCTCCTTACTCAGGCAGACCACGCTTCCCAGGCCTCCAGTGACTCGGAGGCCTCGGGCCTGGCCCGCCCGGCCTCACCACGCGGCAGACAACAAGAGCAGGTACCACCCACACCCGATCTGCCCCCATCCCAGCTGGATTGGGCATCCCTGCTAAACAACCTACCCACGAAAGCTGACCTAAAGGAGGCAAATGCCGCCCTCCACAAATCCATAGCAGGGGAACTCCATGCATTAAGGGAGGACATACAGGGGATTCACCACAAGCTGGCACAATTAGAGGCAGACTGTGACCATGTGACATCGGCACAACATGCCACTACAAGTGTAATACAGCGACAGGCTACCCAACTGCGCCAAATGGCCCTCCATATGGAAGACCTAGACAATAGAGGAAGGCGACAGAATATCAGAATACGGGGTCTGCCAGAGGAGCTGGACCAGACCACCCCAATACGTGACTCACTCACGGAAATTTTCAATTCCCTCCTACAGCGGCCGAACACAACACCTATTGAATTCGTAAAGGCACACAGGGCCCTCAGACCCAAAGGCCCACCGGAATCCCCTCCACGGGACGTGGTGTGCTGCTTATTACACTTTCAAGTAAAGGAAGACATCCTGAAAAGCGCCAGAGATAAAAAACAAATCCTCCACCATGGCGCAGAAATACAACTATATCCGGACTTATCCCCAGCGACGCTGGCATATCGCCGAGCCATGCGCCCTCTCACGCGCATACTACAATCCAACAAGATCAGATATCGCTGGAGCTTCCCCACTGGAATACAAATTACCACGAGCACTGGCTCCTTCACGGTGAAGAACGACGGAGACCTGAGGGACATTATACGGGAACTACAACTACCGCACGTGCAGCTGACATGGCCGGACCCGATGACCTTCTACGAGTTTTCACCTGAAGCAAACCGCCAAACGCAACAGCCCACCAGACCGAGAAGAACGAGACAGCAAACCACGCGCCCTACGGGCGCCAACATGTAGGGGACAATGCATCGCCCACCTGCCATCCCAGGACCCCACCTCACCCCACCCGTGAACTAACTGCACGTTACCCTCCCGAACTATCGAGACCAAAGACAGAGAACACACCAAGCTGACCCCTACGAACCGCAAGTATACCTCCCACGGGAGACACATCCAGCCACACTAACAGAGAAGCACCGGGGGGTGCGCCTGCGGCACAGGAGCCCGGCCATGCGGAGCCCTGTAGCCTACTGGACTAATTTTGAACTTCTCTTAATAATACAAGAGGCACACGAGAGTCTAGTAATGTCTGGTCCGCACACTTGGGTTTAAGAGGGGGGGTGCCCGCCCCCCCAGCTGGGCCCGGCCGCCGCTGCTTACCTGCCCTGTGATGAACTCCGGGGAGCAGGTGGGGGGTGGCGCCGGCGGGGCACACCCGGGGTGGGGGCACCAACAGATCACAGAGGGGGGGGACCGGCGGACACAGGGCCACATACTCCAACCCGCCTGTAGACCAGCCGCTCACAATAGGTAAGGGACAGGGGGGGACATAAACACACGAGTGACCACCCAAGCAGACACACCTAGACTAGCCGGAACGACTACAGTGCCCCTGCTAGAACACACACCTGGACCATGGATTGGGGGGCCCCTAACCAAGGGAGGGAGGGAGGGAGGGGTCGCGTGAGGGGTCAACTCACACTAACCAGGCCAGCTAATGGGGGGGTGGGTGGATGTAAAACCTTACACCATAATGGAATTGCCAGCTACTTGTTATTACCTGTTGTGAAATGAAATTATATGTTAATGTTACTGTTTCTGCCTTATTACAGCAACCTGATTGTACCTGTTGTGCAACACACACACTGGCTCTCGAGCCAACACACCCCGAGGCGGGGAAGACCAACACATTCCACTGAGACAACACCTGGGAGCCACGCAGGGGCGACATGGGACTCGACCCACCACACAAACACCGGAACCGAGACACCCAACCATTGCCCTGCGAGGGAGACGTCACCCAGACGGAGAGTTACCCACGAGCGCCACTGGTGGCACCGTGGACCGAGGCTCCCCGACGTCTACACCTACCGGTCACGCGACCGGAACACGACCACTGGAGACTACAGGGAATATCTACACACACCAAGGTACCTTACCCCCCCCCTTCCCTACCCCACCCTAAACCCTGACGCCCCGACCTCACACTGACCACGACTCATAGAACACGTTAGGTACACACATACCGCATATTCCGCGGACGACGACACCCGTACTACACACACCAATAACTACCTGACCAGACAACATGACACTGACCCCCGCACCATTGCATATTCTCACGATCAATGCTAAAGGACTGAACAAACCAGAGAAGAGATCTGGAGCACTACGAGACTTTCACAAACAAAGGGCCGGGATAGTCATGCTGCAGGAAACACACTTTAAGAAGGGGGCCAGACCCAAACTCACTAACCAGCACTACACGCAAGGCTACTACAGTGACTACCACGGGGGTAAAGCTAGGGGGACAGCAATACTTTTACATAAGAGAGTGCCGTTCCAGGAGGGGGGCTGCCTAACGGACGACGAGGGCAGATATCTGTTCCTCAAAGGGAGAATAGCGGACCGTCAGTACACATTCGCGACCATATATGCCCCTAACACACAACACTACCGCTTCCTCAAACGAACACTTCACAAACTTCAGGAGTTCAAAGAAGGGACTCTCATATTAGGGGGGGACTTCAATGTCGCATTAGACCCAACCTGGGACACTTCAACGGGCGCCTCCCATATCCCAACTCAACAACTCAGGGACATCAAATCCCTACTCCGCGACCACCGACTGGTCGACTGCTGGAGGGCCCACCACCCAGACGCACGAGATTTCACCTTTCACTCTCATCCACACAACTCATACTCCCGAATAGACCACATATACGCCACACACTACAACCTCTCATTAGTGACCGACGTCAGGATCGGCACAGCCACATGGTCGGATCACGCCCCTGTATCCCTTACAATAAAATCACCACTATTCCGCCCACGTCTCCGAAATGGAGACTCAATGAATACCTACTCTCCCACACGGGAGTTACGACCCTCATAGGCGACAAAATTAGAGAATACATGGCCACCAATACGACGGAACAGACATCACCAACGATACGCTGGGAGGCGCACAAAAGTGTGATAAGGGGTCACTATATTCAACAGGGGGCGATACTAAAAAGACAAACCGTAGCCCGACTGGCTGACCTACTAGAGGACATACACAAAACTGACGAACAAAACAAGCGCGACCCAGACCGTGCACACCAAACTCGACTCCTGCAACTGAGGAGGGACTTAGCGACATTACTACACTCCAAACACCACAGGGAAGCACTCAGAAATAAGGCCTTCTTTACCTTACATGGGAACAAGAGTGGCAAGCTCCTCGCAGCGATGCTGAGGAAACAGAGACAACACACCTACATCGACAAGATTAGGGACAAACAGGGGACCCTACACCGCCTCCCGACTGATATCATGAGAACGATCCGCTCATATTACACTGAACTATATGAACTTCCGCAACCGACAACCGAACTGGCGAAGACACGTCTTCGCCGTTCGATTCATGACTACCTGACTAAATACCCGATACCGACCCTGGACGCAGAAGCCGCCGACCTCATTGACGAACCCATCACAGTTGCGGAACTAGCACTGGCGGTCAAACTTACTAAACCGGGCAAAAGCCCGGGACCGGACGGTCTACCGACTAAATATTACCAGACCTACGCCGAGGACCTCTACCCACCCATGGTGGAGGCATTCAACGCGATACGAGACGGGAATCACATCCCTACACAAGCCTTAACGGCCCATATCACAATCATACCCAAAGACGGCAAAGATAGGGAGCACTGCGGGAACTACAGGCCAATATCGCTTATCAACTGCGATATTAAGCTATTGGCCAAGATCCTAGCGACGCGTCTTACCAGGCATATCCCATCTCTGGTCCACCCTGACCAGGTGGGATTCGTGACAGGGCGTGAGGCACGCGACAACACCATCAGAGCACTCACCCTCATGCATGGAGGGAGAGATGCGGACGGGGGCCTTCTCTTGCTATCCACGGACGCGGAGAAGGCCTTCGACAAAGTAAACTGGGACTACCTCTTTGAAACGTTAGCACATATGGGGCTGGGAACACACATGCGACGCTGGATAGAGGCTCTGTACCGAGGACCGACGGCACAAGTGCTAGTCAACGGGGCGCTGACCGAAGCCTTTACCATATATAACGGCACGCGACAGGGGTGCCCTCTTTCCCCACTTCTGTTCGCACTCGCACTAGAACCATTCCTTACGCACATCCGACATGACCCAGACATAACAGGCCTGACGACAGGCCAAGTACAACACAAAATAGCGGCATACGCGGACGACCTACTTTTTGTGGTAACCAACCCCGAAATCACCCTTCCAAACATCCAGAAAGGCCTACGGACATTTGGTGCCATCTCTAACTTAAAAATTAACTATAGTAAATCCTACATCCTGAACGTTAGTGTCCCCACCATACGAGCGGACCCCCTGCGCCGTAGTTTCCCCTTCCAATGGGCCGAACACAAAATTAGATATTTGGGAATATGGCTGCCGAGACAGAGCAGAGACCTATATAGGGACAACTTCGCCGACATACTGCGCACTTTCCAAAGAGACCTGAGGGACTGGTCCTACCCGCACATATCGTGGCTCGGGAGGGTACAGGTCATAAAAATGAATTTCCTTCCACGCCTTCTATACCTCCTCCAGGCCATTCCCATCGCCATACCGGGCCCCTTTTTCGCCACGCTCAGAACAGAAATGATAAAATACGTATGGAATGGGGGGAGGCCTAGAGTGAAGCTCTCCACACTGACACGCCCTAAAGACAAAGGGGGACTAGCCCTCCCAGACTTTCACCAGTACTACGTGGCCACACACCTACAGAGAATCGTGGAATGGTCTAAGGATGGGGTACACAAATTATGGAAGTCAGTGGAGGAGACAGAGGCGGGCAGACCGATCTCAGGCCTTCCCTGGGGCCGAGACGTAACTGACAAAGTCAATATAGACATGTCAATATACACGAGACACACCATGAGAGTGTGGCGGAGGGTCGCGAGGAAGGGGAACATGGCACCGTACCCCTCCCCCCTTCTACCCCTGACACACAACGAAGATTTCCCGCCGGGACTAGACCCAAAGGCCCTTAGGCACGTTCTCCCGGACAAATCCCCACGCCTCCACCACCTCCTCCAAGGAGGGAAATGTAAAAAGCTAACAGACTTGATGGGAGAGACGCTCCCGACCTTTATGCACCACTTTCGGTATACCCAACTGGCCAACTTTGTCCGCTCCCTGCCCCAAGGACCAGCACTCATCAGGGACCGAACCACAATTGAAAAGGTCAGCTCCCACCCAGACCCACTCCCACACGGAGTGTCATTCCTCTACTCCATGCTCCAATCAGAGACCCCGTCCGAAACCCCCCGCTTCATGGGAAAATGGGAGGCCGCCCTGGGTTACACGCTCACAGACGCAGAATGGGAATCCATCTGCTACCTTACACACCACTGTTCCACTCACAGCAAAACACAAGAAACGGGCTACAAGCTTCTAACACATTGGTATAGGACCCCGCACCTCCTTCACCACGTAAACCCAGACCACTCCAGACTGTGTTGGAGATGTGAACTAGAGGTAGGCACCACAAAACACATTTGGTGGGACTGTACACTGATCCAACCGTACTGGAAGAGGATACACAATATGTTGGAGAGATTTACGGACGCGCCCCCCCCCCCTGGAACCGGCAGCGATGCTCCTGCACCACACTACAGTTCCACACTCTAGATACAAAAAGTCCATGACTATCAGGATACTTAATGTGGCCAAACGAGTGCTGCCCCAATACTGGAAACAAGCAGTGACACCCCCAATTACGGCCTGGTTCCGCCAAATGGAGGACCTAAGGACGATAGAGGAACTAACCATGACGGCTAATTCCACACCCACTGCCTACATGAACATTTGGACGCATTGGATTCTAGAGACGGCAAAAGAGGAATTCCAATTAGAACTCAGACCTCACACTGACGAACACCACCGCACCGACAGATAGAACTCAAAACATGCACACCGGACACCACAAGACTACAGACAGACGACCTGAACGGAACCTTCACCACTTTCCTCCCACCCCGACACTTTCCCCCCCTTCCCCTAAAAACACCCCAAGCATTACCCTTATTTGGAAACACTACTGAAACCGCAACCACACATCCAACAAAAACATACCTCATGCCCGCAATACTGCCATCTCCCCGGATAAACACGGGAAACAATGACGGCAACAACGGGGAAAACATACACCCACAACAACCAATGCCACCAGGCCTGAGACGCAGGGCTCTATGAAAAGTCGACGACAGGGAACACAAGGGAGGCCTACATACCTAGGCTCTCACATAAACCAGGCCCCTAAAGCAATGTGCGCCCCGACAAGATACCGGGGTAACACCGACACGCATGTGAATGGCACAGGAAATGGAGTTCACTCCACAGACACTGACACTTTACCACGGGCTCATTAACTTGAAATAATAAGGTTGCCTAGAATATAGTTCACCCTGTTTATAAAATGTTGTATAACTACTATTCCCAGACACGGATACCACCAATTACCGCAGACCTGCGAGTCCTCCTACATCGAAGGCCTGCGAGCCTAAAATGATATCATATGACGTAATACACTGTAGAGACCTACGTGTCTCATTGAGCAACGATACTAGCAAACCGGATAAATAAATAAAAATCATACTCACAAACATGGACCTGTTCCGTGGGCCTGGGCCTGGAGCTACAGCTCCATCAGCCCCTACGATGATCCGGCTATGACAATATATATGACTAAAGCGGCCTGCGAGCCCTCAAATACTGGGGGCCTACGCGCCCAAACGTATGTTCGTTTACCTAGCCTAACTTATTATGTTTTTCTTCCGCTTTGATTATACCTATGCTAAAGAAGAGACCTGCGAGTCTCACTGTTTTTTCCTGCATTGAAATATAAAATAAAAATAAAAATTATATTTACAAAAAAAAAATAACAATGCATAAATAATGAGAATCTTGTTTCAGTATTGCTTCATAAGAATATAGCATTTAGAAATAAATGAAAATAAGGAATGCTTAATTAGCAGTAAGTAGTATAGTCTGTTAGATTTCAATATAGTTTTGACAGAACAGGTGATTCCTGTTGTTGGAAAGTAACACAGTCTTTTAACTTGAACCAATAAATATTGGCAATGATATATACTGTATCCTGGTATGAGAAGTGGTTATAGTCTTTTAGACTCCAATAATAATAATTAACATAAATGAGCAATTTAGCAAATCAGATTTTCAATAGAGATAGCAAGTAGAATCCCAGAGGGCAGACTTTAGTATTGCTTTTCCTTCCAAAATAACTTTAGGTAAGAACCAACTAGTAATCACAATAAGTGGAGAATTTATCTTGCCTTTCATGGATTATGAGCATTGTAGTCCTTTCCAGAGTAGAGTGTATTATGGTTCCCTGAAGTAAGTAGAGAGAGGCAGGAATCCTAAAGGGACACTATAGTCACCAGAACAACTACAGCTTATTGAATTTGTTCTGGTGAGTAGAATCATTACCTTCAGGCTTTTTGCTGTAAAACACTGTCTTTTCAGAGAAAATGCCGTGTTTACATTACAGCCTAGTGATAACTTCACTGGCCACTCCTCAGATGGCTGCTAGAGAGCCTTCCTGGGTCATTGCTGCCTAAAATGCATCCAAACATTCAGTGTCTCCTCCCTCTGCATCAGGGCCGGACTGGGAATAAAAAGCAGCCCTGGAAAAATGTTATACCAGCCCCATCATAAATTGTGCCAGCTGTGACAGATATACAGTTACAATTATTTAACCAACAAGAAGGAGCGCACTCACAGGACTTAAAATAAACAAAAGAGCTGTTTTATTCTAATCAGATGTGCAACATCTTACTTTAACGTTTCATCCTTATAATTTTGAAAGGTCCAGTAATGGGAATGAAACATTGACTGAATGCTGCTGCACGTCTGATTTAAATAAATGTTATTTTGGTTAGTCCTCATTCCTATGAGCGCACTCTTCGTTGTATGTAGTTTGATACCAGGGAATGAAAGACTGAGAGAAAGGCAGGGTTATCCACTAAACTAATATTTTTGTGAATGAAAATGTAAATTGCTAAATTTAGGCTACAATAGTCAAGCTGTCACTATACCCAAGTTAAAATTTTGTTTCAAATCCGCTATTTTGGTTTAAAATTATGAAATTTAGATTTTCACTTTTTAAAATTAAAACTATTAGTAATAACCCTTTGGCAAATGTCAAACCCTTCATACATTATATATGTATATATATGTGTGTGTGTGTGTGTAATTTCCAAGTGTATTATGCATGAAAATATTATATATTATAAACATAATAATTATTAAAATGATGCTTGCGATTTATATACATACATACATATATATATATAGTGATATAATACCATTTGTGCATATGTATCTATGCAGAATACTTTCACAAATCACATAGATAAAGCAAAGCTATATTTTATTTTTTTAATTCAACATGTCATTTAAAAAAAAACAAAAAACACAAGCATAAACACAGATTTTTGATTAATGGATACTCACTGGCACGTACTGATGCCCACACACTCACATACACTGGCGCACAATGATCCATACTCACACACATACAGTGATCCATACTGACACTAACACAGTGATCCATACTGATACATACATTGATCCATACTGACACCCACACACAGTAATCCATACTGATACATACATTGAATCAAAATCAGACACTCACACACAGTAATCCATACTGACACTCACACAAAGTAATCCATACTGATACATACATTGGTCCACACTGACACTCACACACAGTAATCCACACTGACACTCACACAAAGTAATCCATACTGATACATACATTGATCCACACTGACACTCACACACAGTAATCCACACTGACACTCACACAAAGTAATCCATACTGATACATACATTGATCCACACTGACACTCACACACAGTAATCCATACTGACACTCACACAAACATTGATCCATACACTGATCCATACTGACACATACATTGATCTATACTGACACTCACACATACATTGATCTATACTGACACTCACACAAACATTGATCCATACATTGATCCATACTGACACATACATTGATCTATACTGACACTCGCACATACATTGATCCATACTGATACATACATTGATCCATACTGACACTCACACAAACATTGATCCATACACTGATCCATACATTGACCCATACTGACACTCACACAAACATTGATCCATACATTGATCCATACTGACACTCACACAAACATTGATCCATACATTGATCTATACTGACACTCGCACATACATTGATCCATACTGACACATACATTGATCCATACTGACACTCACACATACATTGATCCATACATTGACCCATACTGACACTCACACATACATTGATCCATACATTGACCCATACTGACACTCACACATACATTGATCCATACTGACACTCACACATACATTGATCCATACATTGACCCATACTGACACTCACACATACATTGATCCATACATTGACCCATACTGACACTCACACATACATTGACCCATACTGACACTCACACATACATTGATCCATACATTGATCCATACTGACACTCACACATACATTGATCCATACATTGACCCATACTGACACTCACACATACATTGATCCATACATTGACCCATACTGACACTCACACATACATTGATCCATACTGACACTCACACATACAGAACTCCATACTGACACTCACATAATATCTTCAAAAACACCTCCCACACACAATTACACACTCAAATATACACACACCCTATGAATCCTACCTTGCTCCGTGCTCGCTCAGCTCCTGGCTGAGAAGCAGCCTGCCTGCAGCTCTGTCTGGCCCCACTTCTCTCCCTGCCTGCAGCTGTCTGGCCCCACTCCTCTCCCTGCCTGCCAGCACTTTACACACAGGAAGCAAAAGGCAGAGGACCCGCGTGGGCTGCCCTGCTCTGCCTGATTGCCGGGTCACATGCTTCCTGTGTGTGAAGGCTGACAGGCAGGCACAGGACTTCCTCCCTCCCTGCTCCTTATCCTTCACTCGCGAGCAGCATTAACAGGTCACTTTGGAGTGCCTGCTGCTCACTGTGTGTACTGTGTAGGGAGAGGAAGGGCTGCTGCACTGTGCGGCCCCAAGTGCACCGGCCCACCGGGAAATTTCCCGGTATCCCGGTGGGCCAGTCCGGCCCTGCTCTGCATACAGACACTGAACTTTACTCATAGAGATTCATTGATTCAATTCATCTCTATGAGGAGATGCTGATTGGCCAGGGCTGTGTTTGAATCATGCTGGCTCTGCCTCTGATCTGCCTCCTTGTCAGTGTGTGTGTGTATGGATCAGTCTGTGTGTGTATGGATCAGTCTGTGTGTATGTATGGATCAGTCTGTGTGTGTGTATGGATCAGTCTGTGTATGTATGGATCAGTCTGTGTATGTATGGATCAGTCTGTGTGTGTATGGATCAGTCTGTGTGTGTGTATGGATCAGTCTGTGTGTGTGTATGGATCAGTCTGTGTGTGTATGGATCAGTCTGTGTATGTATGGATGATCAGTCTGTGTATGTATGGATCAGTCTGTATGTATGGGTCAGTCTGTGTATGTATGGATCAGTCTGTGTGTGTGTGTATGGATCAGTCTGTGTGTATGGATCAGTCTGTGTGTGTGTATGGATCAGTCTGTGTGTGTATGGATCCGTCTGTGTGTGTATGGATCAGTCTGTGTGTAGGGGGGGTCAGTCTGTATATGTATGGGTCAGTCTGTGTATGTATGGGTCAGTCTGTGTATGTATGGGTCAGTCTGTGTGTGTGTATGGATCAGTCTGTGTGTGTGTATGGATCAGTCTGTGTATGTATGGGTTAGTCTGTGTAAGGGAGCAGTGTGTGTGTATGGGTCTATCTGTGTATGGGTCTGTCTGTGTATGTGTATGAGTCTGTCTGTGTATGTGTATGGGTCTGTCTGTGGGTTTTTATGGGTCAGTCTGTGGGTTTGTATGGGTCAGTCACTGTAAGTGCTTGAGCTCCAAGAGACAGAGCTCTCATCTCGTGACCCCCCCTGTACCCGATGGATAGGCAGCCTTCTCAACCACCATCGATCTGATTGTGACACCCCCTCCCTGCAAGGTAAGATGAGGGAAAGGGGAATACAGTGTTCTTTTTTTTTTTTTTTGTAAACAATTATTAAAGTAAAAATTTTAAAGCTGTTCACTGTCCCACTCTCTACACCCCCTGAACACAGTACACCCTCACAGACAGTGACCCCCCCCCCATACAGTACACTCCCACCAACACAGAGTACACCTTTGCATACACACACAGTGCACACCTCACACATCATCTCTTCACCCACATACCTTTATCCCCACAAACACATACATACATACATACATGCTTTACCCCATTACACACCATATCTCATATATATATATATATATATATATATATATATATATATATATATATATATATTAATTATAGGCACCCAGACAACTTCACCACTTCATCTCAATGAAGTGGTCTGGGTGCCAGGTCACTCTAGGGTTAACCCTGCAGCTGTAAACATAGCAGTTTCAGAGAAACTGCTATGTTTACACTAGGGTTAATCCAGCCTCTAGTGGCTGTCTTACAGGCAGTCGCTAGAGGTGCTTCCGTGCTTCTCACTGTGAAAATCACAGTGAGAAGACGCTGACGTCCATAGGAAAGCATTGAGAAATGCTTTCCTATGGGCGGTTTGAATGTGCGCGCGGGTCTTGCCCCGCATGCGCATTTGAGGCTGACATGGGCAGAAGGAGGAGAGTTCCCAGTGCCGAGGGAGCCCGGCGCTGGAGAAAGGTAAGTGTTTCTAACCCCTTCAGCCCAGCGGGAGTGGGACCCTGAGGGTGGAGGGGACCTAAAGACCCTATAGTGCCAGGAAAACAAGTTTGTTTTCCTGGCACTATAGTGGCCCTTTAAATATATATATATATATATATATATATATATATATATATGTGTGTATATATATATATATATATATATATATATATATATATATATATATAACTACAACTCCTTAATAAGCACACAGTGCAACCCCAATACACATATACTCACAATGCAGCCCCTAAATGCACATGCACACACTTTACAGGCCCTTCCAGCACACACACACACACATATTTTCTCACACAATCACAATTTAATATTTTTGTTTCAATTTAAATCCACCCAGCCTTTGGGAGAGCTGAGTGGATCTTTCCCTGGCGTCCAGTGTGTCTACTCCCTGTCTTCCTGCAGTTTCTCTCTGCTCCTCTGCACGCTCTCTGAAGTGATGCTGGGGGGCGGAGTGACGTCATGTTACTAAACAGCGCACAAGGGAGCAGAGGAACTTCAGGAAGGTCACCCTGCCCAGAATGGTAGTCACTAGTCAGTCAGATCTCTCCTTGGCTCAGGAAGTTGCTAACCCACATATTAAATGTTATATCGCTAACTATTATGCTATTGCAAGAATTCATCCAGTCGCTGTTTAAAAATCTGTTGAAACCACCTCTTCAGGCAGAGAATTCCAATACTGTATTGTTCTTACTGAAAAGAATCCTTTCCTTTTGCCTTACACCAGGGGTGCCCAAAAGGTAGACCCCCAGATGTTGTAGAACTACAACACCCATGATGCTTTGCATGCCTTTAGAATGACAAAGCATAATGAAAGCTGTAGTTTTAAAACATCTATGGATTTACCTTTTGGGCAAAAAACTATTAAGTAAAAATTAATGGGGTGAAAGAGTAAATACAGATAAAAATTGTGACAAGGAAAAGCATGGATATTTGAAATGTAATAAGACTGAAGCTATCTCAATCTAGTTGCGCGCAATAAAGATTGACCACCAAGGAAATTATAGAGCTAATGATTCTCTCAGTACTGCATAGCTCCAGATACAGGGATTCTGCATCAATTGTCCCAGAATGCTTTGGAATGTAACACTGTTTACATGTGGACATAAAGTATCCCTTTAGTCCCAGTGCAATAATACATTTCAAACACTCGTAATGAAATGAAAACAGTATTAAATGCAAAGTTCATCTAGAGGGAATAAATCACTAGCTATGAAATATAGCCAAACTGTAACACACTAATAAACCTGTAAAGAAATCGCTGCAGATAGCCGCAGTGATCACTTTGGTGTGAATAACCGAATAAGAGACTAGGCTGTAGGTATTGGAAAGAGCATTTCTTTTAGAGGGACAGCACCCAGAGGCAATTGGCAGTTTAACCACTACTTTGAGGTGTACTGGCTGTAGTGACAATCAAAGTTTGTACTCCCTCAAGGCACTAACAATATATCACACAATCCCTTGGTTGCTATATTCACCAAAATATAGAATCTTACTGTTATGGGGCTCCCATACGCTGCCACTTTTTCTCCCTTCCTTTTATAGCTGAGATGTCCAGAATGGTGAAAGTTGTTTCCCCAAGCATTGAATGATAAATGAAAACCAAATACACTTTTTTGAAACACAAAACTGTATTTATAAAGTTTCAAATGTGAATTCACCCTCCAGTGGGTGATTAATAGAACATAGACAAGTTCCCTCCCAGGCACTACTCCTTCTTGGTTGATAAGAGTTATTAGTATAAGGTTTTTGAGAATGCAATCTCCCCCCCCCCTCCCCCTGGGTCCTGTCCAGAAAGGACGTCAGGAAATCTGAGCCCCAAAATCCCAACACAGAACACCCATAACCAACACGTCCCTGAACAGCTCACCTCCTCAGCTACCCACTGTCAAAATAGCTTCTTAATTCCACATATGGTATCCAATCACCACTTGGTTGAATGTTTGACTTAACCCGATTATGTTCTGAACTGGTGTGTAGTTCCATGAAGCTGGCTAGGACTTCTGTGTCTCACCATGGTCTCTACCAGAGTGCTCCTGCAATTGGGTGGCTGGTATCCTGGCTGCTCAGGTAGGCTGCAATTGCTTTCTAATAGGGGGATACTTCAGGAATTGTGAGAATAATCTTTTTGGTGCTTTTAAGGGTGTTCTGTGATTGCGTCCATAGTCTGTAGGGACGAAGCTGGCCAAGCCTCTCCATGAATTCCAGTAACAGGGTGTCAGGGTACCTTTTGTGTGGGCACAGGATGTGCCACACACTGAAGTCCTCTTGCGAGAGGCTGGGGACCTGTCCAGGCATTCTCTCACTGTTTCCAGTGATTCTCCGCCGGCCGCGATAGCTCAGCCCCTTTTTATGACGTAGCGTGTGCGCGCCGATGTCCTGACACTGGTGACGTCACTGCCCGCCAAAACGTTAGAATAAAGAACAATGTATATAAGGGAACTTCTGAACTAGACTCATTGCCCTGTTGAGGTTCTTCTCAGTCCCAATAGCACTTTGTTTATATTTCCTAGTTTTGACTTTGGCTTGTTTGGCTATCCTTCTTTCTATTACCCTTTGACTCGGCTTGTGTACCCCCGTTATTCTTGATTTCTGGCTTCCCTGACCTCGGCTCGTACCTGTTTATTCTCTGTCCTAGTGACGCCAACCCAGCCATTCTAAGGTCCGCTAACGTTACATCTTTATTACATTCTGCGTGTAGGATCCCAGCCATTCCTGACACAAGGCTTCCGTCACACTTACTTAATAACCGACTGGCCATAGGGGCCATCAACCGTCTGCCAAAAGGGTTTATAGTAGGATATTGTTTATCAATCTAAAATGCTCTACCCCTTTCAAAAAATTATGCCTTCCACATTTCAGAGTACCAATACATTGGGAATCTATTGACGGAAAAGGACAGATTTCGTATTCCTGCAAGGGAGCGTTGCTATATGTGTGCTTTTCTTGCAGAGTTCATTAAGGTTTTTGTGCACCATATGATATTGCATAGATCTATGGGATATAACTCATTAGAATAGAAAAACAGCAATTACCCACTAGAATTGTATTGGAGCGTGCAATGACCATAGACTTGCTAAACTAGCTACACACATTACCAAAAGATCTGTCCAGCACTCAACCTGAAAGTCTGTCTCTATTCTTTGTGCCTTTCCCAATTTCATTATGTCCTCCAACAAAAACCTCTCCAACACACCGGGTCTTTATAAAAATTGGCTTTTCATTTCTGCCAGTACAGGATTTTAAAGACAAAAATAGGGAGGCAACCACCATAGTTGGAAGCAAATTGAAAATAAAAAATAATAATACAAAAGTTAAACATAATCTTTGTTAAATTCTACTAATCATATTTGTAGTAATTGTCAGGTAACAACATAAAACTTGTATGTCAGGGATAACGGGATAGAAGGTCACGGTGATGTCACACCTTGCAACTACATCTGCCAACGCATCTACTGCATCCATTTTCAGCACAATAAAAGGTGATTCATTTGTATTGGGCCCCAGGCCAAAGGTTTTCAGCCTTCCCTAGCTGTTTATTATTTTAATGGCTTTTTCTTTTCCTTTTTAACCCCATTAAATTGAAAAAAATAGAAGTGTTTTTTTTTTGTATTTTCCTTTTTTTTTTTTTAAGGATCAGAGTTATGCATTAACCCCTTAAGGACCGGACTTTTTTTGCGATGTTGTACATTTGCGACCAGGCATCTTTTTACACTTTTGTGGTGTTTGTGTTTAGCTGTAATTTTCCGCTCTCTCATTTACTGTTCCCATACAAATTATATATTGTTTTTTTCAGGACAAAAGGGGCTTTCTTTACATACCATTATTTATATAATCTCATGTAATTTAATTTTTTAAAAATTAAAAAATATGATGAAAAATTGAAAAAAATACATGTTTTTTGACTTTTATGTGAAAAATCTTTTACTCATCTACAAAAGCGAATGAAAAAAAATGCTAAATAGATTCAAAATTTTGTCCTGAGTTTAAAAATACCCAGTGTTTACATGCTTTTTGCTATTTTTTTGCATGTTATAGGGCTATAAGTACAAGTAGGATATTGCGGTTTCAAAACATACATTTTTAAAATGTATCAATAGTGACATTGTAACACTATTATCTGTCATAAATCTCTGAATAACATCCCACATGTACATATTTTTTTTAAAGTAGACAACCCAGGGTATTCAATATGGGGTATGTCCAGACTTTTTTAGTAGCCAGTTAGTCGCAAACACTGGCCAAAGTTAGCGTTCATATTTGTTTGTGTGTGAAAAAAGTAAAAAACTAAATTGAACGCTAATTTTGGCCAGTGTTTGTGACTAAGTGGTTACTAAAAAAGACTGGACATACCCCATTTGCAATACCTTGGGTTGTCTTCTTTTGCAAATGGTATGCCATCATGGGGGTAATTCTCATTCCTGGGCTACCATACGCTCTCAAAGGCAACGTAACCAACCTGGCCATTTTCAATGTAAAAATATTTGACCCATATATTTGACCCTGTAACTTTCAAAAACGCTATAAAACCTGTACATGGGGGGTACTGTTATACTCAGGAGACTTTGCTGAACACAAATATTAGTGTTTCAAAACTGGAAAATGTATCACAACAATTATATCATCAGTAAAAGTGCTGTTTGTGTGTGAAAAATGCAAAAAAAGTCACTTTCACTGACAATATCATCGCTGTGATATGTTTTACTGTTTTGAATCACTAATATTTGTGTTCAGCGAAGTCTCCCGAGTAAAACAGTACCCCCCATGTACAGGTTTTAGGGTGTCGTAGAACGTTACAGGGTAAAATACAGTGATAGCAAATTAAATTCTCTGGACTTTTGGCCTGGGTTGGCAGGCAGGTCCCTTAAATTGCAATCCATAAAATAACTTCATTATGTAAAAATATTACATAAATACGCACGTAGAATTTAAATATATATGCATATTTATATATTTGAAGTCTACGTGTATATATATATATATAATTATTTATGTAATTTTTTATATGGACATATGAATAGTTCGTATTCTTTTTATTTATTTATATATACATAGATATATATACAATGTCATTCTAAGTGTATTTTGATATAAATATATATATATATTAATATCAAAATACAGTTAGAATAAAATTTCGTATAGATATATAATTTTTTTAAAAAATTTTATTATTATTTTTAATTTTTTTTATTTAATTTAATTTACTTATTATTTGTATTTTATAATAATATATATATACAATATATATAGTTATTATATATATTATATATATACGTGTGTAATTTAATTATAAGTGTATTTTTATATTAATATATGTACATATTAATATAAAAATACACTTAGCATGACATTATATATATGATATATAGACATATATTATATAGGTATAATATATGTCTATATATCATATATATATACACATATATAATAATATTTTTTTTTAATTAACTTTAACTAATGATTTTACACATGCAGGGAGACTGCCTGTCAGCACAGACAGTCCCCCTGCAGGCAGACACTAGGACACCTATTGTGACCAGGTGGTCGCCCTGTTGGGCGATCACATGGCCACAGGGGTCCTAATTCGCCATGGGGAGACTGTCTGGGCTGCAGGCAGTCTCCCCACAACGGGAGCACCGCCGATCGCCGCCGGGGGAACGACGGCGATCGGGTAAGTACATTTTAAATTAAGGACGGTTCAGGACCGTCGTCGGTCGGCAATGGGAAAATGCCGATGACGGTCCTGAACCGTCCCGCGTCCTTAAGGGGTTAAAGGACCACTATAGTGCCAGGAAAACAAACTTGTTTTCCTGGCACTATAGTGCCCTGAGGGTGTCCCCACCCTCAGGGTCCCACTCCCGCCGGGCTGAAGGGGGAGGAAGGGGGTTAAACACTCACCTTTCTCCAGCGCCGGGCTCCCTCGGCGCTGGGGACTCTCCTCCTCCTTCGGTCGTCATCGGCTGAATGCGCAGCAAGAGCCGCACACGCATTCAGCCAGTCCATAGGAAAGCATTCTCAATGCTTTCCTATGGACGCTGGCATCTTCTCACTGTGAAAATCACAGTGAGATGCGCGGAAGCGCCTCTAGCGGCTGTCAATGAGACTGCCACTAGAGGCTGGATTAACCCATATGTAAACATAGCAGTTTCTCTGAAACTGCTATGTTTACAGCAGGCAGGGTTAATCCTAGATGGACCTGGCACCCAGACCACTTCATTAAGCTGAAGTGGTCTGGGTGCCTATAGTGGTCCTTTAAGGTTGTCGCTGTTTTGCAATTGTTTGCATTTGAACATGGATAGACCATTATGTACAAATATTTTATATGCCTCACTGACCTGCTTCATAAATACAACACTGTCTCACACTGTCTCAACACTCAACAATTTTTATATACTTATCTTGGGCTACATCTTTGTGTGATGTAGCCGTTCCGCAAAAGACCTCACGCTGTGGCTCATACGAACTGCGAGTCCAATATACAGCAAATTTAAACCTAGAGGTAAGGCTACATTGTGGATAACTAGAATTACCAAAAGCAATAAATATATCCTTTAGATTGTAAGCTCATGGGAAGGGCCCTTTACGTTTTGCATTGGTCTGTCTCTATTGTATTGTCTCTTTCCCCCATTGTACAGCGCTGCAGAATATGTTGGCGCTTAATAAATGCCAGTACTAAATTAATAAATATGATTTTTACATGCAGCATAAAGTAACTGACCCCTGTAATCCACAATATTGGTGTATTTTTTATTTTATTCTCCTTATTTTAATTTATGTAACTTTTATATTAAGATGTGTGTGGGAGACTTTTCCTAGATTTATAAGGAGCTTTCTCCTGCCCCATGCCCAGTTATTCCCTGTATAACCAGCTATAGAGTATCCCGTGTGTCACGTGACCTGCTATCCTGGCTCTGGCCCCGCCCCCTGCCATAACCTGCGCCTTTCCCCGGAGAGTGGAAGTTTGCGCTGCCAATCATCTGTCGAGGGCGGGACTTCCGGCGGAGAGAGTGGGAGAGGGAGAGAGAGAGCCCTGGGCCGACACGGAGTGTGCTGGGAACGGTCATCGAGGCTGAGCCCCAAACATGCCGCACAACTTCAAACCGGGAGACCTGGTCTTCGCCAAAATGAAGGGATACCCTCATTGGCCGGCACGGGTACGCACAGCACTTCCGGCCGCTATAAATCAGAATGGGAGGGAAAGGAGGGGGGTGGAATGGGGTCTGGGCACTGTAATGGGGGGGGTTATGGGAAACTGGATTAAATAAATGCAATGAATTAACTCCGTAAAAGCCAACCTTTGGGGTCTCAGGGGTGACAGTCTGCGGTTCTCATCACCCTCAGCCAGCCAAGTGGATGCCTGAGGTTCATGAGAGCTATAGACCAATGGTAGCCATGACTTGTAGTAGTTATCTAAGGTTGCAGATAGAGGGCAGTACAGGTCTCAGGTGGTAACGCTGTGAAATAGTGTCACAGCATTGGAGGGAGTTATGGGGTAATTTGTATTAATATTTATAAAGCGCCAACAAGTTCTGTAGTGCTGTACAATAGGTTGACTAACAGACGTGTATTTGCAAGACAAGCTAGACACACAGGAACAGAGGGTGCTGAGGTCCTTGCTCAAAGGAGCTTGCATTCTAGAGGATGTGGAATGTATTAAATGAAGATGTCTGTTACTGAAAGGGACCGTGATTATTTGTATCTGTGTGTTTTAACTATGTTTCATTCTGGGACTGTAGTTAACATTTTTTCATTTTCATATTTTTAGATTGATGATGTAAGAGATGGGGCAGTGAAACCTCCACCCAACAAGTATCCAATTTTCTTCTACGGAACCCATGAAACGTAAGTAGTGTATGCTGCTAAAATTTTATACAATGTATCATTTTTTATTGAGGTAGCTAATAAACATTTTGTCAAGAATCCGCCCCCCACTTAATGCTCACTCAACATTCTGTGTTACTATTTTTTTTTTTTTCCCCAGGGCTTTTCTTGGTCCAAAGGATCTTTTCTTGTACGAAAAATATAAGGATAAATATGGTAAGCCAAACAAGAGGAAAGGATTTAATGAGGGACTATGGGAGATCCAGAGCAACCCAGAGGCCAGCTACAGCCTGCCAGCTCCGGTAAGTCAGTTTTCTTAATGATCCTTAGCCTAGATTCTTAGTCTGCCATCATTTTATTCAGGCCTGGTATGTGATGGAGAGGACAACAAGATAAGTGAAAGTGAAGACATTTAATAGTGTGCACTGTAAATTAAAGTTTTGCAACAAAGTGCCCTGTTTTCCCAAAAAATAAGACATCCCCCGAAAATAAGCCCTAATCTTCTTTCGTAATATAAGCCCCACTCGCTAGTAAGCTAATCTATGTTCAAGGAAATTTCCACCGAATATAGACCTGCTTTCTAGCACATGCTTGCTACCGTTTTTCCCTGAAATAAGACATCCCCCGAAAATAAGCCATTGTGTGTTTTTTTGGGGGAAAAGTGAATATAAGACCTGGTCTTCTTTTCGGGACATAAAAGGGACACTAAAGTCACTAGAACTATCTCAATGTAGTTGTTCTCATGTCTACTACATTTCCCTGCAGGCTTTTTAATGTAAACACTGCCTTTTCAGAAAAAAGGCAATGTTTACATTACTGCCTAGTAACACCACTAGTGGCAGTCCATTGGCATGGCAATGCTGAACTTTCCTCAGAGATGCATTAATTCAATGCATCTCTATAAGAAGATGTTGGTTGGTGCAGTGTTTTGTTGCACATGCGCAGTAGCCTTCTAATGCTTTCCTATGGGAAATAATCTTTGCCGAAGAGGCGGAGGTGGGGCTGAGCCAGGCACGTGCACACCCACGCGGCACCGGGAAAAAAGGTGAATAAATCCTCTTTGTATTCCTGATACTGTAGTGGTCCTTTAACAAACACAGGCATTGATGCAAAGGTAGGTAAATGGTTTTCCTTTTGGAGGAGGTGCATAACTCTTGCCCAGGCACCTACGCCAGTGCATGCATTTCATGCTGTCTTAGACTGCCACCCAGTGTGTGCATGACGTTTTGCACTGTCTCCCCCGCTCGCCTATTCACATTTGTGAAAGGTGCATGGTGGAGATAAGTAATTTGTAATGCCCCATTAAAAGAAAAAATAAAAAAATTCCCTTTCTTTTGCTCTTTCCGCTCCCTAATTTAGTTCCCTAACATAACATTCTAAACTGGCATGTGTAAATTGCAATCCTATATAAGGATACCAATTTAGAGAGTAATCCCCTAAACTACATAAAAATCAAAATTAAGAAAAACTGTGTAGTAGATAGATCCCTAATTTGCTATTTTTGTAGATGGCAATCCCATGTAAGGATTCCAAATTAGAGAACCATCTACTCTGATTTTAATTCTTTAGCTATATAGATGCGGCCCTCCATCCATTTATAGACCTGTCAGCCTCAGTGGTTATCAACAAAATGCATCAACCACAATAAAGAAATAGTAGCAATTCCAAATTAGTCAGTGCAGCGAAGATGGCGTACAGTGGGTAAAAAGACAATTAAACATTAACAAAACAAACAATGTATAAGCTATGCAGGAATATTCCATGTAGCAGAGTAAGCATAGAAAACAAAAAGTGGTGGGAGGGACAAATGAGGTGTATAAGATATAATATACACGAAAACAGTGCACATATTTGGGAATTACCAGAAATAGTGCATTGGACTTTCTTAATTCAGTTATTTAGCTGATGAAATGTTCAGTTCATGTATCGAAAAGGTTTCTTCTGGTTTAGCTGCTTAGCTACGAACATTTGGAGCCGTGTATGTCCAGTTCTAATGAATAGGAATGGGTAACTTCAATAAAGTGGCGGATCACTGGCTTATCCGAGATTCAGTCTCTCGAACAGTACACATTGATGATCTATGCACTTATATTTTCAATTTCATTGATGGATTATGCTGATGTATATTAAACTACAGATCTTACTGTGTGTTTGAGTTATAGGCTATGCATTGCTAAATATTCCCAATGTCCTTTTACTTCTGATCATACAGTGTTTAGATATTGGCAACAAGCTTGGTGAAAGAGTAGTCAGTGTTGTAGCTGGGCATACAGTCTATGTACAAAGTCTCTGAGTCTGGACTTCTTCTGTTTAGTGTGATCGGTGATCTTTGACTGCAAAGAGATGGTATGTTGGTGTCCTGAAGCAAAGTTGACCAGTTATTTTTGGCAAAAAGTAGTGTTATATTTGATAGCTGTAACGTGCACTAAGTGTAACAAAACACTTAAAAAAAATAAAATAAAAATTTAAACCTGACATTTCATGTGCATGTTCTAAAAGCATGCTGATAGGCAATCTATGGATGTTTGTCTTTTTGATCTTAAACCTGTGCAGCCTATCAAAACTTTATCTGCATTGAGGGGCTATGCCAGTGGTATGTTTGTGATGTGGGCTGAGTGACCAGAAAGAGCAGGAAAACCTTTCTATGACCAATTTCGCTACTCTCTTTTACAACACCAACAAGCTCAGGGATTTTACTTCCTTTGTAAAACAAAAAAAAACTGTAAATACATTGGTTTGTTTTTGCATATATTGGTTGTCTCTCTTCATAAAATAAGTACACTTCGCCCAACAATGTGTTCATGGAATTGCCTCCTCAACAGTACATTTCTGGTTGAAATGTTTGAATTGCCAAACTGTATGTATGATGTGCTATATGTGATCCCATTCTCACTCTCCATTTTCCAACACACAGACCAAGATTTTTTTTTTTCCCCAGGTGTGTGATATTTTGTTGCTATGGAATGTTCCTGGTTCATGGCAACACTAGCAATTAATGATGATTAAGCTGCACATGTAATTGTAGAGTAAACTGGCCTTTCTATGTAATGAAACAAGATGTAGTTCTCTGTTTTTGCTTTCTCTTGGAGTCCCAAGCATCACAGATAACTTAAGGAAAGTTACTAACGCGAACACAAGCCATTGATGGGCTTAGAAACATTGATACACTGCTTGGATACTAACTTTGGTTTTCTTGATGCTCCATCCTGACTGGCATACATACATGTCATTTTGTAATTGATTCAATGATTTGTCGATGTACATGTACTACCATTATCTATAATATAGTTTCCCTTTCTTCGGGGCCTTGAAAATGTTTTGACCTTCTGGTGTTTTTGCATATGCTGGGAAAACCCTCCCTGATTGTGACATTGCCTCTTGGTGTGCGGTGGCCCGGGGTTTAGTGGAGGTGAGATATACTTATCTGATGCTGTTCCTGTCAGGAACCCATTTCAGTGCTGCGCAAATGCAAGAAAACACTGTCTGTGGAGGTTTATGCTAGGGATAGACCGATATTGATTTTTTTTAGAGCCAATACCGATAATCTGTGAACTTTCAGGCTGATGGACGATAGTTTCTGTACATTTACCGTATTTAATCCCCCACCCCCCTTCCCCTGTCCCATAGTGTTCCTTACCACACCTCCTGACATAGTGTTCCTTACCACACCTCCTGACATAGTGTTCTTTTCCACCCCCCCCCACTCTTGCATAGTGTTCCTTACCACCATCCCTCCCCCATAGTGTTCCTTGCCATCCCCCAGTGTTCCTTACAACCCCCTTCCCCTCGTAGTGTTCCTTACAACCCCCTTCCCCTCATGATGTTCCTTACAACCCCCTTCCCCTCATGATGTTCCTTACAACCCCCTTCCCCTCATAGTGTTCCTTACAACCCCCTTCCCCTCATAGTGTTCCTTACCACCCCCCTTCCCCCATAGTGTTCCTTACCACCCCCCTTCCCCCATAGTGTTCCTTACCACCCCCCCTTCCCCCATAGTGTTCCTTACCACCCCCCTTCCCCCATAGTGTTCCTTACCACCCCCCTTCCCCCATAGTGTTCCTTACCACCCCCCTTCCCCCATAGTGTTCCTTACCACCACCCCCCTTCCCCCATAGTGTTCCTTACCACCACCCCCCTTCCCCCATAGTGTTCCTTACCACCCCCCCTTCCCCCATAGTGTTCCTTACCACCACCCCCCTTCCCCCATAGTGTTCCTTACCACCACCCCCCTTCCCCCATAGTGTTCCTTACCACCCCCCCTTCCCCCATAGTGTTCCTTACCACCACCCCCTTCCCCCATAGTGTTCCTTACCACCCCCCCTTCCCCCATAGTGTTCCTTACCACCCCCCCTTCCCCCATAGTGTTCCTTACCACCCCCCCCCCTTCCCCCATAGTGTTCCTTACCACCCCCCCTTCCCCCATAGTGTTCCTTACCACCCCCCCTTCCCCCATAGTGTTCCTTACCACCCCCCCTTCCCCCATAGTGATCCTTACCACCCCCCCATCCGTCCCTTAGTGCCCCTCTTTCTCTCTCTCCTTGGTCCCCACTCCCCGGTGTGTCTCCTGGTAGCGTGGCCGAGCGGAGTAGTGCGCAGTGAGCACTTCCTTTCAGTCCGGCCGGGTACAGGAAACATAAGTTGGACGTGCCGGGCCACCCATTCATTATTGGTATTGCCAGTGATTATTGGATGATACTTACAAAAAATCGGAATATCGGCCGATAATATCGGCAAAACCGATAATCGATCGATCCCTAGTTTCTGCAAGTACTCTGGAGTCTCCATAGATATTTTATCACAAAAAGCGGGAAAATGCCTTTTTCACACAGCCATCGTTGTAGCCATGGCTGGAGGAAGTGACATATCTTGAGAGTAGTAGCTCGGCCTTTTGTCAAGGAGGGTTAAAGTATATACTACAAAATGTTCGCTATGTTGTCTTATGATATCTTTTGACTGCAATGTAATTTTAAAGGAACACTATAGGGTCAGGTTTACATGCTTGTGTTCCTGACCCTATAGTGTTAAAACCACCATCTAGCCCACCCCCCGGCTCCCTCTTCCTCCCTAAATATAGTAAAATATGACTTGTAGTCAAGTCTGCAGCTGCTGCCTCTGTACCTGATCTGTCTGTTGACATCATCAGAAGTGGTGGTCTGAGCCAATCACAATGCTTCACCAAAAGGATTGGCTGAGACTGTCAAGGAGGAAGATCAGGGGCAGAGCAAGCACAAGTCAAACCTAGCCCTGGCCAATCAGCATCTCCTCATACTGTGCAGCACTGCCCCAGGAATCACCTTTAGCAGCCATCTGCGGAACGGCCAGTGGAGTTATCACTAGGCTGTAATGTAAACACTGCATTTTCTCTGAAAAGACCATGTTTACTGCAAAAGAATATTAGCACATTTGATGCATATTTAAAGGAACACTATAGTCGCCTAAACAACTTTAGCTTAATGAAGCAGGATAAGTGTATAGATCGTGCCCTTGCAGTCTCACTGCTCAATTCTGACATTTAAGAGTTAAATATCTTTGTTTCTGTTTATGCAGCCCTTGCCACACCTCTCCTGGCTATGATTGATACAGCCTGCATGAAAAAAACAAAAACTGATCTCGCTTTCAATCAGATGTAACTTTCCTTAACCCCTTAAGGACACATGACGTGTGTGACATGTCATGATTCCCTTTTATTCCAGAAGTTTGGTCCTTAAGGGGTTAAAGGGACACTATAGTCACCTGAATAACTTTAGCTTAATAAAGCAGTTTTGGTGTATAGAGCATGCCCCTGCAGCCTCACTGCTCAATCCTCTGCCATTTAGGAGTTAAATCCCTTTGTTTATGAAACCTAGTCACACCTCCCTGCGTGTGACTTGCACAGCCTTCCATAAACACTTCCTGTAAAGAGAGCCCTATTTAGGCTTTCTTTATTGCAAGTTCTGTTTAATTAAAGGGAAACTCCAGTGCCAGGAAAACTATCCGTTTTCCTGGCACTGGAGGGTCCCTCTCCCTCCCAATCCCCGGTTACTGAAGGGATGAAAAGCCCTTCAGTCACTTACCTGAGGCGATGTCCCTCGCCGCTGTCTCTTCCTCCGTGACGCTCCTCCTGTCGATTGCGTCGGCCGGTGGGCGAGACTGATCCCGCCCACCGGCCGAGGAGACCTAATGCGCATGCGCAGCAATGCCGCGCATGCGCATTACGTCTCCCCATAGGAAAGCATTGAAAAATCATTTAAATGCTTTCCTATGGGGTTTTGAGCGACGCTGGAGGTCCTCACACAGCGTGAGGACGTCCAGCGACGCTCTAGCACAGGTTTCCTGTGCTATGGACCAGGAAGTGACCTCTAGTGGCTGTCTAGTAGACAGCCACTAGAGGTGGAGTTAACCCTGCAAGGTAATTATTGCAGTTTATGAAAAACTGCAATAATTACACTTGCAGGGTTAGGAGTAGTGGGAGTTGGCACCCAGACCACTCAAGTGAGCAGAAGTTGTCTGGGTGCCTGGAGTGTCCCTTTAAGATTTTCTTCCTGTATGTGATTAAAGTTCAATTTAGAGATTGAGATACAATTATTTAAGGTAAATTACATCTGTTTGAAAGTGAAACCAGTTTTTTTTTTTCATGCAGGCTCTGTCCATCATAGCCAGGGGAGGTGTAGCTAGGGCTGCATAAACAGAAACAAAGTGATTTAACTCCTAAATGACAGTGAAATTGCAGGGGAATGATCTATACGCTAAAACTGCTTCATTTAGCTAAAGTAATTTAGGTGACTATAGTGTTCCTTTAAACAATTGTATCTCTTGCTCTCTAAATTGAACTTTAATCACATACAGGTGGCTCTTGCAGGGTCTAGCAAGCTATTAACATAGCAGGGGATAAGAAAATCTAAATTAAACATAACCTGCAATAAAGAAAGGATAAACTTTAGATGACTCTTTACAGGAAGTGTTTAGGGAGGTGTGACTAGGGTTCATAAACTGTGATTTAACTAAAGCTAAGTTAAAGGACCACTCTAGGCACCCAGACCACTTCAGCTTAATGAAGTGGTCTGGGTGCCAGGTCGTTCTAGGGTTAACCCATTTTCTCATAAACATAGCAGTTTCAGAGAAACTGCTATGTTTGTGAATGAGTTAAGCCTTCCCCTATTTCCTCTAGTGGCTGTCTCATTGACAGCCGCTAGAGGCGCTTGCGTGATTCTCACTGTGAAAATCACAGTGAGAGCACGCAAGCGTCCATAGGAAAGCATTATGAATGCTTTCCTATGTGACCGGCTGAATGCGTGCGCAGCTCTTACCGCGCGTGCGCAGCTCTTACCGCGCGTGCGCAGCTCTTACCGCGCGTGCGCATTCAGCCGACGGGGAGGAGAAGAGGAGGAGAGTTTTAACCCCTTTCCAGAGCCGGGTGGGGGCACCCTCAGGGCACTCTAGTGCCAGGAAAACTAGTGTTTTCCTGGCACTAGAGTGGTCCTTTTAACCCCTTCAGGACGGAGTCAATAGTGCACGTTCTGATCAAAACAAAACGTAAACAAAAACTGGAATTTGCGCTATAGGTCTGTTCAACCGTAATTCACCTCTTTCATATTAAATGCACCCACACTTATTATATATCATTTTGTTCAGGAGAAACAGGGCTTTCATTTCATATAAAATATTTATATATGAAACAATTTATTATGAATAAAATTAAAAAAAACTGAGAAATTTGATTTTTTTTTTTAATTTGTAGTTCCGCCTCACATTTTAGCTGTAAATGTCATAATACTGTTAGGTTTTACTGCAACAAAATGCACATATTTGTAATCAGCGATGTCTCAGGAGTACAACAGTACCCCCCAATAACAGGTTTTATGGTGTTTTGGAAAGTTACAGGGTCAAATATAGAACGTTTCATTTTCAAATTGAAATTTGCCAGATTAGTAATGTTACCTTTGAGACGGTGTTAGCCCAGGAATGAGAATGACCCCCATAATGGCATACCTTTTGAAAAAGGATACAACGCAAGGTATTGAACGTGGGGTATGTTTAGTCTTTTTTAGTAGCCACTTAGTCACAAACACTGGCCAAAGTTAGCGTTCATATTTGTTTTTGTGTGAAAAAAGCAAAAAACCAATATTTGGCCAGTGTTTGTGACCAAGTGGCTACTAAAAATGACTGGACATACCCCATTTGCAATACCTTGGGTTGTCTACTTTTGCAAATGGTATGCCATCATGGGGGTAATTCTTATTCCTGGGCTACCATACGGTCTCAAATGCAACATAACTAATCTGGCAAATTTCAATGTCAAAAAAATGAAATGCAAGCCGTATATGTGACTCTCTAACTTTCCAAAACACCATAAAACCTGTACATGGGGGGTACTGTTATTCTCGGGAGTTTTCACTAAACACAAATATTAGTGTTTTAAAACAGTAAAACATATTACAACAATAATATAGTCCATAAAAGTGCCGTTTGTTTGTAAAAAAATGCAAAAAACGTCACTTTTACTTAAAATATCATCGTTGTAATACAATTTACCAGTTTTAAACACTAATATTTGAGTTCAGCGAAGTCTCCCGAGTAAAACAGTACCCCCTATATACAGGTTTTATGGTGTCTTGGAGAGTTACAGGGTAAAATTTAGTGCTTGCGAATTAAATTCTCTGCACTTTCTCCCTGTGTTGTCAGGCATGTCAATCAAATTTTAATTAATCAAATGACATAATTATGTTAAAAAATTACTTAAATATACACGTAGAATTTTAATATATGCATTTATAGGTATTTAAATTCTACGTGTATACTAATGTACGGTAATCTTTTATGTAATTATATGTATTTATCTATATATATATATATATATATATATATATATATATTTGCGGTTATTTGTATTTTATATATAGATTGTTATTCTAAGTGTATTCTGTTTCCAATATATATATATATTAATAACAAAATACAGTTAGAATGAAATTACATATGAATATATAATTTATTTTACATTTTGTTTCAATATTTTATTTATTTAATTATTTATCTTATTTATTTATTATTTTAATTATACGTATATATATATATAATATATATGTAGATCTATTATATATATAATATATATACATATTATATATATGTAACGTCATTCCAAGTGTATTTTAATACTAATATATATATTAATATTAATATTAAAATACACTTTGTATGACGTTGCATATATATAATATGTATATATTATATATATATATATATAAATACTTGTATTTTATTTTAACATGTGTATTTTTTTTTTTTTTATACTTTCCTACCAGCAGGGGGACTGTCTAATATTTTAGACAGTCCCCCTGCTGGCAGATCCATAGCCAGCTATAGGGGGCCATGTGATCGCTCTTTGAGAGCGATCACATGGCCCCCGGGGGCCTCATTTGCCGGAGGGGGGCTGCCTGGGCTCTCAGGCAGCCCCCCAGAAGAGGATCGCGGCGGAGGTGAGTACACAGTACCTCCTGGGGGCTTCAGCCGTTAAGGCGTTCTATGCCGCCGCAACGGCTTTAAAGCCACGACGGCATAGAACGCCATAACGGCGTTAAGGGGTTAAAGTTATTTTGCTAACTATAGTGTCCCTTTAAATTGGTGAGCAATATCCCAGTGGCATTATTTGTTACCAATTGTTAATACGTTGTGGCCTCATGTGCCAATCGAATTCATACTCTATCCTGCCCCTGGACACTATAAGCACTAAAACAACTTAAGTTTAATGTAGTGGTTTTAGTGTATAGAACCTGCCCCTGCAGTTTCACTGCTCAATTCTCTGTATTTAGGAGTAAAATAACTGTTTATGCAGCCCTAGTCACACCTCCCTGCATGTGACCTACACATTTCCTGTAAAGAGAGATCTAATATTTAAAATTCCTTTATTCTCTCCTTCTCTGTTAATACCCTGCAGGAGTGTCTTGTGCATGATTAAAATTTAATTAACAACGCAAGAAATAAACTCTTCTAAAGTAAACACAGTGTTCTCCGAAAATAAAATGATTTTTGCCTTTTAGTTTGTGTGAATCACAGCCAGGGCAGGTGTCGCTAGGGCAGCACAAACAAAGACAAAAGTAATTTAATGCCTAAATTGCATAGAATTGATCTATACACAAAAATGCTTCCTTAAGCCAAAGTTCATTTGGCGTGCAGAGTATATAATTTGCACAGAGCATGACAAATTTGCTTTGAATATAGGAGCTAGCTTTATTTTTTTTAACTAGCAAAGCATTATTTTCAACAACTAATATACATTTCTTGAAGGGACACTATGGTCACCAGAAACATTACAGCTTTATGTAGAGGTTCTGGTGTCTATAGTCGGTCACTGCAGGCTTTTTAATGTAAACACTGCCTTTTCAGAGAAAAGGTAATGTTTACATTGCTGCCTAGTAACACCGCTGGTGACAGTCACTCAGACTGCTACAGAGGTGCTGCTCAATGAGCAGCACCTACGTTCAGCGTCTCCACACTCTGCATGGAGCGCTGAATGTTTTCCATAGAGATGCATTGATACAATGCATCTCTATGTGGAGGTACTGATTGGCGTAGCACGGCGTTTTGCCACACATGTGCAATAACCTCCCAATGCTTTCCTATGGCAAAGCATTGACTTGGCTGAGATCATCACAATTGATGTTCTCAGATGTGGAGGCGGAGCCAGCTACAACCAGACCGGCACGTATTTGGGGAAAAGGGGAGTAAAAACACCTATCCCATGTGACACTCCCTGTCAGACACAGAAACACACTCTGACTGAACAGGCTGACAAGTCTGTAGTAGAGGGAAATAACATCTACCGATTCAGCAAGCCAATCTCTTTTGGTAAAGGAATGTTGTGTTCAGAACCCCCAGAAATTGTAATTCAAGGGCCTGGAACCACTATACCTTAACTACCTGTTGGTAAGAAATGCTCATCTGAACTCTCTCCATGTGTGGATCAGTGGACACATGATGACCTAGATCCAAAATGCATTGATATAAGCGCATAAATGGAGGAGAAACAAGCGGTTCGTGGTGGTTTATTTTTTATTTATTTTTTTAATCCCTAAGGAATTGCTGATTGTAAAGGGGTTTTTATCACTTTCTGTCCCAAGACTGATTCATTAGTGATCATGCCTAGCTTTTTTTTTCTCTCCCTATATAACCTGGCATGTTTTATACACCCAGAGTTTTCTTCTCTTATTTTTCTCTTATATTTCTTCCGTTTCTTGGTTTTAAATGGTGACTACGCTTAGATGTTTTTCTATAAATGTTAAAGGTTGAACAATCCCAGTAAGAGAAAAGGTCTTCCAGGTGGGCTCAACGAAGCAAAACTGATACTCCTTCTCCAAGAAACACATTCTACAAAGGTAAAACATTTTTTTCCTTGGTTGAACTGTCCATGTGACAGATGTTACTTGTCAAATTGTTCCTCAGGGAAAATCCATACAGTGGCCATTCACTTTTGGAAATCATGTCCCGAGACATGAGTTTCCTTCTTCTCGGATTCCGAAATGCAATTTTTATTTCTACATCTTGGTACGTCTTGTACCATGTATGCTAATAGTGCTGAACCTTAGTTTGGCAAACCTTTAAAGGGACATTATAGTAACCAGAACAACTACAGCTTAATGTAGTTGTTCTGGTAAGTATAATGGTTCCCTTCAGGCTTTTTTCGTGCAAACACTGCAGAGAAAAGGCATTGCTTACATTGCCTCTAGGGACACCTCCAAGTGGCCACTCCTTAGATGGCCACTAGAGGTGCTTCCTGGGTCAGTGCTGCCGAAAAAGCAGCCCTGACGTTCAGCGTCCCCACGCTCTGCATGAAGACGCTGAATTTTCCTCTTAGAGATGCATTGATTCAATGCATTACTCTGAGGAGGTCCTGATTGGCCAAAACTGCATTTGGCCCCGCCCCCGTGCCGATTTTTGCCAATCCAATGCTTTCTGGCTAAAAATCGGCCATTTTTATGATGTCACAAAGTGACCCCCGCGGCGCTGGAAATAAGGTGAGTTTTAAACTTTTATAGGGGGGCTAAGGAGGGGCAAGCCACCTAAATGGTGGGTTAAACACTAAAGGGTCAGGAATACATGTTTGTGTTCCTGACCCTATAATGTTCTTTATAAGTGCATGTTTCTACTCTGCCCACTTCTAACCTCAGTGGTCCCCAGAGGTGGATAGGCAGTCAAGAAGAACCCTATTTGTTTCTCATTTTCCATGCAATAAAATGTTATTGCCATCTAGCGACGTCAGCAGCCTTCTACTTTCAAAGGGTCAGTAAAATCACAGCAAAAAGAAGCAGACCATACAAATGTGGCTAAAATATGTAGTGATACAATTGTGAGACAAGTATTAAGCAAAAACTTGCTGTGAATAATATTGTTGCTTGAGAAAAAACATTTATCAATGACCTAAAGATTGCCGTGAGGAACATATAATAAAAACAAGGGGCAGATTTATGTGAATCCTGAAAATTCTATTGGTAATATATATTTGTGAGTAATGAGTGTTCAAGCTATAACACGTAGATGTCCAACATTTTGGATTGTCCATGGCCACATTGAGCAAAGCGGAATTGTCTTTTGGGCTGTACATAAAAATATATAAAATTATATAATAAAACGTAAAAAGCCCTTTTATTAATTTTGATATTTCATTTGTTTAGTAGATAACTCACTTATTTTTTGTATCCTTGTGTGGGATTGCCATATTTAAGGATACCAAATTAGTGAACTATATACTCAACACATACACCTGTATACACACACAATCACAGACCTATACACATAAAATCATATACACAGACATTTAGTAATTAAAGGGAAACTCTAGTGCCAGGAAAACAATCCGTTTTCCTGGCACTGCAGGTCCCCTCTCCCTCCCACCCCCCAAACCCCGGTTGCTAAAGGGGTGAAAACCCCTTCAGTAACTTACCAGAGGCAGCGACGATGTCCCTCGTCGCTGCTTCTTCCTCCGCGCCGCTCCTCCTAGTGATTGCGTCGGCCGGTGGGCGAGACTGATCCCGCCAACCGGCCGGGGAGACCTAATGTGCATGCGCGGCAATGCCGCGCATGCGCATTAGCGCCCCCCATAGGAAAGCATTGAAAATGCATTTCAATGCTTTCCTATGGGGAAATGAGCGATGCTGGAGGTCCTCACACAGCGTGAGGACGTCCAGCGACGCTCTAGCACAGGTTTCCTGTGCTATGATCCAGGAAGTGCCCTCTAGTGGCTGTCTAATAGACCGGCCCTAGAGATGGAGTTAACCCTGCAAGGTAATTATTGCAGTTTTATAAAAAAAAAAAAACTGCAATAATTACATTTGCAGGGTTAAGGGTAGTGGGAGTTGGCACCCAGACCACTCCAATGGGCAGAAGTGGTCTGGGTGCCTGGAGTGTCCCTTTAAGTGTTCCACCCGGTCTTCCTACCTTGCTTTGGCAGAGCTGGAGTGGATGCTCTCCCTGATGGTGATGTCATATCCCAGCTGCCGGCTCACGAGGTAGCTGTGCAGCCCGAATGGCAACTGAGCCACATTAGAAGCAGTTGAAGGCTGTGGGTTGGACACGCCTGCTGTAACACATTGTTCAGTGGAGTAGAAACCATGCTAACTTTACATATGCTGAGGCATTCATTGGAGGTGGGGAGGTATGAGTGGGGACTAGAAAATTAATTCACTTTTTCTTTTTTGTGTTAAAATCTTTGGAGGTGTTTTTTTTTTTTGTTGTTTTTTTTTCTCAGAAAAAATGAGTACATAAGCAGGAGAGTAAGTTCGCAGGCCTCTCATCATACAGTTTGGTCAATACGTGGTTACAAATTCTTTGGTAAACTTTCCAATGTTAGTCAACTCAGCTAATATATTATCGGTTATAATAGACATAGTCGAGGAATGAGAACATTGCAAGTTAAATTGCGGAACCTGTTTCAATCAGGTTAAAAAAAAAAAATAAATACACTTTGTCATAAGCTTAATTCCCTCCTTCAGCTCTACCACCCATCTGGCCTCAGTTGACCGTGAATGAGTCTGTCGTGTGAGTAAGTATAAAGAATATAGGTATAGAAGCAACAAGTAGATAAGAAGATAGTGTGGTCATTGCCAGGAGAAGTCTGGACCCCCAGCGCGTGCCTCCCGGTAACTAGGGACCCCCACATGTCACAGGCTGCTGGACACAAATGCGTACCACGGCTGTTTAATTCACTTTTTCAGCTTGTAAATAAAAAGACCACAATGTCCAGGTTTTCGGATCAACTTGATATTTATTCAGTTCTTCCATGACCCTTATTGACTTCACTTTGTGCACCCAATCCCTCATGAGGGGAGCAGTGGTTTTCATCCAGAATAACTGCTGCCAATCAGTAGATCACTTTTAACAAATGTTTACGTAGTGTGCCTGGAAATAAAATAAAATAAAACTGAGGTAGGGACACCTTTCCAGTTTTAAACATTTATTAGAACTCTGTTGTGGTCAGACCATGCTGGTATATCTACAGCTGTCATTCTTACTCATAAACATTAAGATTAAACCCTTTATTTCTTTTAAAAAATAAATAAATAAGAAAGTAAGGCTAAGCTCAGTTCTCTAATAACAAGCTTTCTGTGTTCTATAATGCACAATTGATTAGGGTAAAAAAAACTTGCCTAGATCTATATCTATATCTATATCTCCAACTCCAATGTTTGTTTTGCTTTTTGTACCTGTCATGTGATCTATTTATTGACTTGCCTGACTCCTTTAATCCCGTCTCTATTATAATGACCTAAATTACTACAGTCACAAGGTTGTTCACTTAAATGCGACCTATTGGAAATTCAAAGTGAACTTTAAAGTCAAAATATCTGTACTTTCTAGTTTGACTATTATGGACTTCAATCTGACATAACGTTTACATTGCTGACAATTCTAATCATATTCGGATTAACCCTAAATAGGTTTTTCACAAACATGATATTCCAGTACTCAGGCCATCCTTGCCATCCAGGTTAAACAAAATTGATGTTGCGAATGCAGAAATGTAAATTCTGCATTCTCAAGTTGTCAAAAGACCAAGCAGTGCGGGCAAAAATCCTTGTTTTTTTTGTCAAACTACTCACAAATAGTTTGACCAAAGAAGAAAAATGATATACCTGTAGACTCTTTGCAACACAACCACCACAGTGCTTTGATTGCGTATCTTAGAATTCCACTTTTAAGGTTGGCATGGTTGGTCAAGGTGATTGACAGAATGATTGTATGTGAATTGGTAGTGTTTATAAGACAATACCATCATGGGTGAAGCAAAAACTAAGGTTACACCAGAAATTTCTATTGAAGTTCATTGTTGAGGGGACTCTCATAGAAGCAAAGAAACATTCTTGAATTTCTATTAAAATGCATGGAAGTTTAGGTTGGCACAGTCGATGCCACGTTTTGTCGAAGCAACTATGCCACCCTTTACTTACTTTGCTCAATCTATTCATCTTCTCTTCCTCATCCCTAATCTGTAAATTTTTCTTCTTTCTTTTTCCATCTATTTTTTTAAAGTTACATAGCGCAAAGTAGGGAATATTTTGCCTTCTATTTATTTCCTCTGATTGACAAAAGGCGAAGCTACCTTTGTCAAGTTTAGTCCCTTCCCCTATCCATCTCTAGCAACAGGTAGGTGGAATAAGATATTGTCTCACTCGTCTTGTGGCATCCTTTATAGATCCGTATTACTCTCGCGCATGCACGAGTATAGCACTGATGTGTGTTCCTGGTAGATGAAGCACCAGGAGCTGAAGAGAATCCAATGGATGCCAGTGGTGGTAGCCGCAAGGGACAGCTACAGGTAAGTAATGCTTGCCTTGCATTCCCTGGCCACCGGACTCCAAGCAGCGAAGACACAATTGGGGATCTTTGCAAATTACCATATATACTCGAGTATACAGGGAGTGCAGAATTATTAGGCAAATGAGTATTTTGACCACATCATCCTCTTTATGCATGTTGTCTTACTCCAAGCTGTATAGGCTCGAAAGCCTACTACCAATTAAGCATATTAGGTGATGTGCATCTCTGTAATGAGAAGGGGTGTGGTCTAATGACATCAACACCCTATATCAGGTGTGCATAATTATTAGGCAACTTCCTTTCCTTTGGCAAAATGGGTCAAAAGAAGGACTTGACAGGCTCAGAGAAGTCAAAAATAGTGAGATATCTTGCAGAGGGATGCAGCACTCTTAAAATTGCAAAGCTTCTGAAGCGTGATCATCGAACAATCAAGCGTTTCATTCAAAATAGTCAACAGGGTCGCAAGAAGCGTGTGGAGAAACCAAGGCGCAAAATAACTGCCCATGAACTGAGAAAAGTCAAGCGTGCAGCTGCCAAGATGCCACTTGCCACCAGTTTGGCCATATTTCAGAGCTGCAACATCACTGGAGTGCCCAAAAGCACAAGGTGTGCAATACTCAGAGACATGGCCAAGGTAAGAAAGGCTGAAAGATGACCACCACTGAACAAGACACACAAGCTGAAACGTCAAGACTGGGCCAAGAAATATCTCAAGACTGATTTTTCTAAGGTTTTATGGACTGATGAAATGAGAGTGAGTCTTGATGGGCCAGATGGATGGGCCCGTGGCTGGATTGGTAAAGGGCAGAGAGCTCCAGTCCGACTCAGACGCCAGCGAGGTGGAGTACTGGTTTGGGCTGGTATCATCAAAGATGAGCTTGTGGGGCCTTTTCGGGTTGAGGATGGAGTCAAGCTCAACTCCCAGTCCTACTGCCAGTTTCTGGAAGACACCTTCTTCAAGCAGTGGTACAGGAAGAAGTCTGCATCCTTCAAGAAAAACATGATTTTCATGCAGGACAATGCTCCATCACACGCGTCCAAGTACTCCACAGCGTGGCTGGCAAGAAAGGGTATAAAAGAAGAAAATCTAATGACATGGCCTCCTTGTTCACCTGATCTGAACCCCATTGAGAACCTGTGGTCCATCATCAAATGTGAGATTTACAAGGAGGGAAAACAGTACACCTCTCTGAAAAGTGTCTGGGAGGCTGTGGTTGCTACCGCACGCAATGTTGATGGTGAACAGATCAAAACACTGACAGAATCCATGGATGGGCAGGCTTTTGAGTGTCCTTGCAAAGAAAGGTGGCTATATTGGTCACTGATTTGTTTATGTTTTTGAATGTCAGAAATGTATATTTGTGAATGTTGAGATGTTATATTGGTTTTACTGGTAAAAATAAATAATTTTAATGGGTATATATTTGTTTTTTGTTAAGTTGCCTAATAATTATGCACAGTAATAGTCACCTGCACACACAGATATCCCCCTAAAATAGCTATAACTAAAAACAAACTAAAACTACTTCCAAAAATATTAAGCTTTGATATTAATTCGTTTTTTGGGTTCATTGAGAACATGGTTGTTGTTCAATAATAAAATTAATCCTCAAAAATACAACTTGCTTAATAATTCTGCACTCCCTGTAAGTCGAGTTTTTCAGCACATTTTCAGCCCCAACTCTGCTTATACTCGAGTCAATGTCTGTATTATCCAAGAAGAAGAAAAAAAGCTTGAAAAAGACCTTTCTGGTCGAAACGTTGCGTTGCATTCTGTCATAATAAATCTGCCTGCGGCTTGAAGTTGGAGTGCCTGTAAGTTTTTTCTTCTTTAATTATTGTACTGGGATTGCTGGTCCTGCTCTGGAGCACCCTTGGCCGTTGGGACTGAGTGCGGTTCTCATCACTTACTCTGCTCAATGTCTGTATTATGGCAATTTACATTGCCATAATACAGACAATGGGGCTGTGGAGGCTGGCAGGAAGCATTTACTTACCTCTTCTGCAGCTCCTGTCAGCTCCCTTCTCCTCCACGCCGGTCCAGTCAGCTCCCCTGTCAGCTCCCAGTGTAAGTCTCGCGAGAGCCGCAGGGTCATAGCGCGGCCATAAGACTTAGAGTGGGACTTGCAGAGGGAGCTGACCGGACCGGCGGGGAGGAGGAGGGAGCTGATAGGAGCTGCAGGAGAGGTAAGCGCTCTCTGCCAGCCCCCTCCACTGCGCTGCCAATGCCACAGGGAGTGGGAGCCATGTATCAAGCCGGGAGGGGGGACGGAAAAAAATTATAATAATAAAATATTTTAAAAATAATAATAAAAATGCCCACCCCCCACCAAGGCTCTGCAACACAAACACACTACACACACACACCACACACTCATACACACACACACGCACACACTGCACTCATACACACGCACACACTGCACTCATACACACGCACACACTGCACTCATACACACGCACACACTGCACTCATACACACACACGCGCACACACTGCACTCATACACACACACGCGCACACACTGCACTCATACACACACACACACTGCACTCATACACACACACACACACACACACACACACTGCACTCATACACACACACACACACACACTGCACTCATACACACACACACACACACACTGCACTCATACACACACACACACACACACTGCACTCATACACACACACACACACACTGCACTCATACACACACACACACACACTGCACTCATACACACACACACACACACACACTGCACTCATACACACACACACACACACACACTGCACTCATACACACACACACACACACACACACACACACTGCACTCACACACACACACACACACACACTGCACTCATACACACACACACACACTGCACTCATACACACACACACACACACTGCACTCATACACACACACACACTGCACTCATACACACACACACACTGCACTCATACACACACACACACACTGCACTCATACACACACACACACACACACTGCACTCATACACACACACACACACACACTGCACTCATACACACACACACACACTGCACTCATACACACACACACTGCACTCATACATACACACACACACTGCACTCATACATACACACACACACACACACACACTGCACTCATACACACACACACACACACACACATACACACACACACTGCACTCACACATACACACACACTGCACTCACACACACATACACACACACACACTGCACTCACACACACACGCACACACACACACACTGCACTCATACTCATACGCACTCACTCATACTCATCCACACACACACACTGCATTCATTATATACACACTGCATTCATTATATACACACACACACTGCATTCATTATATACACACACACTGCATTCATTATATACACACACACACACACACTGCACTCATATACACACTGCATTCATTATATACACACACACACACACACACTGTAAATAAATATTCAATTAATATAATTTTTTTAGGATCTCATTTTATTTCGAAATTTACCAGTAGCTGCTGCATTTCCCACCCTAGTCTTATACTCGAGTCAATACGTTTTCCTAGTTTTTTTGGGGTAAAATTAGGGGCCTCAGCTTATATTCGGGTCGGATTATACTCGAGTATATACGGTATGCAAAGATCCCAAAACGTGACCGAGCCAATTTAAACCTTTGTTGCTCAGACAAAATGTACATATATAAAACCATACCATGGGTGGCAAAAGCGTTTTTTTGTTCTGGAAATCTTTTGTTCGTTTGTCTAAATTCAATTTGAGTTTAATGTGATATTATTAGTCTCTCACATCGTGTAGGAATTTTGGCCCACTTTTCTTTACAGCATTGCTTCAGTTCATTGAGGTTTGCTGGTATTTGTCTATGCACAGATCTCTTAAGGTCCTGCCAGAGCATTTCATGAGGGTTGAGGTCTGGATTTTGACTGGGCTTTTGCAACGCTTTTTCTTTCTAGCCATTCTATTGTAGATTTGCTGTTGTGCTTGGGATCATTGTCCTGCTGCGTAGCAATGTGTTGTATACAATTTAAAAGTTTAGCAACCAAATTCTATCACCCAAAATATTAATACCTGTGTACATGAAATATTGAAACATTAAATGACCATGATAAAAACTGCATGCACAGAAAATTACAGTGGCAAACTACAGGTATAATTGGAAACAATTCAACAGTAACACATGATAATATAGTAGCAATGTAAGAATAAATGAGGTTGTCTCATCTGTCCAAAGGACATTGTTCCAGAAGTCTTGTGATTTGTTCAGATGCGACTTTGCAAACCTACGTCATCCTGCCATGTTCATTATTGAGAGGAAAAAGCATTCTCTTGGCAATCCTCCCAAACAAACCATACTTGTTCAGTCTTTTCTAATTGTACAGTCATGCACTTTAACGTTTTACATGCTAACTGAAGCCTGTGCATTGCACGGTCTGACCTTGGGGTGAATTTGTTGAGATGTCCACTCTTGGGAAGATTGGCAACTGTCTTGAATGTTTTCCATTTTTTGAAATACTCTTTCTCACTGTAGATTGATGGACTTTAAATAGTTTGGAAATGGCCTTAGTTTGATGGGCATACATACATACTCTGGAGACTTCACTGAACACAAATATTTGTGCTTCAAAACAATAAAATATATCACAGTGATGATATAGTCGGTGAAAGTGTGTGTGTGTGTGTGTGTGTGTATGTATGTATGTATGTATGTATATATATATATATATTTTTTTTAAAAAATTAATTTCACACACAAACAAATCTGAAAGCTAACTTTGGCCACTGTTTGTGATTAGGTGGCTATTAAAAAAGAAGTACCCCATGTGCAATACCTTGGGTTGTCTACTTTTGCAAATGGCATGCCATCATGGAGGTAATTGTCATTCCTGGGCTACCATACGATCTCAAAGGCAACATAGCCAGTCTGTTAAATTTCAATGTGTATAAACTGGTTTTCTGCTTTTTTGAAAAGTTACAGGGTGAATGAAATATAGCACATCCCATTTTTCGGTTTATACACATTGAAATTTAACAGACTGGCTATGTTGCCTTTGAGATCGTATGGTAGCCCTATAGTGTGAAAACCACCATCCAGCCCCGCTGGCACACCTAAATAAAGTAAAATCTTACTTGTATTCAAGTTGGCAGCTGCTGCCCTGCCCATTATCTGCCTGCTTGGCTGATATCAACAGAAGTGATTATGTGAGCCAATTACAATGCTTTCCCATAGGATAGGCTTAGACTGTCAAGTAGACAGATCAATGGTAGAGCCAAACACAGCCCTGGCCAATCATCATCTCCTTGTAGAGATGAATTGAATCAATGCATCTCTCTGGAATGTTCAGTGTCTCCATACAGAGGGTAGAGACACTGAATGGCAGTACTGCCCAGTGTGCAGCACTCCCCCAGGAAGCAGTTATGAGGAGTGGCCAGTGGAGTTATCCCTAGGCTGTAATGTAAACACTGCATTTTCTCTGAAAATACTTACAGCAAAAAGCCTGTAGGGATTGATTCTACTCACCAGAACAAATACAATAGGCTGTAGTTGTTCAGGTGACCATAGCATCCCTTTATTATGAAGGAGGTTAATTATGGTTGAACAGACATACAGTCAAATTCCAGGTGTTGATTTTGTTTTGATCAGAACTTGTACAATTGCCTCTGTCCTTAAGAGGGTTAAGCAAAAATAAACATGGGGCACTCAAGGATCAGAGTGATGACAGAGTGAAGAGGAGGACTATAAATGTATATTAATTTGTAATACTTTGCTCCAGTTGTTGCGATTTTTAGTTTGCATATATATCTGCAATAAATATAAAACTGTTGCTAGTTTCTTTCTGCTTGCAAGAGTCACCAGCCAATCTGGACTAATCATAAAAAAGCATTTCCATACACATGTGAGACAGTCTGTTCTTGTAGTCTTGATTAGGTGGTATCCAAAATATACATACTGTGGGAACAATCTAACCAGTAGTAAGATTAATATTACAAAGTCATTAACCCATGGCAAAAATTAATGGATTATTGTGTAATGGAAACGTTCCATCCTCTGTGTTGACTTGGGCAGTTGTTGGACTGCCCCCTTTATATAATATCTAGGTGGTGAACAGTATGTGGTAGGTATTTAGGGAGTTTACTTGATATATAGATGGAGGTAAGATTTCAATAGGACATGTATTCTTATGGAATGTGTAACCTTGGTCGTCCACCAGCGTTTGATTAGATTATTTAGAGTTCTGTGTGTGTGTATTTTATCCACTGTGCTTAAATTGGGCTGTAATCTTTCTTTCTATAACAGCGGGGTTCCCAACCAGTCCTCAAGTACCCCCTACCAGTCTAGAATTTAGGGATTACCCTGTTGTGTCTAAAGTGTTTTTTTTTTTTTTCTTTTCTTAAAACACCTTAGAAGACACAACTGGGTAATCCCCAAATCCAGGACTGTTACGGGATACTTGAGGACTGGGTTGGGAACCACTGTTCTAAAGGTTATTCTATGTGATCCCATCCTCATCCAGCCGAGTCATTGAGTAAGCAAATCTCACCAGGTTTTGGGTCTCCTCTATAACCTTGAAATGTTATGCCTCTCTCAGCCTGGTTACGATTGTGGTTAGGATCTTCTCCCCTAGGTCAACACTGTGGTCCCTCAGCAAAGGGTAGGACTGTTGTTTTGATGCCCCAAGTAAGGAAGCTACAGCTAACTATTTAGAAAGAAACCAGGCACTACAAACATTTCAATGAGATAAAATGGTTATATGGCTATAAGTCCTCTGGTGCTGTCCCTCCATTTACTATTAAACAATTTTCGAGAAGTTTAACGCCTAATAAGGGTCTCTGGGCACTCACAACCCAGCGCCTAACTGGAGATAATACATAGTTACATAGTTACATAGTTAGATAGCTGAAAAGAGACTTGCGTCCATCAAGTTCAGCCTTCCTCACACCTGTTTTTTGCTGTTGATCCAAAAGAGAAAAAAAAAAAAAAAAAAAAAAAAAAAACCCCAGTTTGAAGCACAATTTTGCAACAAGCTAGGACAGAAAATTCCTTATTGACCCCAGAATGGCAGTCAGATTTATCCTTGAATCAAGCAGTTATTACCCTACATTGAAAGATTATATCCTTGAATATTCTGTCTTTGCAAGTATGCATCTAGTAGCTGTTTGAACATCTGTATGGACTCTGATAAAACCACTTCTTCAGGCAGAGAATTCCACATCCTGATTGTTCTTACAGTAAAAAAACCTTTCCTTTGCCTTAGACGAAATCTTCTTTCTTCCAGTCTAAACGCATGGCCTCGTGTCCTATGTAAAGTCCGGTTTGTGAATAGATTTCCACACAATGGTTTGTATTGGCCCCGAATATATTTGTATAATGTTATCATATCCCCTCTCAGGCGACGTTTTTCTAAACTAAATAGGTTTAAATTTGTTAACCTTTCTTCATAGCTGATATGTTCCATTCCTTTTATTAATTTTGTAGCCCGCCTCTGCACTTTTTCTAGTGCCATGATATCCTTCTTTAGAACAGGTGCCCAAAATTGCACAGCATATTCAATATGTGGTCTTACCAGTGATTTATAGAGAGGCAAAATGATATTCTCGTCCCGAGAATGAATGCCCTTTTTCATGCATGACAATACCTTACTGGCCTTGGCCACTGCTGATTGACATTGCACATTGTTGCATAGTTTGTTGTCTATAACAATTCCCAAGTCCTTTTCGTGTGTTGTTATCCCTAATTCGCTTCCATTAAGGGTATACGTTGCTTGTGTATTCTTTACGCCGAAGTGCATAACTTTGCATTTTTCAACATTAAATTTCATCTGCCATTTGAGTGCCCAGTCCTCCAGTCTATCTAAATCCTTCTGCAGCAAAGTAATATCTTGCTCACATTGTATTATTTTACAAAGTTTTGTGTCATCTGCAAACACTGAAACATGACTTTCAATGCTGTCTTCAAGATCATTTATAAAAATGTTAAATAGAAGGGGTCCCAGAACAGACCCCTGAGGGACACCACTTGCCACCTCTGTCCAGCTTGAAAATTTACCATTAACGACAACTCTTTGTATTCTGTTTTTAAGCCAATGTTCTACCCAAGAACAAGCATTTTCATCGAGACCGATTTCCTTGAGTTTGAACACTAATCTTTTGTGTGGAACTGTATCAAATGCCTTGGCAAAATCCAAATAGATCACATCCACTGCAACACCCTGATCTATACTTCTACTATACTAAAGCAGAGATTACAAATTTTCCTCTAGCCATACCAATTCATGCCTTCTGTAGCAACCAAAGCTTGGACTGACTGTTTTATGCTCTAGCTTGACTGTCAGAACGTATGCTTAGTCTTTCCTGAAGATTTGAAAGGGAGGTGGAAGAAAGACCTATTTCGAAACAGTTTAATTTTATGCTCTTTAAAAAGAACATACATTGTATCTTACATGAATGGTAACCTTTAATGCTGAATGGAAGGACCATGTCATGGTTCACAAGACAGTATGACCATTCCAATGAGATGAAGCGGTTGCATTGCTTACAGAGTCCCTTTAAGCAGCCCTCCAGCTCTGGGGTTGCACATATGTTGTCCTTCTCTGCTGTTGAGCCATTTCATGATGGCTTTTCAATGAAGTTGAAGTGTTTGGTTCGTGGCATGCTGAAAAAAATCTTTTCTTCCCAAAAATAGGGATTCTAGAGGCTATGACCCCTGTTGTTTAAGGCAGCAAACCTCTTTGCTGTATGTGCTTTCTAAATCATGATGTCCGATTAGAATTCTTCAGCGACTGCAGTTTGCAGCAACCATGTAGGAATGTGTAACTATAAGTCCAGACTACTTCATATTTGAGTATTCGATCAATAACAAAATTTCCCTCTCCCAACAACAAAAGACCTAGACATACAAAGATGAATTAAAAATAAGATTAAATTAACCATTAACTCAATTAAAGATTTGTATTTGGGAGTTCTTTTTATTTTTTGTTTTTTTGTTCCTGAAAATTACAAATACATTGTATGTATGAGTTATATACAGTGCGATTATAGTTTCTTGGATATTATGTAAATCTAGATGGATATGAAGTATACACACACACTCTAATGAAGATTCATATGTGAACTCTTCACAAACTCTGTGTGTAAAATATATATAATATACATATATAAAAAATAGGCATATTATTACAACTAATACTAGCCATATATAAATCTAATTTGAAAATTGAAATAATGCCTGTAAAGTGGCCAAAAGTAACACATTTGTCCTTCTTGGTAAATAATGGTTGATGTAGGTAAAACTGATACTGAGGAGTTCTGTATATGTTTGTTAGCGTTTAGTATCTTGTGTTCCGTAAACTATTCTCAGTGTTTTACATCTTCTGCTGCAGATGCTACCCTTTTTTCCTGTCCATTTACCCTCCCTCAACAACAATGGGGTTTAATCCATTCATTTTTCTTTGTACCATTACAGTCTGTCAGCTCATCTGACAGTGACGTGCCAGACGAAAAGGTGGCAGTGGAAGTTGAGACGGGAATTGATGAAGATGTCCCTGTCGTTCCTGAAAATACAGTGGAAACATCCAGTGAGGAGGAAGGAGCGAAGAGGAAAGTACCACTAGCCAAGGTATTTCAGAGATCTGCCACAGCACACAGAAGATATTATTAACCAGCAAACAGAGCTACCACAGTATCTGCTGTACATATAATTTAGTTTACATATTTAAACAAATCTGACTTGTGTAGCCTAAATGTGACTCTACAAAGACACTCATCCTGCAACATAATAGCATCAAAACATTTCTCACTATATAATGTTTTAGTTAAAGTGACAATCTAACCACGCTAATCTTTACCTACTGCTGTAACTCCATCTCTGGCAGTGTCATAGGGATGTAATACACTAATTGCTAAAGTCAATTCTGTGCAACTTTCGCCACACAGAAATGATTCATTGGCCGAGAGCAGTCAACTGACACTTGCAGCCAAATAATGCTCACCGTTGTGTCTTTTAAAGCTCTGCAGAAGCCAAAATAATGTCATTGGACCACCACATTGGTAATGGTTTGCCCCAAGTTGCAGGTGCCATCCTCTGGTTCTTGGGCAAAACAAATCTTGGAGGCAACCAAATCCATAAATCATCGGAGTTGTAACTGTCAATGTTCCACATGTGCAATCATCCATTTAATCCATATTTGGATGCCATTAAGTGACTAGGACTTGTGGATGCTTTCACTTTGTGTCTATGCCAACATAGTATTTTTAGGATCCTTCTATAAATCCCTTATGATCATTATTATTTGTAGTCCTGCTCTAATCAGGTTTAAACTTACATTATTTCTCACTCCTAGACCCCCAAAGGAAAATCTGAAAAACATTCATCCAGTGAGCAAGAACCAGACAGTGCTTCAAGCTCTGAAGAAGAAGAAGAAGAAAATTCTGACAGTGACCAGGTGAGTCTTCAAATACTCTACACAACTTATTTTAAAATATTCACTATTAAAAGGGTTTAAAAAAAAAAAACAGTACAACTAAAATGTAGCTCCTGGATAAGTTTTATGTTTTACCTGCTCTAGGATGTTGTTTTGCACTTTAATCGTTGCTAAATATTAAATGTCGTATGGCACAAGCTTATTTATTTTAATACATTAAATTAGACAATTAGGTAAAATAAACATTCTTCTTAAGTAAAATAAAATCTAAAACTATTTGTATTTTTATAAAATAACCACTGACATTGTTGGTGAGGGGGTAAATAAACAAAACCAAATTAAAGTCAACTAATGTACATTTTCTGAGCAAATGACAAATAACTATGATGAATAGCTCCATTTTGGGGAGGAGTTGGTCAGATTCTCGAAGTGAGTTATCAAGAGGATGGGCAGGGCTGCACTGCAAAATCCACTTTTGGAATAAGGGGGATACGTCTTGTTGTGTCTCACGGATGCCCAGAAAGTGAAAGGGAAAGTTGCGGTAAGACCAGGGCATTGAGAAATCTAGCAACTTCCAAAAATGATAGGTTGCATGTTAAGCAACCTTTCAAGACTGACGTGGTTTACTGGGGACCTGGTTTAAATTTAGAAACTTTCAAAAGCTTAGTTAGGGGGTGCATCCTCAATGCAAAGTGGACTGGTTTCTCACCTTCCTTCCTTTATTCACAACACTTTATTCACAACACAGGCAAAGTGGCGGAGAAGTGGGTTAATTATTCAATCGGAATGTCCTCAGAAATTCCCTTCACCCTCTTATTCTAGGATGTGATCCTCCAGGCTTGTAACTCTGGCAGTTAAATTAGAGGTCACTTTCTGCAGTTGTCTCAGACACCAGTAGACGAGCGTGGATATCATCTACATCCTCCTCTATGGCCGTTATTCTGCTTGTTAAAAACGCCAAGTCCTACTTCACCTACAACGTTTCGGACTGAAAATTGAGCGGAGGTCCCTTAAAAAATATTGATATCGGATTCGGTGAATTGGTACTACAAAACTTGCTATATTAAATTTTTATTATACTTGATTTAACATTGGCAGCCATATTTCTGTCATGGTGCATGACACATTCTGGCTATACAGATGTTTATGGAAACCTCAATATCTAATAGCTAAGGATGATCCCAGCTACTTGGACCTAAAACTGATTTCTACAGTATATTGCAAGGTACATATACATTTATAAATATTTAGCCTAATGCAATGCGCAAGAACATAAGTTTAACTTTTAGGGTCAATTGTAATAAAAAAAGTTTGGAGTCTTATTTTTATTTTTTTTTCTCTTTGAGGGTATCTAGGTGAGTATAGTGTGCATTGAGACCATTTCAAGTTTGAGACGTCTATTTTTATTTATAAGGGTGACAATAGAGGTTCTCATCCCCTGGTTTGTTGTTAATCTGCTACTGCTTGTAGATCCTCCTGTGTGTGATTAAAGTTCAGTTAATAGAGCAGGAGGTAAGAACTTCTAAAGAAAACGTGCTGTGCTTCTAAGATGGTGAATCCGTTATTTCATGAAGGATGCGTGAGTCATAGCAGTGGGAGGTGTAGCTTGGGATGCATAAACATAGTTATGTAACTCCTAAATGGCAGAGGAATGGGCATGATCTATACACAAAAACTGCTTCATTAAATTAAAGTTGTTGAGCTTAATTCCCCCTTTATTCACGCCTCACAAATACATGCTTGTTCAATGTATGGTATTAGGTATATAGTATAGTATAGGATATTCAAAATCCTTAAAAGTAACTGCTCCATGTTAATAACAAGTGCATTTTACACATTGGTGTAGTTCCTTTATATTTATTATGTTATTATTTAAATAGTGCTGTCCATTACTTGTAAGATGCTGGAGCCTCACATTATATTGAACGTGAGAATTATGAAGTGTTGAATTTTATCAATTATATGCTTCCAACTTTATGGCCACTTTAAGAATTTGACCGCTCTCCCTGCTGTTCCCACTTTACTGAATTAGAATATTTTGATAAAGCCACATTGTCTTGATCAGAAATCAAATTAATTGCAGTATTTACAATGATACGTCTTGGTCATGTGGCCATTAGAATTTTTCATATAGCCTAAATTTATTATGAGTAGGTGGTATAACTTAATATCATGTTGAGTTTACAGAACTCTTTTCATTTGATTTATTTTACCTTTAATCTAGTGCAGTATTATAGTGTATATGTATAATATGTATGCATATTTACCATGGTGTCTGCCATTACGAAGATGTTTATTAATTGATATTCTACCCATCAGGATTTTACTCCAGAGAAGAGTGCAACACGACCCCAGAGGAAGCCAACAGCTACGGGGCGGAAGAGCAAGGTCTGAAGTCTTGATTCATTTCTGGGTAGTATGGACTACTCTTTTTCATAATTTTGAGCAAGTGTGTGAATTTATTCTAAAAATGTTTTTGTTTTTTTACTATTTTGTCAGGTAGTGGCAGATTCTGGATCGGACTCAAAATCAGATTCTGAAGTTGAGGAGAAGAAACAGAAATCATCCTCCTCTTCTTCTGATTCGGACACTCCAGTAAAGAAGGCTCCAAGAGGCCGTCGTCCAGGTAGGCTGAAGGCCATGAATAGTGGCTTCAGTGAAGTTTTTATATAAGGTTGGTTCATGATACCAATGTTGCTCTTTTTTGTGTCTATTATAGCAGAGAAATCGGCACCAAAACCTCGGAACCGTGGACGAAAAACACCTCCCCCAGCCAGCACAAGCAGTGAAAGGTAAATGTTTGGTGGTCGGCTAAAACCTGTAGTATATTTAAAAGTCTGGTCCCTAAATTCCAAATTTCTTTTTGGAAATTTGGCTTATTTAATTTGGCTCAATTCTGCATTTTTTTATTTTTTTTTATATATACATTTTTTTAAATATCTAACCAAATTTCAACTAGATGGATACTTGTGATTTTCAAATTAATGTCACTGCTTCATTAATTTCAAAATCGCTCAACTGAATGGCAGCCAAATTGTAACTTTTTGAATTTTCTTTTAAAATAAAATGTTTAAAAGGTTTTGGGAAGTATTTAGCGTTGGGGTATCTCTCATAGGGTTAAGGGGATTTTGAGTAGCAATAGGTCTGTATCAGGGGAATTGGAACAACCATAAAAAGAAAATTTCACTGTGAATACCTGAAACATCCATGTTATGTGGAGCTTCAACTGGTTTCATCTGATAACATAAAACACAGTCAAATAGAATTGTAAATTCATTTGGATTTTCAACTTTGCTTTTTGTGAATAGTTAAATAATTCGAAACCGCTGAATTGTGACAATATAAAATGACTTTTTATTTAGCTCAAATGACTTGAATCACATTATTGGATATACCTGCTTGTTAATACAAATGGCTAAACCACATATGTTATGATGGTACCATAACATACAAAACCGGAATCAAATTTTCCATCACCATAGTCTCTAGTTTTCGTATAGAATGGTCCGCTTTAATGTGAGGCTGTTCTGTGGATAGACACTCTGTTAATCATTAAGGTGAGATTAAATTAGCTAGATTTCCAGCTGATAAGCCACAAATAAAACACTCTGCATAATGGTTTTACTGAATTATCATTGGTCAACCGTTGAAGTTGGATACTTGAGCAGAAAATCTTGGGGAATTAGTAGGCATATTTTTCACCCAAACTGGACTTGCCACTGGAATTGCCACTTGATCGGGCAAATCTCAATTTGTGCTGCAACATTCTTATTGTAGGTTTAGAATGTTGGCATGCATACATGGCTGGAATGTCTACAGGAACTGCATGATGCCATCTAGTTGGCATGCACTACATTTCTTACAGTTTTAACAGCATATTGTTGCCACAAATAATTCAGGTTTTTCTGGACTGACCCATTTTGTCTATAGTGACAGCTCACCAGATCGAGTTAGTGAATGGAAAAAGAGGGACGAAGAAAGGCTCAATGCACTGGAAGAACGTAGGCGAAAGGAGCAAGAGGATCAGTTGCGCCGATTACGTGAAGAGGAAAAAGAGGAAGATGAAAAAAAGAAAAAACAGAAGTTAGAAAAAGAGGACAAAAGTGCTGACAGCGACAGCAGTGAAAGTGGTAAAGAAGATGCTAAGCAAGAAAAGCAAGAAAAAAGGTCTATTATATCTTCTGATTCTGAAAAAGAAGACAAATCCCGCAAAGAATCAAAGCTTGATTCGGGAGAGAATAAGAAAGGAAACAAGAAGAGGGACCATTCAGTATCTGATTCAGACAGTGATAAGAAGGTTAGTGTATTGCTTGTCTTACAGAATCTACGCATGTATATGTGTAAATTGGACATCTCGCAAAAAAAATATGGTCTACTACAGTCAGTGGCGTACACACAACCCATGGGGCCCCAGTGCGAAAACTGATCTGTGGGCCCCCCCCGCGCTTACTCTGCGCGGGCTGGGGCCGCAACATATGGCGGGCGGGCACCTGGTCGCAGGGCTGCGACCCGTGCGACCGCGGTATGTACGCCAGTGCATGCATAAACACATACACTTAAAGGACCACTACAGACACCCAGATCAAATCAGCTCAATGAAGTGGTCTGGGTGCCAGGTCTCTCTAGTTTTAACCCTGCAGCTGAAAACAGCAGTTTCAGAGAAACTGCTATGTTTCACTGAGGGTTAATCCATCTCTAGTGGCTGTCTCATTGACAGCCGCTAGAGGATTTTCTGCGATTCTCACTGTGAAAATCACAGTGAGAAGACGCTGAACGTCCATAGGAAAGCATTGAGTAATGCTTTCCTATATGGGCGGTTTGAATGCGCGCGTGGCTCTTGCCACGCATGTGCATTCGGAGCCGAGAGGCGGATCGGGACGGAGAGATCCCCAGCGCCAAGGGAGCCCGGCGCTGGAGAAAGGTAAGTGCTTTAGACACACACACACACACTCTCATGAACAGACGCACACATTTACTGACAGACACACACTCAGTGACAGACGCACACAAACATACTCAGTAACAGACACACACACTAACACTAACACACTCTAAAACTAACACACTCACTAACACACACTCACTAACACACACTCACTAACACACACTCACTAACACACACTCACTAACACACACTCACTAACACACACTCACTAACACACACTCACTAACACACACTCACTAACACACACTCACTAACACACACTCGCTAACACACACTCGCTAACACACACTCGCTAACACACACTCGCTAACACACACTCGCTAACACACACTCGCTAACACACACTCGCTAACACACACTCGCTAACACACACTCGCTAACACACACTCGCTAACACACACTCGCTAACACACACTCGCTAACACACACTCGCTAACACACACTCGCTAACACACACTCGCTAACACACACTCGCTAACACACACTCGCTAACACACACTCGCTAACACACACTCGCTAACACACACTCGCTAACACACACTCACTCACACACACTCACTCACACACACTCACTCACACTCACTCACACACACTCACTCACACACACTCACTCACACACACTCACTCACACTCACTCACACTCACTCACTAACACACACACAAACTAACACTAACACACTCACTAACACACTCACTAATACACTCACACACTCACACACTCACTCACACACTCACTCACACACTCACACACTCACACACTCACACACTCACACTAACACACTCACTCACACACTCACTCACACACTCACTCACACACTCACACACTCACTCACACACTCACTCACACACTCACTCACACACTCACTCACTCACTCACTCACTCACTCACACACTCACACACTCACTCACACACACACACACACTCACACACACACTCACACACTCACTCACACACACGTTTTTTCTGTTTTTTTTTTTTTATTTAATCCCCCCAGCCTCCTTACCTGTGGGAGAGCTGGGGGGATTCCCTGGGGTCCAGTGGTGTTGCTGGCCCTGCTGTCACCCGGCTGGCGGGCGCGCGAGGGAGCACTGTCCCCTGGGTGCTCCCTCTTCAGCTCCCTCGCGCGCCGCGTACTGATACCGGAGCCGGAAGATGACGTCATCTTCCGGCTCCGGTTTCAGTGCGGTGCGCGAGGGAGCTGAAGAGGGAGCACCCAGGGGACAGTGCTCCCTCGCGCGCCCGCCAGCCGGGTGACAGCAGGGCCAGCCTCGGGGGGCCCGGAGGTGGCCGGCTCCTGGGCCCCCCAGCAGAAGAGGCTGGCCCTGTGGGTACAAACCGGGTCGCAGGGGCGGCCGGGCCCCCTGGTGGGCCGGGCCCTGTCGCAGCCGCGACCCCTGCGACCCTGGTATGTACGCCACTGACTACAGTGTTCTAGTGTTTTTGTTTTTTTTATTTATCTTTATACTAAAGTAAATAGAAAGAATAGAGTAGAACTTATGTAATTTTATGTAAATTTGCACAGCTATTTACCAGAATCAAGTGAATTCTATACATTGACGCATTGAATAAACATGGAGTTTCATTTTTATTTTTTTGTTTGGTTGTATTTTTTTATGAAATGGAGCTTCCCTTTTGTATTTGGTTTATATATTTAGTAACTTAAACCTTTAGTTTCTCATGATAACATTTGTGCTAAATCCCGTTATGGTTTTCTCAAAGTGTTTTGACACTGGGGGCATGCTTGTAAAACCTTTGAAGGATGACGCCCTGTTGTACACTTGGATTTTGGACGTATGTGACTCAGTGCCTTTGCTGTGCACAACTGTCATTGAAAAGTGTGCAGGGTATTGTTGCATTTTTTTTTTTTTTTTTACAATGCTATTGTGTTTTGATTTTTAGGTAAAGAAATCTGTAAAAAGGTCACGGATTTCAGAACCAGCAAGGAAACCAATTCGGAAGGAAAAACGTGGAGACCGTCCAAGAGGAAGGTAGGTTACATAGGACACGTATAATGCCTACGAAGACGGAAGTGTATTTCTATAGTCATTTCGTAAAACAATTTATTTGATTTTCAGACCTCCTAAGACTGATAAAGGAAAGAAGAAATCTGAGATAATTAGTGACCGCAAAACAGAGAGAAAAGGTAAATTACATGATTTAAAAAGAACATTCTGTCAAGATGAAAATGTGACAGTCCTATAAGGATTTTGTGTTTATTTTTATTTTTTAAACTCCATCTTTAGCTGGCAGTATAAAAACAATACAACGTTGACAAAACGAAAACATATAGAAGGAGCCATAATGAAAGTAATAAGATCAGTTACAAATAAGGTACTACAACCCTCAGAACCACTAATGGTGGCATCATTACTGGGGGCGTTGTTCCCCAGTAATGGTGCCTGGTGCCAATTGTAAAATTGAAGCAGGGTTTACAACACCCGGCTTATGCAGAGCTGCAGAAGTTAGATGTTGCTCTTGCCACTCATTCATTGGCTCAGTGTCGGCTGTCCTCTCTGAGCCAGTGAATGAGAATGTGTGCATTTAAAATTGCACTGAATAGATATAATGCAGCCCGGAAGTCTTCTACAGGGCTTGTTGATGACACCCCATGATGGGAGTGGAGGTACACCTCCAGCAACAAACGGTTTAAATTCTTTGTGCCACATTTTTTTTTTTTTTTTTTTATTCTTTATTTTTGATGTGCAAGAGATAACAAGCATACTTGTAATGCCACGACGGCTGTTACGGGCTATTTGAATACAAGCATAGTTAAACAGTTACGTGGCATTTAAAGAAAAGGCACAATTTTATAGAGTTTATATTGCAAGCTGAATATAAGCTAAATAAGTATGTCCAATGTGGTGGGTCATGTTGGGTCATGTTAAGGACCGCCAGCTTGAGACATTAAACATGTGTTGCTTCTTGGATATGTAAGAGTTGGCTTTACAAGGAGGTCAGGTTTGCTTAATTATACAGGAATAAACAATGAGAACATATTGAACAGAAACTTAGTATGAGTATCCAGTCTAGCTATACTATTCCTTAGGCTCAGATAAATGGACATGTCACATGTTAACTGTTCACTAAGTGTTGCTGCTGGATTGTGGAAGATTGACAGGGGGAAACTAGGGATTAAGGGCGATTTGCAGAAAATTGATTAGATGAAGGGCCCTATGCACATGTGTACAGGCTTGTAAACGATGCCATTGTATGCTGAAAGAATAAAGCCACTAAGCTTTGCAAAGATCGGGTGTACATTTCTGACCTCTATGTTGGTTGCCAGAGGGGGGACACATAGAATGCAAATTAAAATTAAAACTGGGGTCATGTTGAGATCAAGACCGGAATAATAAAATGAAAAGTAAGTGATTAGCCTGGATGTATGCTCTGGTCGGGTGAAAACAGTTCTCTCAACCAATGCCCGTGATGATCAGACTGGGTGCAAGCTTGTGCAGCAGGGTCTGTTCATCTCCCATGTCGCCGTGCCGTATGATAACAGCCTCTGGTGTAGCCAGGACCCAGTTCCTCACGTCCACGAGCCACCTTTGCTGTCCTTGGAGGAAGGTTTCAGAGTCTCGGGCGACTGTGTCGCAGCCTGGAGTGTGGACTTAGGGTGGTGCTGTGGACCCTCTGGGTTTTCCGCTCAGGAGGGAGGCATCGGCCGGAGCTTTTTCCGGAGGTTGCGCCATGGGTGCAGGCATAGTAGGTGGCTTTCGCCTATTCTCCCAGTTGCTCCAATACCGCTGGCACATAGTGTTGAATCTCTACTGAAGTCTGCTTCCCAGTTGCAGGCAGGTTTGTGCAGTATTGCCGTCGGCCATTTTGGGGGGACGCCGTGTTTAGGCTGCTTTCACTGGTGTCTCTCAGGAGCGTTCTAGAGGTAAGTACCCGCTTAGTGGGGGCCGGGATAACCCCCGCCGGCCCAGAGGGGAGTACGAGGCTCAGACTAGCCACAAGGGTAAAAGCCGGTCACCTCGAACGTGGAGATCGTCCGCTTCTCCTGCCAGGGCAGCACCAGGCCGCTTTAGGTTTTAGGCCGCAGCTGCCTGGTGGGTTTATAGTACACTGCTAGGTCACTCCGGTGATGCGGGATATGGTTAGTCGTTTGCAGATTGTCTGTGTTGGGGTATTGTGTGTGTGTGTGTCGTCCCCCCCCCCCCCCTTTTTTTTTTTCTTCTCATGGCCTACAGAACAACCAGTTTGTTATACTTTTTTTTTTTTTTTTTTTTTTTACTTCTTTATTTTATTTGTGCTTGGCGTGAACAATCATGTTTGCACTGCTACGATAGCTGGTGCAAGCAGGTACGGAAACCTACATTAACCTACATTAAAATGGGTATGGCATTAAAATACATAGTACAGTTTTTTTTGTTTTTTTTTATATTCAGGATGGGAAACATGTTAGAGGTTAAACATTGAATCATGGTTGCACAAAAGATCCGCCTGTCTCAATATTTAGTAATCCAGTAAACTGGTCAATCATGCAGCCTATGGGATTAACATGCTAGCTGGACATAGCTGAGACTTGCTTGGTACATAAGGTCATATCACTGCACTATCTGAGCATATTATTAGCATTTTGCGTCAAGCGCTAACAGATTGTATACATGCAGTACAGTTATTTGTCTGAGTAGGTTAATTGTAAATCTGTTTAGACATATTAGCTAAATTAACAGGCTGGAGAGATGGAAGTGCAGGCTAAAACTGAAATCATAATTAATATAGATTGAGTGAGAGAGACAGGTTTGCTAGGCAAGATGGCATGGTTAGTGTTGCTTGGAAAAAAAAAAAAAAAAAGAGGGAAAATTTATGCCACCATGGTTAAAGAACCCTGGGTCCCCGGACAGAGCCTCTCCTCCCTGAGGAGAGGTGGACGTGATCCTGATTGTGGTTATTCAGAAGGCAGAAAGTAGGCAGCCCCAGTCCCTGTGCAGAGAGCAGCCAACTCCCATCACTGGCAGGTCACAGTTCTGTGTTTCTCAGCTCCATCTGTGAATAATTAAGCTGTGGTGTAGCTTGTCGGGCGGTATCAGTCGGTTGCGGTTGGGAGCTGGGTATGTGTGAGGTCTTCATAGTGAACCGCAGCCGTCGTGTGTGTGTGGGGCTCGGCCTGAGTACCCTTGGAGCCGCTTTGCCAGTCAGCTGGTCTCCGCTCAAGGTCCTCGGTGTCGATTGGAGCACTCCAGGTCTGGTCTCAGGTGAGGTAGGTTGCTCAAATGATTTCTCTTTGAGTAGCCCGCAGTGAGCGCCAAGAGCCCCAAGGAGGGGCCTCTTCCTCCATAGCGTGCCGGTCAGGCCCAGCCGCCATCTTAGGTGAAGTCTCTGCTCGGGTAAGAGCCCCAGGGTAGGCCGGGATGATTCCCACCGGCCCAAAGGGGGGGAAGCAGGGCCATCACCCCACTGAGTTAGGGGACCCCCATGCTGCAGCCAGGCAGGATAGCAGGGCGGCGGCCGTCCACCCTACTCACCACCTGGATAGGCTTGACTAGGCCTCAGTCTTAGGGTTCCGTGTTCCCCCCCCCAAAAGGGGGCCCAGAATCAGGTCGCTGATTGTTCTCCAGTACTGGCACTTCTCAGTGCAGTTGCCTGTCGTGACTCAGCTCCAGAAGTTGCGTTTTTGGGACCAAATTGCCTGAACATAGCAGGAGCTATAGTGCCATGCGTCTGCTCTGCTTGGCGGTCCGGCCCCGCCCCCCATTGTCCCCCTTTTAAAACACTTTTAAATCAAATTTTGTCAGGAGCTCAATCTTACTGCGACCTTCCAGGATGGCGTCCAAGCCCCGCCCCCCTTTGTGCCACATTTTACAGAAAAATGCTGATTACACAGACTCCAGGCACCGTGGCCACTTCAAATCACTGGAGTAATATTTTGTAAGATAAATCAGCAGTATAGACTTTAGGGTCTGATCACCTTTCAGCTCAATGTATAGTCTAAATCTGATCACAGGAACCCAAAGATAATCAAGAACAGTAGCTACAGCAGTCTGAGGACAAGAATGATGTAATGTTAGTCGGCCAGGGTACAAAGTGAAAATCAGAAAATCAAGAACTTAAGTATACCAAACAGGGTTATTCAGATCCAGTAAACCTGTACACTACATGTAAAATGTCACTGGACTGTGGTTTACATAAGGCATAGAGATTAAATTAGAGGTTGAAGACTTGGACCTCAATCCAAAAGGATGCAAACTGGAGTTCTCAGCACTAATGCAAGTTTCTGTTGAAGCTGTTTGTGATGCCTGCTCTAACAGAACACTACCCTGTTATCTTAATTTCATGCAGTTAAACAGGTATTTCAGTTTTTTAATTTTTCATCTGATTATGTATATTTGTCTTTGTAGAACCAACAGTGGAGGATAAACTTCAGAAGTTGCACAGTGAGATCAAGTTCGCCTTGAAAGTGGATAGTCCTGTGAGTGTTACGCAGACCTCCCTAGTGATATACGTAGAATTTCTCACTGACTCTGACCCGTTAATTACTTAGTCTAATACCACATTTATTTTACTAATCTTTTTTTTTATTTATTTATTTATTTGCAAACACACTATCCCTAAAAAAAGGAAAAATCCTGAATATATATATATATATATATATATATATATATAAAATTTTTGTACACTATCCCTAAATTTTTTTTTTAAATTTATATATATATACACACACACACACACACACACACACACACACACACACACACACACACACACACACACAATTTTTGTACATTGTGTATCAGTTGTACACAATACTCTAGATATAGCACTGTGGGACTCATGGCACTATTTTATGTTGATTGATGCTTCCTGCCCTAACCTTACATCCAAGTTCTTGAAATGTTGACAATATTAATAATCGTAATCTTGTACCATATAAAGGACATACAGAAATGCCTGAATTCTCTGGATGAACTTGGTAGTCTCCAACTGACCTCTCATATCCTTCAAAAGAACACTGACGTGGTGACAACACTGAAGAAGGTGAGTGAAGTTTGTGTCCAATGCTGGAAAACATTAGTTTGTGCTTCTTCCTTCAGTTGTTGTAACTAATTCACATGTTTATCCTTCTGCTACTTACTAGATACGTAGATACAAGGCCAATCAAAGTGTTATGGACAAGGCTGCTGAAGTATACAGTCGAATCAAAGCACGTATTTTGGGTCCAAAACCTGAATCTCAGCAGAAAGCGTCTGAGAAGGACATCAGTCAAGACAAAGAAGAGGAAAAACTGAGCGAGAAGCCTGCAGATGGTAACCTACTATTCAACACTATTTTATCTGAAAATCCATCTGCAATGAATTAGCTTGCCTTTATTTCCCAATTTGTCCCCCTCTCCCCTCCGCCATACAAGCTAGTTGTGCTTATTTATATAGATATATATTATTACCCGTCAACATTGTGGACCAGTCAAATTTAATATTATATTTGTAAAACAGATTCAGCTGCACCTGTAAATGGAGATTCTGAGACCCAGGCAACAAATGAAAGTGGTGACAAACAGAGCGATCAGAACCCAGACAGCAAGACTGCAGACCAGGAAAAAGAACAAAATCAGTGAGTAAAAGAACTTAGTTTGTGTTTGTTTTTTTGTTTTTTTTAAATCCATTCAGGGCATATTAAACAAAGAAATGACTTTTGTTAAAACATTTTATAAACCTCCCAAATATGATCTCATTTGATATGGTGATAGTTATAGTGGGAACTACTGTTTCACATCTCTTTTTAGTATAACCAAACAATTTGTGGAATGAATTGGCCTTTCAACGAATTTCTTCGAAGAATATCCAAAGAATGAACTGTGGGCATAAGGTTTGCTAGTTCTTTTTGGAATATTTTTGTATTTCCTTTGAATATGCCTTCTATTCTATTTTCTCAACTTCTTGTTTAGTTCCCCCTCTCTTCTTGAGATTATCCATCATATATAGGTTCATCTGGTCAGTGGTGTTTTTTTTTGTTTTTTTGTTTTTTGTTTGTTGAAGGGACATTATAGGTTCAGGAGCACAAACCTGTATTCCTGACCCTATAGTGTTAAAAACACCATCTAGCCCCCATTGCTTTCTTAAATATAGTAAAATCATACATTTATTGAAGTCTACAACTGCTGTCTCTGCTCCTGATCTGCCTGCTTGGCTGACCTAATCAGAAGTTATTTATTTTAGTCAAACACAATGCTTTCCCATAGGATTGGCTGAGATTGTCATTGAGGCAGATTATGGGCGGGGGAGGGGATAAATGTAAAAATAAAAAAAGAAATGTTACCTCTGCACTGTACAATCTGTCTTGTTCCTGAGATATCACCCCAGCCTCTTTCCCAAAAATGTTAGGGACCCCCAGGGAGACACCATTCAACAAAAATGAACTTCTTTAGGTGGGCAGGTGGGCTCTAGCCATGCAATCTGGTGATCTGGTGTCTTCCGATGTTCTCTCTCACTTTCAACCATTCACAAAGGAGATGTTTAAGCTCAGGAACTGTAGACCGAGGAAGGCAAAAGCCTTCTGGTGGGGCAATATCCAGGGCCCTGAACTTGGTGATATCAGCGTGAGGTAGCATTGTTATGGTCTTGTCCTTGTGACAAGCCAGCATCTTAAGTGTGCCCCCAGGTAAAACTGATTTAATCCGCTCAGAGTAGGTGAGCTAGGGGCTTACATGCTCTTCTTACAGTTGTAGGGCAGAGGTCCTGCTAAACCTGCATGGTAGTGGTTCCATGGGCAATACCTCAATCTCTGCTCCTTTAAAGGACCGCCTCCATTGTAGAGTAGTCGTGGAATCACACAACCATGTCTCTTGTACAGTGATAAGGGCCCTATCAATCTGCTACATGTCTTATTGTAGCTCTAGCAGAGGATGGAAGATGCTTATAACGGTAAATTATACCTCCTCACCTGCAGTTCTGGCAGGCCCCACAGTCACAGATTATTCCTGTGCGACCTATTTGATAGGTTCTCCAGGGCACCTGCCACCTCCTCAACCCTGGATCTCATGGCTAAGGTGAAATCTAGCATAGCGTTATGGGCCTCTACTATGCCATCCACGTGCATCTCCAGCTCTGTAGTCCTCTGGCCCAGCGCATGGATCTCCTCCTTAATTTCCCTGGAGCTGCAGGCAATCTCCTGGGCCAGGAACACCTTCATCTCTCCCATCTGCTGCAGGAAGTGAGCAGTGTTTTAAGATCAGCATATAGTAGGGCTTCAGTCTTCTACTCGAAGCCTCGTTTGGGCATCTGATGCTCCATTCGGGAGCCATCTTACATGGCTGCCTGTGCTCTCCTGGTTGTGAAGAAGAGAGCAACTGTGCAGTCTCAGGACCATGATTTCTTATGTGATGGCATGGCTGAGATACGAATAGTGACGATTTTATTGAGAAACGGGTAGTACAGTGGGTATCTGCTGATTATGTAACTTTTGGCAGTATTTCATGCTGCTGAAACAAGGCCTTAGTGATGTGCTTTATTTATTTTTTTGCTTTTTTTTTTTTTTTTTTTTTTTTTACACCTACTGCAACCTATTTTCATACACTTTCTATACTTTGATCCCTTAGTACCTATTTTGAGTATATATGTAAACAATGTAAACAAAAATGGAAACAGAATGCAACGTAGACCAGCTAAAATTAGTATGCCACTTAACCAATTTCCATTTTAAATGTGTAGACCAACAAATGTTACCTAAAATAAGAAAAACCACATCACAAAACTTTTAAAAACTTTTTTTAAATCACTGTTTAGTAGATATAACCCCAATGAAAACATGCATGCATTTAATTATGCACTTAAGCATTGAGGATATGTAAAAACAAACCGCTTGAAAGTGCTGAAGATGTCGTCTAAAGCCTTTGCAAACCCCTCCCTTATAACCCAGCCCAGAATTTTTGTGGCTGTCCAATCACAGACTTCCCAATACTGCTCAATGAGAAGTCTTTGCAAGGCAGGTGCTCTGAGCATTTGTCTGACTCTTGAGTTTAGCTAACTAACCAGGAAGTAAGAGGACCGGATTTATTATTTGGAAACAGGAAGATGTTACAAAGTTAATAAATGAAAGTGCCAATTTCTCTTGAAATCTGTACTTTGTAAAATGAAATAGAGGACAATGCTGAAGTGCTTCAGGGGTCTGGAGAATACAATATAAATTACAAAAATCACTGAGTTAAGTAGATATATTCCACATTAAAACTTGCATGCATTTTTCTTTGGAGTTCTATCTAAAAACCGCTTGCAAAAAGCTTGTTACATGCTTCACAATCATGCAACGTAAATGCACTGCCTGCACACATCATATGGTGACGACCACATGCCTGGATGGAACAAGTGTACCTACAGGGACCATTTATACACGCAAAGGCTACATCTATATCAACATGAATTTTCAACTTTAGAATATTAAATGTATGATTTCATTGAAAGACAGGAAAGTTAGTAATTTTTAAATAATTGTCTAGTTCTATGGTCATCAGAAACCCAACCATATCCCATACATAAACTTTAACTTTACATAGACTGAAGTTTAAAAAAAGAAAATTCTGATCCTTAAATTTCTTTTTCACAGTGATGATCGTACTGCTGATCTCCCAGAAGAACCCAGTGACCCAGGTCCGATTCCTATGGAGACTCCTGCCAGTTGAGGGGCTGTGCCCCACTTCATTCCCCTCCGTTAGTGCTGCACTATTGTCATCAGAAGTCCAAAATAAGGGGTGCAGCTACTGTGACCTCCAGTGCTCCTAGTGCTTTTCATTTGATTATCTTATGTTTTTATTTGTTATTCCTAGTTGATTTCTTGTGTCATGAAATGATTATAAAGGGTTTTATAGATAAAAAGAAAACTGTGTATACTGTCTTCATTGGGAGCTCGTAAATTTTTTTACATCTTGTAGGTTGGTGCGATGGCTATACTAAACCTGTATCCGTTATTCATTGTGTATTTGTTAAATTGACTTTCTTAGTCTGTATTTATAGAAATGAAGTGCAATAAAATAACTAATGGAAAGACGGTGGACTTACCATGTGAGGTGATCTTGCACTCTTTCATGTAAAATGAAGACTAAATCCAATTTCGCAATGGGGGATTTATGCTCATGATGTGGAAGATGTAAGGTCCTAAAGACTAATTTCAGGGAAATGGCAAGAAAACCTGCAAGATAGCCGTATTTTCTAAGATACTACCAGTGCCGCATGCTAGAGTGGAAAGGCAGCTGGAAATCAGAAAGGTTAAAGCAGGGGTGCCAAAAAAAATAGATCAAGATGTAAAACTACAACTCCTGTGATGCTTTGCATGCCATAGTTTTAAAAGTTTTATTGGCATCTAACTTTTGAACACCTCTGGGTTAAATGAACACTCCATGCACCATAACCAGCTACAGTGGACATGGTGCCAGCTGTTTCCTGAAACTTTCCCAGGATAAATATTAAAACCTATAAATAGCAATTGGGTGTGTAGTTATAATTTATTAGGACAAATGTATATATTTATGTTAAAGGCACACTATAGTCACCAGAACAACTACAGCTTATTGAATTTGTTCTGGTGAATAGAATCATTACCTTCAGGCTTTTTGCTGTAAACACTGTCTTTTCAGAGAAAATGCAGTGTTTACATTACAGCCTAGTGATAACGTCACTGGCCACTCCTCAGATGGCTGTTAGAGAGCCTTCCTGGGTCATGGCTGCCTAAAATGCATCCAAACATTCAGTATCTCCTCCCTCTGCATGCAGACACTGAACTTTCCTCAGAGATTCATTGATTCAATTCATCTCTATGAGGAGATGCTGACTGGCCAGGGCTGTGTTTGTTTGAATCATGCTGACTCTGCCCCTGATCTGCCTCCTTGTCAGTCTCAGCCAATTCTATGGGGAAGCACTGTGATTGGATCAGGCTACCACTTCTGATGATGTCAGCAGACTGCATGTTTTTCTGAGGCAAACAGCATGCAGAGTTACAGCTTCAGGCTTGAATACAATAAGATTTTGCTATATTTATGGAGGCATGAGGGGCCCAGGGAGGCTAGATGGTGATTTTAACATTATAGGGTCAGGAATACATATTTGTGTTTCTGACCCTATAGTGATCCTTTAATATCACTGTAGCGGAGAGCCGATCTTGCACAGCTATTCTCCACTAGAGATTCCAGTGAGGCTCAGGAACAAGGTGATGTTAAGTCCACAGGCAAGGTTTCCAGCAGGTAAAGTAATACAGCAGTATCCCCATCGCAATCCCAATAACTGGACGACACACAGTTTCAGGAGTAGTCTGACAAGCTTTATTCCACAGTTCCTTATAAAGCCCTCTCCCATGCAAGGGAGGAGGTTCTATCACTTAAGACATTATCCAATCTCTAAGTAGTAACCTCCCACAGATCTCCTCCCCTCCTCTAGCATCATAATCCCCTTATTGTGTACACAGTTTTCCCCGAGTTTTGGATGTACCCTAAATACTTGGGGTACATCCACAAATCCAACATCCCCAGATAGCTCTATTCTGGGGGACCAACATACTTAAAAATTAGCCCATTCGGATGAATGGTTCGTGAGATATGGGGTTCCAAAGATTTGACCGACCGCATGGGTAAAGTATCCGAAAACAGTTCCATGCATTTTGGCCCTGCGGTCGGTCACAAACAAGGGAATGAAAACAGGCGAATTGCCTGTGTTATAGAGCCTGGAGAGGGTTTGAATGAATTCCCTTGTTTATGGGGCTCTTTCTACCGAACGGCGGGTCATTCGGTAGTTTCCATACGAATTTCTGGAAGTATGGAGGTCTCAGCGGTGTTTGCCTAGTCAAGTGTCCGATTTTAGTTCCAGACACTCGACGGCAAAACACCGCTGTTCGGTAGTTTAAGATGGCCGCCGCCACGTGTTTGTTTCCCGAATGGCGGCCACCCAGAGGACAAAGACCACACTGCACTGATTGCCAATTACCTGTTTGCAACATTGTTGCAAACGGTAATTGGAGGCACACTCATTCCTGGGTGGTCTGGTTGTTCGGTAGTATCATTCCCTTGTTTTATTTGAATGATTCTACCGAACAACTAGAGGAATACAATTCTTTACATACATTTAACTGTCATTATACCCGGATACCATGCTTTCTATACATGTACATACACATTAAACCAGCCATATGACCAAATACACTTATTCTCATACATGTCGTGGGACAGCCCGGTACCAATCCGCTACACTGCTCCCCCTTGCCCACAAGCCGGCATACACAGTCTGATCCAACACGGATCGGCTTGGGGATGTCCGGGGGCTCACGGATCATTTCTCTAAGTCAGTTTGTCTTGACAACCCGTCAGCATTTCCATTCTGCTTACCCGGCCGGTACTGGATATTAAAGTCAAAAGGCTGTAGCGCCAAACTCCAGCGCAGCAGCCTGGCGTTGTCTCCAGCCACCCGGTTCAGCCAGACTAACGGGTTGTGATCCGTGAGCAAGGAAAAGGGCTGTCCATATAAATAGGGTTGTAGCTTCTTTAGGGCCCACACCACAGCCAGGCATTCCTTTTCGATGGCGGCGTAGCTTACTTCTCGAGGTAACAGTTTGCGACTGATGTAAGCCACTGGATGTTCCCCGCCATCGGCCCCGACTTGACTCAGTACTGCCCCCAATCCAAACATAGAAGCGTCTGTGTGAACAAGAAAACGTTTAGTTGGATTGGGAGCTGCCAAGACAGGGGCATTTATCAGTGCATTTTTCAATTGTTGGAATGCCTGCTCACACTCCGGGGTCCAGTTTACTTGGCGGGGAAGGTTCTTACGGGTCAGGTCAGTGAGGGGTTTGGCCAGGGCGCTATAATTGGGAACAAACTTCCGGTAATACCCTGCTGTCCCTAGAAACGCTAAAACCTGGGTCTTAGTCCTAGGGGTGGGCCACTGGGCTACAGCCTCTACTTTGGCGGGTTCGGGTTTTTGTTTACCGCACCCTACTCTATGTCCCAGGTATTGTACCTCAGCCATGCCGATACTACACTTGGCCGGCTTCAAGGTCAGACCTGCTTCCCTTATCCTATCTAGTACAGCTCCGATGTGAGCTAAGTGTTCCTGCCACGTATTGCTAAAAATAGCAATATCGTCCAGGTAGGCACATGTATAGTCCTGGAATCCATCTAGGAGTCGATCCACCATCCTTTGGAAGGTGGCTGGGGCGTTTTTCATCCCAAATGGCATGACCTTAAACTGGTACAAGCCAAATGGGGTGACAAAGGCCGACTTCGGGATGGCGTCTGGGGCCAGGGGGATTTGCCAATACCCTTTACACAAGTCAATAGTGGTGAGGTATTGGCCCCTGGCCATTCTGTCCAGTAACTCGTCTATCCGGGGCATCGGATAGGCGTCAGATACAGTCTTCTCGTTCAATCTCCTATAGTCCACGCAGAAGCGGGTCGTACCGTCTCGCTTTGGTACGAGGACTACAGGAGATGCCCAAGGACTGTCTGAGGGTTCAATCACCCCCAGTTGGAGCATTTTGTCGATCTCCTTACGCATGTTTGCCCGTACCGCTTCTGGAATGCGGTATGGCGTCTGGCGCATGGGTAGTTGCCCTGGGGTCTCGACCCGGTGAGTTGCCAGAGGCGTGTATCCAGGTACATTAGAGAACGTGTCGCGTTTCTCTTCCAATAGTTGCTGTACCTCGATCCGCTCCTGTGGGCTCAGCCGATCTCCCAGCGTAACCTCCCCTAAATCTCCGGACAGCTGCCCATCCCCCAGCAAATCGGGGAGGGGTAAGCTGTCAAACTCTTCCGTGTTAGGGGCACAGATGGCGGTTACCTCCTCAGTACGCTCGTGGTAGGGCTTCAGCATGTTCACATGGAGCATGCGTCGCCCCCCAGTCCCTGTGCAGGGGCCGATAATATAGGTGGTATCGCATCTTTGCTCCACCACCTTATATGGGCCCTGCCAGGCGGCCTGTAACTTATCATGTCGGACAGGTTTTAAAATTAGTACCTTCTGCCCGACCTGAAAGCTACGGTCCCTGGCTCCCCGATCATACCATGTACGCTGGCGGGTCTGGGCCTCCTGAAGGTTTTCCCGTACCGTCTTGGTCAACGCTTCTAGGCGGTCCCGAAAGGCCAACACATATGGTAGGATGGGAGTGCCATCTGTGCTCCGGTCTCCCTCCCAATGCTCTCTAATAAGATCCAATGGGCCTCGGACCCTCCTTCCAAACAATAATTCAAACTGGGAGAACCCTGTGGATTCCTGCGGCAAATAGGAGGTGCGGCAGGAATCGTTCCCAGTCCTTGTGGGTCTCTGCGAAGGTTCGGAGCATCTGCTTCAAGGTACCATTGAATCGTTCGCAGAGCCCGTTCGTCTGGGGGTGGTAAGGGGCGCTGATAATAGGCTTAATGCCACAGATCCTCCAGAGGTGTTGGGTGAATTCTGCGGTAAACTGGGTACCCTGATCCGAGATAATCTCCCTGGGTAATCCCAACCCGGGAGAATATCCGCATGAGGGCATCCGCGACCGTCTCAGCGTGGATGTTGGTCAGAGCCACTGCCTCTGGATACCTGGTGGCATAATCTACGACCGTTAAAATATACCGTTTTCCTGACGGGCTAACTTTATTGAGGGGGCCTATCAGATCCACCGCTATTCGGCTAAAAGGTTCCTCTATTATGGGTAAGGGGTGAAGTTTAGCCTTCCTGCGATCCCCCCTTTTTCCCACTCTCTGGCAGGTATCGCAAGTCGTGCAATATCTGCGTACTTCCTGGCTAATCCCTGGCCAGAAGAAACTCTGGGTTAGTCTGTACCTGGTGCGACTAACCCCTAGATGTCCGGATAGCGGAATATCATGCGCTATCCGGAGTAATTCAGCCCGGTACCGCTGTGGTACCACTAATTGTCTCCTCGCTATCGGGTCTAACCCCGTAATCTGTTTGGTTGTTTCCCTGTATAAAAGTTGTTTATCCCAGATAAACTTCTCTCCCTCCGCCCCGGGGGAACCCGTGCCAACCTTGTCCCTATACACCTGAAGCGTGGGGTCTGTTGCGACTTCAGCTACAAATTCATTAGGTGGAGCCCAGGGGACACATTCTAGAGGGGGGGTAGGGTTGCTTACCTGGACCTCCGGCAGTGTGTTGTGGTCCTGGGTGCGGGCCTGTTGTCGGGTGACTACAGGGTTGACCTCTCCTGTGGTGGGTGACTGGGGCTCAAAAGCAGAAGTGAGCCTCCCCAGATCGTTCCCCAATAAAACCTCCGCCGGTAAATGTGGCATCAACCCCACCTCCACTTCCCCTGCCCCCGCTCCCCAATGTAAATGTACCCTTGCTGTAGGTAGCCGGTACACTGCTCCCCCAGCTACCCGGACGGCAACAGTTTTGTTCAGTTTTGCCTGATCTGAAATCAGGTGGCTCTGTACCAAAGTGATGGTGGCTCCCGAATCTCGTAATCCCCGGACTGCTGTACCATTCAGATATACCGTCTGTCGATGGTGCCGTAGATTATCCACATTGGCCTGGACCGGATCTGCCTCGTGCAGTACCTCCCATTGTTCCACAGTAGTAATGGGGACTGCGGAACCATATGGGGTGGTGACTAGGTCCTGGTAGTGGTGGGCTGCGGCCGCCCTGGGTGGAGGTGGGCCTGGACGAATCCAGGTGGAACGGTCCCGTAGCTGTGGGCATTCCCTTTTATAATGTCCCCACTTCTGGCAGTGATGACAGGGGCCAGCGGTGGGTTGTCGGAACCGGGGCTGTGCAGCGGGTGGTGGAGGTGGTGGTAGCGGTCTCGGTGGAGCTGGGGTGTAGTTGTTTCCCCCGAATGTTTTAAAGGTTGCTTTTGGAGCTGCAGGTTTTTGTGACCTGCGTGCATCCAGGTAGTCATCCGCTTTCCTAGCCGCCTCGGTAAGGGAAGTAGGGTTTCTGTCCCTTACCCATTCCTGGACCTCATTGGTTACTCCCTCATAGAACTGCTCCATCAGCAACATTTGTATTACATCCTCCATAGAACGTGCCTTGCTAGCTTGCACCCACCCGAGCGCTGCCCCCTGTAATCGGCATGCCCACTCTGCGTGCGAGTCCTTCTCTGTTTTCTTTAGATCCCGGAACCTCCGCCGGTATGCCTCGGGTGTTATAGCATACCTGGCGAGTATAATTTCTTTCACTTTACTGTAATTCCTTATTTCGTCATTAGGTACAGTCCGATATGCCTCTGCTGCCCTCCCGGTTAACCTTCCGGCCAAAATAGGTACCCAGTCCTCTGCGTTAATTTTATGCAGTGCACACAGTCTTTCAAAGTCTTGCAGGAAAGCGTCTATATCTTCCTCTGCCTCCACATATGTTTTAAAAGCCTGGTATGGTATTTTAGGCTTACCTTCCTGTGGCACATTAATTGCAGAGCTTTGTTCTGGTGCCTGTGTCCTTAGGATGAATTCTTGTACCTCGGCCATTGTCCTGGTAACAATTTCTGTTGGGGGGTTTTCCCCATAAAAGGATAGCCTGAACTGAACCTGCCTCTGGAATTCCGATCCTTGTGGTGTTCCTCCCGGCTCCCTCTGTGCCGGAACTGAATCGCCCTCCATTCTGTACTCTGCCATGAGTTCTGTAACAAGTACTGCTTTCTTCTTATTGCTGGCTTGTATACCCCTTGCCTCTAGGAGGTCCTTTAGCGTGGAGCGTTTTAGCGCAGAAAAATCAATCTCCATCCGTACTCCATTTACGCTTGTTCCTCTGTGAGTTTGGATCCCAGCGCTGCCAACCAATGTAGCGGAGAGCCGATCTTGCACAGCTATTCTCCACTAGAGATTCCAGTGAGGCTCAGGAACAAGGTGATGTTAAGTCCACAGGCAAGGTTTCCAGCAGGTAAAGTAATACAGCAGTATCCCCATCGCAATCCCAATAACTGGACGACACACAGTTTCAGGAGTAGTCTGACAAGCTTTATTCCACAGTTCCTTATAAAGCCCTCTCCCATGCAAGGGAGGAGGTTCTATCACTTAAGACATTATCCAATCTCTAAGTAGTAACCTCCCACAGATCTCCTCCCCTCCTCTAGCATCATAATCCCCTTATTGTGTACACAGTTTTCCCCGAGTTTTGGATGTACCCTAAATACTTGGGGTACATCCACAAATCCAACATCCCCAGATAGCTCTATTCTGGGGGACCAACATACTTAAAATTAGCCCATTCGGATGAATGGTTCGTGAGATATGGGGTTCCAAAGATTTGACCGACCGCATGGGGAAAGTATCCGAAAACAGTTCCATGCATTTTGGCCCTGCGGTCGGTCACAAACAAGGGAATGAAAACAGGCGAATTGCCTGTGTTATAGAGCCTGGAGAGGGTTTGAATGAATTCCCTTGTTTATGGGGCTCTTTCTACCGAACGGCGGGTCATTCGGTAGTTTCCATACGAATTTCTGGAAGTATGGAGGTCTCAGCGGTGTTTGCCTAGTCAAGTGTCCGATTTTAGTTCCAGACACTCGACGGCAAAACACCGCTGTTCGGTAGTTTAAGATGGCCGCCGCCACGTGTTTGTTTCCCGAATGGCGGCCACCCAGAGGACAAAGACCACACTGCACTGATTGCCAATTACCTGTTTGCAACATTGTTGCAAACGGTAATTGGAGGCACACTCATTCCTGGGTGGTCTGGTTGTTCGGTAGTTTCATTCCCTTGTTTTATTTGAATGATTCTACCGAACAACTAGAGGAATACAATTCTTTACATACATTTAACTGTCATTATACCCGGATACCATGCTTTCTATACATGTACATACACATTAAACCAGCCATATGACCAAATACACTTATTCTCATACATGTCGTGGGACAGCCCGGTACCAATCCGCTACAATCACAATAAAATATTACCCAATCATGACATAATAAAAAGAATACCAATAGTAGTTCTGTACAATAAGATGATGCTTGCATTCTTTATTATGCGTTAAAAAATATTTATATAGAACATTGTGTAACACCATACAGTAACAAAATGTGTGCATAAATCAATACATTTACAAATGAATAGGTGCTCTATAAGCTTCATGGCCACATCAAGACAGAAAAAGGACTGCAGCATCCCTTTGAGCGGTGAGCATGAGTCTGGATCCCACTGTTTTCTTTGCTAGAATCACTGGTTCTTCAGGGTAATAGGTCTTGGAAACCAAACTTCAACCAGTTTATTCTATGAGACTTCCTCAGGGAGAACTGCATGTTTGAGACTCCCACTCTCCACTGTTGTATGTTCCCTCTGTTGGTAAGAAATCAGAAATCCATTTGCTGTGTGTACCACCAAAACCATGGCCACCATATGTACGTCAAAATGTGTGCGTGCCACATTCCACTTCCAGGTTCAATCTTACTCCAGCCCAGAGTGCAGAATATAATTATTTCCATGGTAACCAATGTTTAATATAGGCACACTGTGATGTGCAACAAATTTAAAATAGGATGCACTTTCATCCATTAATGTATTACAACATAAACATAGCTATATCGATCCCATTAAGACGGCTTGTATTCCCAATCTCTTTGCTTGACCCACTTCAGTCTAGATTCTGCACTTGTCTCTCTGTCGATACAGCCCTGACAAAAGTATCCAATTATTTAACTGCTGCTAAATCCACTGGTCACTAATCTCTTCTAATTCTCCTTGATCTTTCTGCTGCTTTCAACACAGTTTATCAACAACAACTTCTCCTTATCCTTCGTACTCTCATTCATAAGACTCTGCTTTTTTTCCTCCTACCTCTTCCAGCGCTCTTTAAGTGTTTCCTTTTTCTGGCTCTTCCGCAACTCTGCACCCTCTCTTTATTGTTTTTCCCCAATGTTGTCTTCGGTCCCCAACTCTACTCAATTTCTAGTGCCTCCCTTGGTATACTTATCAGCTCCTTTTGCTTCCTTTACCAATACTATGCAGATGACACACAAATCTATCTTCTGATCTCTCAACGTCCCTCTTGATCCATGTTTAGTACTGCCTGTCTGCTATTTCTTATTGGATGGCTGCTCAGTTCCATAACCTCAACATCTTCCAAACCAAATTTCTAATCCCTCTCCCTCAAGCTTTCCTACTCCAGTGTCGACACGATCATCTGTTCTACCTCACAGGCTCTCTGCCTAGGTGTTCTCTTTGATTCCAACCTCTCCTTTACACTTCATGTCCAGCTAATTTACAAATTCTGCCACTTCTATCCCAAAAACATAGCTCGCATCTGCTTCTAACACTGGATGATGCTAAGGTGCTAGTCCATGAAGCTATCTTCTCCCACCTTGACTACTGCAATCCGCTTCTCAATGGTCTTAAGCATTCCCAGCTTTCTCGCTACAGTCTATAATTAATGCTACAGTGAGGCTCAATTTCCTGAGCGCACCTTCGTCTGTCAGTCTTTACATTGGTTTCCTATTAAATTGTGGTCAATGTTTATATCTATGCATAACAATGCTCCTACATACCTACCCTTACTAATACAGAAGTATGTCCTGGCCAGGCCCGTACACATTGCTGAAGACCTGCATCTATTATTATTATTGCTGATATTTATATAGCGCCAGCATATTCTGTAGTTTCTGTAGCGCTTTACAATGTTATCAAAGGGTGAGATTTAACAATAAATGAGACAATTACAAAAACTTATAGGAACAATAGGTTGAATAGGGCCCTGCTCAAACGAGCTTACAGTCTATAGGAGGTGGGGTAAAATACACAAAAGGCCAATAGATAATCTATCCTCTGTTTGTACTTGCACCTCTGACACACACCTTCAAGACTTCTCTAGGGCTCCAATCCCTGCTCCATTAGACTTTCACCTTATCCCCATCCTTCAAAAAAAATCATTGTGAATGCACTTTTTCAGGACCGCATAACCGCTTTCTCTCCGCACCCCATAGTAACCCACTTTCCCCATACATTGTACACTTAAGTCTTGTTACTTTAGCCCACTCCTGCTAGAATGTAAGCTCGTTTGATCAGGAACCTCAGGCAAATACTTGTCTGTTAGTCAACATATTGCACAGTGCTGTACTAACTGGCGTATCCCAGATAAATTGTCAAAATGTTTGCAAACAGCGTGGCAGATTATCGTACAATGACTCCAGGGCACCATAACCATTACATAGCTCTGTAGTGGTTATGATGCTCAGAGTGGTCCCTTAATGCATGGCTGAAGGGAGAGTTTAGGATTTTTATATAACCAGGCTGATTTTCCACTTGGGTTACAATCTTTAACTGTGAGTGATATCTAAATGAAAGCAGGTCTACTGTGCTTGGAGGGAGGATAACTAGACAGAGAAGAGGAGATTGTGATTGGGCCTGGTAAGTTCTTGTCTTTCTGCAATTTGGCAGCAGACTGGTCAGAGTGCCCATGATGACATCTGTCCACCAGTGAAAGCACCTTCAACAGCGATGTGAGCATCCAAACAGATATAGAGCACTGGAAGAAGGGTGCATGGTTTGATGAATCACGTTTTCTTTTAGGTCAGGTGCATGTGGGAAAGCAATGGCAGCAGGATGCACTATGGGAAGAAGGCAGTGTTGTGTGCTGGCATTCATGTGGATGTTACTTACCACCCACCTAGAGATTGTTACGGACCATGTACACCCCTTTATGGCAACAGTGTTACCTCTGTGGTCTTTTTCAGCAGGATAATGTACCTTGCCACACTGCGAATATTCTTTAGGAATGATTTCAGGAACATGACAAAGTGTTTAAGTTGTTATTTTGGCTTTCAAATTCCCCAGATCTCAATCCAAATGAGTACATGTGAGGTGTGCTGGACCACCACTTCGGAGCCACAGAGGCTCCACCACACAATTTGCAGGATTAAAGGATCTGCTGCTAATGTCTTTGTGCCATATACCACAGAACACATTCGGAGGTCTTGTGAAGTCCATGCCTTGATGCATCAGAGCTATATTGGCAGACCTACATGAAATTGGGCATGTGGTTTGAATGTGGCTGATGAGTAGTATCTGCTAAGACTTAAGTGCAGTCACAAGAAACATTGCTTCTCCAAAGCAGCTTGCACTGTGAAGTATCCTGTTAGAAGTATATTCTATCAGCCTGATGTAGCTACTGAGAGAAACCAGTAACCGTTTATACACTCTGCTGTGCCTTCAAGCCGGGCCCCTCACAGCTAAGCAGAATCACCACCATATAGTGACTGCTCTCCATACTGAACAATGTAATTGTAGGTCTGGGTTAGACAACCTAAGGCACTCCATAATGTTGGTAGAGCATCACTGGAGATATAGCACTAAAAGGTTGCCTACCTCAGTTAGAGATTTTTAATCACCCAAGCCCTGATTTGCCAGTAGGACAAAATAGGTACCTGGCTTTGTTTAATATTCGAGGCCCTGTGATAATTCTCTTTGCAGATATCCCCCCCCCCCCCCCCCCCAAACTGCATGCAGCTTCAGTGACAAGCAAAATGAATCACTGCCAGTGGACTGGCAGCACCCATTACAGTTCCTAAGTAGTTCTATATTAGGCTGCTGCCCACAACCCTGCCAGTTACTGTTGCACGCTGTTAAAGGAGTACAGAGTATGTATCACCGAACTATCCCTTTTTTTTCTTCCATGCAACTTTCACCCTTGCTCTCCATTACTTTTTTGTCCAGCCCTCAAAGAGTTGAATTTAAAAATAAAATAGTGCAACACTCCACACAGTGTTCTTGTTTGGCACCTAAAAACCAGGTAACATTTTGTTATCCTCCAAAGCCCATTATCAAACCTCGCCCTTGGAGAAAGTTGTTAATGACTGGAATAGAAGGCAATGTGACTGCCAAAATGTAATCTGAGGCTAGCTGGCAATTACCTCTGGGTATCGGCACTTATGGGCTTTTTGGCTACTGAGGAGATGGACATTTCAGTGGGAGCAGGTACACACTCTCCAACTGATAATTGGATGATTAGGTGGGACTCAACATTGCTATTGTTCTACAGTGCATCCTGTCTAGTTTCCTCCTCCAGAGTTGAGTGAACTTCAGGCCTGAGTCAAATGCTGCAGATGCATTTGATTGAAGGAGTGTGACATTCGGCCACACATGCCTAGTTAAATCCGTTGCTTCTCCACGAGAAGCAGAGGATTGGAGGAGATCTCCAGGGATGTTTGCTTGGATGCTCAGATCAACAAAAGAGGAGCAGGAGGAGTCATTTCACTGGAATGGAGGCAAGTCATTTTTATTTTAACGAGGAAAAGTGTGTGGACATTGAGCACTATGCTAAAGGTGCATCTATAGTCCAAAAAAAAAAAACAGTTGTCAGGTTTGGGATTATAGATTCCCATTTGATTTCCTTTATTTAATTACAAAACCTGTTTTTAAAAAAAATTCCATTAATATTGTGTTACTCTCACTTTATTATATATTTCCTTTGTCGTGGTCATATTTTGTGTGGCTAGGCCTGCATAAATAGTGAATTAACTCCTAAATGGCAGTGAGTTGAGCAATGAGACTACAGGTGCATGAACTACACACCAAAATTGCTTTATTAAAAAGGCACACTAGGCACCCAGACAACTTCAGCTCATTGAAGTTGTCTTGGTGCTGACTTACATAAACTGCAATAGGTTCCTTGCAGGGTTAAGTCTTCTAGTGGCTGTCTACCAGACAGCCACTAGAGGGACATCTGGCATCCTAGACTACTTTTGGTCATCTAAGTGATGCTGGACTTCCTCACACTATGCATGAGGACCTCCAGTGTCGCCAGAATCCCCATAGGAAAGCATTGAATAATTCTCACATGGGGAGGTCTATTGCGCGCATGCACATTAGGTCTCCCCCGCCGGCGGAGCCTGACCCAGCGCCGAGGGACATTGACACTGGATTCAGGTAAGTGTCTGAAGATGTTTTAACCCCTTCAGCGACATGAGAGGGGGCACTCCAGGGTTCTCTAGTGCCAGGAAAGCATTTGTTTTCGTGGCACCGGAGAATCCATTTCAGCTAAAGTTGTATTGGTGACTATAGTGTCCCTTTTAATATTGTCCAAGAAAAGGATTGTTTACTATAGGGTTCAACTGTAAGCATACAGATAACAGGACTGAAGTGTTACTGAAAGAAACTGGTTTCGTTTTAAAAGGTGTTTTTTTTCCTTCAAAGAACCCAACACGTCACAGTTTTCCTGCGCTAAACACAGTCTTAAAGAAGAAACTGTAGCACGAGTACAAATACTTATGAAAGTTTGCCCATGTTTGACACATTTGTCCAATTTAATTTCCAGCACTGGGGAGAATTTTTGTTGCCACCTCCCATATGTCATTGCTCTCTCCTAGCCCATGAAGGTACATCGCATCCTCCAAGGTCTGTGCTTGGATTTAGTGTGGGCACTGCATGGAGGAGTACAGGGGTTAGAGCATTGTTTCCCCCCAGCCCATGAAGGTACACAGCATCATCTAAGGTCTGTGCTTGGATTTAGTGTTGGCACTGCATGGGATAGTCAGAGTAATCATTTGATCACCTGTCAGCTTAAGCCATTGAAACCACAACGTCTGCATTGCATAGTTCTACTGGCAGTCACTGGAGGTGCTTTTTGCTGCAGCAATGTTGTTAAACGATCACGTGATAGCTGCCCCCTAGGAAAGTATTGATTCAATGCTTTATGGTGAAATTTGAAAAGCTAGCCCTGTATGTTCTACAAGCAGCATTGAATATCAGTGAAGCCATGCAGAGGTAAGTAGCACCGACAGACTAGGGGAGGAACCTATAAGCGTAAATAGGGGGATTTTAAAACTTTTAATTCCTAACACTTCAGTGCTCCTTTTAGAGTCAGCTGATTAGTCAGGTAATAACATGGCAGATTTGATATCAGAAGCAAGACTTCACAAGTTAAATGCAGGGTAGAGTTTTATTGTCATCAAGATCAAGTCAAGAAAAGTAATTTCTAGAGGGACACATCCCAGAACCTCTGTAGCCAGATCAGCCCAGGCACAGAGATTTGGGCATTCGTATAGTTATAGAGCTCTGTGAGATAGGTACGGATACCCTCAATATGTTTATGGTTCTTTGTCAGGATTGTCAACGAGAGATCCCTGCACGTTTCAATAACCGAGAATGATGAATTCAAGTCTTGAGCATGTCGCCATAGTCTCTGTATGCTCTCCTGGATGTGAGCAGGGAAACCTTGTGCCACAGTTGCCAGATTTAGACAGCTAGTCTGAAGTTGTTGTGTCGCAGTCTGGATCATTGACAGTACGAGAGACTCAAGAGGCTGAAAAAAAAAAAATGTTTTGCTCTAACAGACATCAATTCCAGTGATAGACTTTAGAACAGTCGATAACCCGGAGTGAGTTACAAGGCAGTATTTCATGGGACTGCATGACCCTTACCTCTGCCAGTAACTCTCTCTCCATTCCAACAGGTATAGGTCTCCGCTGTTTCTCTTTCCATTCTAGCCACAACTGATGCAGTTTACCTAGACCACAATGAATATTCTGTCTGGTAGATTCAATCTGTAAGGTTTATTTTATTTTTTTTAATTTAAGAGACTTTAGACATCATAAATATTACAGTTAAGCTGGTTATGGGCACAAGAGTCCCCAGCACCTTCAGCTAATATAGCAAACATTATGAATGGTTTGACAAATACCATGCTGGGTCAGATGCTCCAGTTCCTTCCAGTGTGCTGAAGGGAAGTTCATGCTAGGTTTCAACAGTATTCAATGGCCAAGAACTGGCAGCTCAAATCAGAAGGGCCACAAAAGTGTTTGATCGCTTTTAAACAGTTTGACAGATACCAATAGATAGCCCCCAAGGAACTCCTGGCATTATACCTAACTAGAAGCATCTCCAGCAATTTTTACAGTTCACTAGGGGAAAGCACACCTGCCAAGCTTTAAGGACAGTAATTTTCTGGTGTAAAAAAATAAAAATAAAATAATTGAGTACCGGTAAGTTAATTCCACACAGGACTACTTACCAAGTTGATATTGCGATGCAGTTCAGTTAGAACTTCTAGAGTATCATTGCTGGCATGCTTCACCTTTCCCAAGGAGAGTTCGTAGGCACAGTGATGAAACCGAACAGACAGTAACCCCAAGCGAAGTGAGTATTTTTGCTGCATCCTCTGTTTCTGCCCAGTAGTTAACACCACTTGATGTGGATCATGTTGGTCTGTTGACAAAACAAAATTAAAAAATTACTTTTATAGCAAACTGGCATTAGGTTTGTTAACCTGCTTTAAAATACAGTGGGGGAGTGGAGGCAGGGACACACAAGACTCCTAGAGCCATTTATACTTCTCTGCATCTACAGTGATTGGAGCGATGTAGGTTTTAGTAGTGGACACTGTCTACTGTAACTTAGAGCATATTAAAAAAAACCCTTTAAAGGGACATTATAGTCACCAAAACTAGCTTAAAGGGACACTATAGTCACCCAGACCACTTCAGCTCAATTAAGTGGTCTGGGTGCCAGGTCCCTCTAGGGTTAACCCTGCCTGCTGTAAACATAGCAGTTTCAGAGAAACTACTATGTTTACATTTGGGGTTAAGCCAGCCTCTAGTGGCTGTCTCCTGGACAGCCACTAGAGGCGCATCTGCAAAGCTGGAGGCATATTATGCCTCCATCACGCAGAGCGTCCATAGGAAAGACGGGGGATCCGACGTTGGCGGGGAGGAGAGGTAAGGGAGCCCAGTGCTGGAAGAAGGTGAGTAACTGAAGGGGTTTTAACACCTTCAGCACCACGGGAGGGGGCACGGGAGGGGTACTATAGTGTCAGGAAAACAGATATGTTTTCCTGACACTAGTGATCCTTTAAAGACATGCTCTTGCAATTCTCTGCCATTTAGGAATTCAATCACTTTTGCTTCTGTCTGTACAGGCCTTGCCACACCCCCCTTGGCTGTAACCAACAGCCTGCATAAAAACTAAATTGTTTCATTTTCAAATCAGAAGTAACTTTAAAATTGTCATCTCCTGCTCTGTAAATTGAACTCTACTCATACAGGAGGCTCCTGCTGGATCTAGGAAGCTATTAACAGAGCAGGAGCTCAGAAATTCTAAGTCAAACATTTTCAATACAGGAAATGTAAGCATTAGATGACTCTTTACAGGAAGTGTTTATGAATGCTGTGCAAGTCACATACAGGGAGGTGTGATTAGGGTTGCATAAACAAAGTGATTTAACTCTTAAATTGTAGAGAATTGAGCAATGGAACTGCATGTGCATTATCTGCACACCAAAATTCCTTCATAAAGCTAATGTGTTTTTGGTCACTATAGTGTGCCTTTAAGAACTTACATTTTCACTTTAAATAAAATTATTTTTTTGTACATTAGTAAACAGCCATGTTGGGTCAGACGGTTAGCTGATCAACTACTGTTCAATTTAACTTGCCTCCTGCTGGGATTGATTTAGATTGAGCAGCAATCTGTCAAATAGAGTCTGATCCAAAATGGCTGCTCAGCTGACGTGAAATTCTCAAAAATAAATACATAAGAAAAAAAAAAAAATGTATTATGGTCATTAAGTGAAAAAGAAAACCCAAGACACAGAAGACAAAAGTTCGATAGTTTTCCCTTAGGAAAAAAAAAAAAAAGCTAAAATTCAGAGTTCACAAGCATCTCACCTAAATTTTCATCCACTGGTAGATGGCGATCTACCCAATCCTCAGACTTTACCAGAGCAGTATCAATGCTAGTGGTCACTAGCTGCTCGACATGAGAACCCATGGTGGCAAATACAGTCTTTGTCACATCAACACTACTACTGACAACATCTATTGCCAGACCTACTACACCAATCACTGTATTACGGGCTCCTGCAACAGTGTTTGTCACAGCGTCTTGTGTTCCAGTCACCAGCTCCTTTGTGTCAGCAATAACCTGTAGAATGGGAATCCAAAAATGTAATCAGCTATAATGAAGGCAGGACATGGGGGTTACATTACATTAACAATCTTTACCTTTTCTGGCGATTGCTGCAAAATGGGTAGAGCAGATTCCAGCTTATCTAAACCTTTGCAGAGCAACTCATTGGCAGTGGCAACTGTAGGAGAAAAGACCAAACTGACTTTTTAAAACATGAACTATAAAGATCTTTGAGCACAATAAAAATTTTTATAAAAACACCTTTAATTTATACACTGTTTAAGTAAGAGTGTGGGGATAAAATGTAGACAACTGTTGAGTTGTATCCCAATCATTTCACAAAACATCTAAAAAAAATAATAATAAGGAATAAAAAAGTCAATTTGATGTACAAATGTGGATGCCTGAATCCTAGATTGAGTTTCAATATAGTGTGTCACTCACTTTGTGGCTCAAATATTGAAATCAGTGGTTGTGCTCCAAAAGCTGCAGCCCCAGCTAGGATCTTCGTGCTTTTTTCAGCCACATCACAAACACTGCGAAGATATGGGGACCGGTCTTTTGTTGAGTTGTAAATAGCAATGACCACACCGTAACTCGAGCTAACCAGAGGTATGATGGACATTCGCTGGATCACATTCTGTATGAAACAAGTATTCGTGTTAGGAAAGAAAAATAGTAAGGTGTAAGCATATAAAAAAAAATATATATATACCACGTTGCTGAATAATACTGTAACCCTTGACTTAAATGTGTCAATGTTCAAGCAATGCAATATAGCTACAACTTTATGCAAAAAGAAAATAAAACAGATTTTATTCAAAATTTACGAATTGCAGATTACAAGACACCTATATCATGCAACCAGGGTCGGCAATACCATTAGGTGGCACAAGCGGCCGCCTTAGGCATACCATCCCTGGGTGTGCAAGATTTCACTGATTGGTAGGAGGGGAGTGCACTACACAGCAAGTGCAGACGGGGGAAGAGGAGCTTCAGTAACCTCTACCCCAGTTTCACAGGTAGTGCTTTCTGAGAGCCAGAATGGGAAAATAAAAATTTGGCCCGGACATTTTTATAATCACAGCGGGTGGGGCAGAGGGTGTGTTTTGTCATCACCAATGACAAGCATTCCCCCTCTCAATGCACTTCCAGGGCAGAGCCCTGCTGAAGAGCCCTAGCATGAGAAACAGGCCCTGTATTTGTTCTGCACAGTGCAAACAAATGTAATAACATGCTTGCACTGTGTTTCCTTGCAAGTTGTCTCTGGTGCCTCTATAAATGAGATACCAGGATGTGTGCATGTGTTTGGAACCTGCTTGTGGGATTGTGTGTGTGTATAGAGTGAGGTGATTGTGGTGTGGTATTGTTTAATAAGGTCTGTTTTAGTCGTGTGGCCAGGGGCTGTAGAGAGTATGTATAGGGGATGTAGTATGTGTGTAAGAGGTGCTGTAATATATTACAAAGTATTGTCTGTGTGTGAGAGACATTATATCCCCCTCCCTCCCTTCTTACCTTTAGCCCGGGAGGGGGACCATGCAGTCATCTTTGTTGGTGCTAGTGGGGAGTGAACTCTAGCCTGTGGGGCTACAGTTCACTCTTGCAAGACATGGAAATGCCCTTCGGATCTCACGAGAGGAACCCGGCAGAGCTGCAAAATAGACCTCCGCCGGGTCCTCCCTCCCTCCCCAGCTGCATGTCTGTGCAAGTGGGCCGGTGAGCGAGATCTTTGATCTCCCCACTGGCCCGTCATTGAGTATTGCAGGGCCGGCGCTCGGATAGTGCCGGCCCTGCATGGACAGGCCAGGGAGGTCCTGTGACCTCCCATGCCGGCCTCAGCCCATGACCATCGCGGCCCACCAAGCATTTGCCCAGTCCGGACCTGCTGAGCACACAGATCTGCTTCCTGTGAGACCAGGTAGAGGTTACTGAAGCTCATCTACCCCAGTCTGCAGTTCGGTCACACTACAAGAGGGAGGTGAGTAGACATATGGGGGGCTGGGGTTGGACACATCGAGAGACTGGGGGAGAAAGTGCTGGTGAAAGACAGAGGGACTGGCAAGGGGAGAAAGGCACACAAGGGACTAGGAAGAGAAAGAAACAGGTGCTGGGTGGCACAAAAAAGGCACAGATTCAGTGCAGTTATTCAGACATGTATTACCATGTCTGTTACCCCTCTCTAATACTACCATTTACAATGTCTGATCTCCTGTACCAGTTAGTATTACCATGCACTACAAAGACAAATTATAAAACAAAACAAAAGGCACAGAAGGGTTTGGGAAAGGGGCAAGCTAGGTTAGGAGGGGGTGATCCTCAGGGGCTAGGTTGGACACAGAGTGGCTGGATTGGATAAAGAGAGGGGATGGGGAAGGGTAGAGAGATACATAAAAGTGGGTAGGAAAGGGGACACATGTGAACTGCATTTTTTGGGGGGGAATGGAGGGGGAACGTGCATCTTTGCCTGTGTAGCCGAAAATCCTCGCACCAGCCCTGCAAGCTACCATAAACCAAAAATGACTAAACCTAGGCAACAAATTAAGAGACTAGCAGGGTCATTAACTAAAGTGAAAATTCAAGTAGAATTCAAAGTAAATTTCAAACGTAATGCAAGAGAAACTGAACTGGAAGCATTGCCAAGATTGTTTTTTTCGGTTTTAAACTTGAAATCGACTTTGTATTCTCACTTTAGTGAATATCCCTGTATGTAGTATACCAAAATTAAATCAGTGTGGTTGCAGAAGGAATGGGCGATGAAAACTCCAGTTTGTCAAGTAGCTCTGAAACAGTTGACAGAAAACATGGCCAGCATCCATAAACTGCTAGTGTCATGAGCTTTGTTGGTTATGGCGCCCCTTTAAAGGAGAACTACCACTTCTTTGGAAGTTACACAATTGAAAACAACAACATGTTATAAAGGAACACGCAACACACCATAACTGAATGTAGTTATGGTGCCAGGAGTGCCGTGGCGTACCCCTCCCACTAAAGTAGTCAAACTGTTTTAGAACAGTTTAGCTTTCTACCATTAAATTTTGGCAGACAACAGGTAAGAAGTCACATCAATTCTGAAATGGGGAAACCTGTCTTCATTTTGGTTCCCTCTTATCATAAATATTGCCCTTTGCTGCTACTGAACAGTTTTGGAAGAAGGCACTATGCCTGGACTGAGTTGTATTGTGGACTGTAACTAACACATTTTAAAATAAATAGATAACATGGGGGTGAGGGGAGTATACAAAGTTAAAGGAATACACCTGGCAACATAACCACAATATATTAGTTATGGTGCCTCAAGTGCCCTGGCCCCAGTTTAACAGATCATCTGAGCCAAAGTAGTGCCCACTTGGCTTCTATCTAGAAAAGTGATCTGCCCACTTTAAGTCATTATAAGATAAGAATTTAATATGGAGGACGGAGTATTTCCACTAAACCATGCAGATTAGTTTTTCTTTCAGCTTTAACATAAATAAAATTAAATAAATAAGACAAGTAAGTGACCAGCCCACCACCGCACCTGGTCTTCAGGGACATGTTCCCTCCTCCTAGCGTGGCAGCGCCTGCTTCCAGAAGTTGACATGGTGCCAGCTGAGCTAATTCGGGGGCAGGCAGGTCTTCTCTTGGTGACACAGATAAACAGCTGATGAGGGACCACACAACTACCCAACACCAAGCTGGCCAGCAGGCTCCACCCGACTGCTCTTCCAGCAACTAGCAGCTCCACTGCCATCTTGTCTCATTTATAGAGTTAGCTGCAGGGCTGGGTGTGGTCATGATGATTAGATGTGGGAGTGGTTATAATTCGATAATTGATGGGATGTATTCTTACAATATAACCCACGTCCACCTCATACAGGTAAAGGGACTCTCCAGTGCCAGGAAAACAAACCTGTTTTCTTGGCACTGCAGAATCCTGCAGTGCCCCTCTCACTCCCACCCCCCATCCCATGTTGCTGAAGGGGTTAAAACGCCTTCAATTACTTACCTTAATCCAGCACCAATGTCCCTCTGCACTTGGTCAGGCTCCGCCCACGCTCCTCCCCCACCGGCATCAGACAGCGGGGGAGACCTAATGCGCATGCACGACAATGGCCGCGCGTGTGTATTAAAACTCCCAATAGAAAAGCATTATTCCTGTGGGGATTCCCATAGGATTCATTCAATGCTTTATTCATGTTCTATGGGGATTCCGGCGACGCTGGAGGTCGTCATGCATAGTGTGAGGACGTGCAGCGTCGTTTAAACCACTTTTCATGTTTTAAGAACCTGGAAGTCCCTCTAGTGGCTGTCTGATAGACAGCCACTAGTGGAGGACTTAACCCTGCAAGGTAATTATTGCAGTTTATAAAAACCTCAGTAATTACACTTGCAGGGTTAAGGGTGATCGGAGTTGGCACCTAGACCACTCCAATGGGCAAAAGTGGTCTGGGTGCCTGGAGTGTCCCTTTAACTGTTGTCAATTTGCCTTTTTTTTTTTTTTATTTGTTCAGAGTGAATCCGGCTGAAATTAGCAGTATTAAATAAAGTAGAAGAATTCAAACTGAATATCAAATCTAAAGTCAAAGTAAAGTAACCAAAATAAAAATAAAAAAAATTGTAATTCAGCTAGGCTCACCTTTGGCTGCTCGGTTGTGAATTTTAAAGTGAATTTGAAATATAAGGTCAAAATAGCCAAACTGGAAAAATTCTCAAACTCCTCTGAGCTTTCAGTTCGGCTACTCTGTCCTTAAATTTAAAATTCACTTTAAAATGTACTTTAAACTCACACTTTAGTGAATAACCCTATTGAGCGAACCAAACCAGGAAGTAAAAGAGTTAGTTGTCTGTGTGACAGCCCAAAGGGTGTAACCAGGTTAAGTTATAAAAGTGCCTATTTTATTAAAATTGGAAGTTTTTGTGAAAAGAAAAAATCCACAGTCTTCACACATAAATCTTTTCAGCAAACGAAAGTGCTTTATGGGTCTGGAGTGTCCCTTTAAACATATATACAAACATATATTCCTAACACCAAAGGTATTATACTATCTATTTAGATCCCCTGCCTCCCCCAAGTACCTGAGTTTGCAATTGGGGTTTGAATTCATTATAAATGTAAGTGAATAAACTTCTGAAGTCTACAATAATTTCCAGGAGTAGCCCTGGTGTCATTGTAACTACTATGCCAGTAAAATTGTTGCTTGCCCTTTTACAACACCCAGTTGAGCTCCCTCTCCTACATTCAGTTCTGCAAATATTTGGTTTTCACCTCTTCCCCATTTGGTTTTAAGTATTTTTTATTTTTTATTAAGCATATTTTATTACAAAAAAATAAAAAATATATATTCTTGTTTCTATACCACCTTGCTTTCTGGCAGCCAAGCTGTCCTGGACATTCCATCATTTTGGAACCTTGGTGTCAAAATTCCAAAGCCAATAGCCCTCATTGCTATGAGTCCTCCCAACCGCTAGATGGTAAACAGACATTCTTGGAATTCTCATCCGGGTCAGAGGTTTCACGGAGCCGGCTCTTTCCCATCCTGTTTCCGGGCTCGGGGACCGAAGGCGAACCATTGGGGTGAGATGAATCTGTTATAATGGAGGGTGTGACAAGGTATATGCTTTAGTTAGAGAGTGCTGACCAGGAAGGAGCGCCTCAGTGGAGCTCTGTGATCCAGTACATAGTGACGGTCCAGGTACTGTCCCCAGTGTTACAGGGTAGCTTCTGACTGCACATGTTATTGTCACTAATTGCCCCCTCTGTGTCTGCCTTACAGCCCCCTGGATGGTTAATGCAGAGATTAAAGAGACTACGTGTGGATTCTGTCACAACAGGAGAAAACAAGAGCAGGTGAAATCTAAACATCCATATGTATGTGTATATATTGTGCATGTGTAACCAATGTTAACATGTCACCACTGTGTGCTTTTTAAAGTAACTATTTCTCTTGTAATACACTAAGTGCATTTTGGGTTTTGTATTTTTGTGGGGGGAGGAGGGGGGGATGTTGCATGGCAAGGTTGTGTGCATTCTACCCATTGCACTCACTTCTTTTAACGCTGCTTTACAGGCTGGTGTTTTTTGTGTGCAATGCATTGTGCAGATCTCCAACAGCCATTAAATATGCTCTGTTATTTTATGTAAATATAAATTCCTTCTCCGTTGACACTCCGTGCAAGTTCACCCCCTTCATTTATGCACATCAACCGTTTTCTCAAGTGAGGATTGTCTATTTTCTTTAAAGGGACACTATAGTCACCTGAACAACTTTAGCTTAATGAAGCAGTTTTGGTGTATAGAACATGCCCCTGCAGCCTCACTGCTCAATCCTCTGCCATTTAGGAGTTAAATCCCTTTGTTTATGAACCCTAGTCATACCTCCCTGCATGTGACTTGCACAGCCTTCCATAAACACTTCCTGTAAAGAAAGCCCTATTTAGGCTTTCTTTATTGCAAGTTCTGTTTAAAGGAACACTATAGTCACCTAAATTACTTTAGCTAAATAAAGCAGTTTTAGTGTATAGATCATTCCCCTGCAATTTCACTGCTCAATTCACTGTAATTTAGGAGTTAAATCACTTTGTTTCTGTTTATGCAGCCCTAGCCACACCTCCCCTGGCTATGATTGACAGAGCCTGCATGAAAAAAAAACTGGTTTCACTTTCAAACACATGTAATTTGCCTTAAATAATTGTATCTCAATCTCTAAATTGAACTTTAATCACATACAGGAGGCTCTTGTAGGGTCTAGCAAGCTATTAACATAGCAGGGGATAAGAAAATCTTAATTAAACAGAACTTGCAATAAAGAAAGCCTAAATAGGGCTCTCTATACAGGAAGTGTTTATGGAAGGCTGTGCAAGTCACATGCAGGGAGGTGTGACTAGGGTTCATAAACAAAGGGATTTAACTCCTAAATGGCACAGGATTGAGCAGTGAGGCTGCAGGGGCATGTTCTATACACCAAAACTGCTTCATTAAGCTGAAGTTGTTCAGGTGACTATAGTGTCCCTTTAATTAAGATTTTCTTATCCCCTGCTATGTTAATAGCTTGCTAGACCCTGCAAGAGCTTCCAGTATGTGATTAAAGTTCAATTTAGAGATTGAGATAGATAAATTACATCTGTTTGAAAGTGAAACCAGTTTTTGTTTTTTTCATGCAGGCTCTGTCAATCATAGCCAGGGGAGGTGTGGCTAGGGCTGCATAAACAGAAACAAAGTGATTTAACTCGTAAATTGAGCAGTGAAATTGCAGGGGAATGATCTATACACTAAAACGACTTTATTTAGGTGACTATAGTGTTCCTTTAAAGGGTTACACTTGGCGGTTATGGTGCCTGGATTCTGTATGTGCAGCGTTTCACTATGGAACACTATAAATACAGAGTATTTATAAACTCTCTGCTGTTGGAGGTGTAACTTCATCTACTGCAGCATAATTGGGATGTCGTTAGCCAGCTTGGAGCAAGAGTTCCAGGTTTACTGACAGTTCTGTGCATACGTTTTATACTGTTTAAGCCTTTTCAGAGAGGGGGTCGTGGGGCTAACATGTTGTTGTTTTTTTTTGTGTGTGTTTTTTTTTTTTTACACTATTGGGTCAGGGATACACTTTTTTTTGTTCCTGACCGTAGAGTGTTCCATTAATGTTAATTCTGTACTATAAAGGTCAATGATGGCTGACGTTCAAGTCTATAATAATCATTGTTTCAATGCCCTCTATCTTCTCCAGACCTTGTTACTAGATTGCATTCATGATGTTTGACATTGAAAGCTTACTGTCAGAATTATTTACCGAAGTGAGAATTTTGGGGAATTCAAAGGCCAAAGTAGTCAAATCAGAAACATAGCTCACTTTGGAAATTTTTCCACCTTGGCTATTTTGTTTTTAAATTTGAAATTCACTTTGAATACGTGACCATTCACACTTCAGTACATAACCCTGTATAGTGTGTGTGATATGTGAACTTGTTAACACTTTAAATGCTTCTGCAATGGTACGAATGGAGCCGTGGCAGGTGAAATTTGTTTGAGAGCACTGCACATGAAGTGTAGCCTCTGTATGGATTTATTTGGGATTGAACAATTTAACATGTATCCTAAGTATGTGTGGATAGTTTATCATTACAGCATTCTTGTTTCCCTCTATAGTACAGTCGTGAGTAGTATACACATAGTGGTTGGCACTATGAGGGGAGGGGGGCATTAAGGCACTCCTGGTACCATAACTAATACATCAAGCTGTAGTGGTTATGGTGTTTAACCAGGCAAGACATGCTCCGTGTTCCTTCACCTACCACAGGGAGCAAAGTCTTTTTATTCACTTAATATTATTGAATGTCTTCGGTGTTTTCTCTCTCCTGCTGCACACTACCTGTAAATAAAAAAAAATGTATTTTTTTTTTTCTTTTCCTTTTTTTTTATGCTGACTGATTTTATGGAAAATTTGGAAATTCTCATTCAGATTTCAATAAAGTACCATAACTTTGTGTAATTTCATCTTCCCTTCCTGGCATTTAACGTTATCCGAGTTACTCACTAAAGTAAATGTCAAATTATCCAGGGTAGCCAAACTGAAAGCATAGCTGACGTACAGAATTTTTTCAGTTTGGCTATTTTGACCTGCACTTCGAAATTCACTTTAAATTCTCACTTTAGTGAATAACCCCATATGTTTTTTTTCTGTTTTTTTAATCTTTTTTTCACTGTAGCCTATGTGGCCCAGGAAGAAACAGACAGATGTCGGTTGAAGTAAAAACAGAGAACATAAAGGTAGAAATGGAGAGCGGTTCTTCCCATTTTCGGGTGGAAAGACATTCATGGCAAGGTCTGCGGGAGATAATCCACGGTAGCCGGAAGTACCCTGGAATCATGGTCAACAAAGCTCCACATGACTACCACTTTCTACCGCACAGAGAAGAGAATGGAACACATACTCACCGCTTATATTTTTTGGGTGAGTCAATCACAAAGGCTGGACTTCATGGCTATGGGCTGATTTACCTAATCTCTTTTGTTTGAGCAAGGGCCCACTCACAAGTCTTCTGTATCTATGGTTCAGGATCCATCTGGTGAATTAGATGGTCACAATTAGTTTGCTTCTTTCTTTAGGAATGCCATATGGGAGCCGGGAGAATTCACTTATGTACTGTGATATACCTCGGAAGGTGCGCAAAGAATCAACACCACAACTCGCCTGGAAGCAACTTCTAGAGCACTTCCAGGTGAGGCCAACAAGACAAAATGTTTCTGTATTCCAGGGGTGCCCAAAAGGTAGGTCTCCAGATGATTTAAAACTACAACTTTTATGATTCTTTTCAAAGCATTATGGGAGTTGTAATTTTAAAACCTCTAGGGATCTACCTTTTGGGCATCCGTGCTCTATACCATTATGCATTGATAAAGCTGGGTGCTGAGAAATCTTGGAATTGCTTTCTAGAGATCACTGACTTAGTTCTTTTTCCAAGGCCACTCCTCATCACGGCGTTTACTCACGGGAAGAAGAGCTACTGCGGGAGCGCAAACGCCTTGGGGGTTTTGGAATCACTTCCTATGATTTTCATAGCCAAAGTGGACTTTTTCTTTTCCCTGCTAACAACAGCCTTTACTACTGCAGGGATGGCCACAGCACAGGCTTCATGGTAATGTTTTTTTTTTTTTTTTGGTCATTTTATTTAAGACAGAGTGTGTTTAAAAAATATATATTTTTATAAATATTTTACTGTATTTATTAAGAACTGGAGTCTTTAATTGTATTTCTCTCCCTCTGTGTAGGTGTCTCCTTCAACTCCAGTGGAGATACAGACACAGTGTGACGGACCTCGAATGGATCCTAAGATCTGCCCTGCAGACTCAGATTTCATTTCATTTATTAATAGCAATGATTTGTGGGTAGCCAATATACACAGCAAAGAAGAGAGAAGGTTAACATACTGCAACAAGGGTAAGACTATCCTTTAAGTAGACATTCCGTATTAAATCTCTGGAGCAAATGCTGATCTCTGTCATTTGCGTACCTGTTTTATTTCTCATTGTGATTTTTAGGTCTACGTACTGTAACAGATGATCCAAAATGTGCTGGTGTGGCAACCTTTGTAATCCAAGAAGAGTTTGATCGTTTCACAGGATACTGGTGGAGTCCTGTAGTTGTTGAGGGTAAGCAGGGTGATCGCTTGCCTAAAAGCTTTGAATTATCAGTAGAAAGTATTGTATAACCATGTTAAATATACATATGATGCTGCTTCTTGGTTCTGTAATAGGGACTATTTCTTTCTCAAGGTCCTGATGGGCTTCGATTACTCCGTATCCTCTATGAGGAGGTGGATGAGTCTGAGGTGGAAATTATACATGTTCCATCTCCAGCTCTGGAAGAGAGGAAAACCGATGCATACAGATATCCTCATGCAGGTAAGATGATGGTTGACTGTTGCAACCTTGTATGATATTCAGAAATGTTTACATAATTAAGGTATCCAAAATCCTAACTACATCATCAGATGGTAATGCATCGACTATCCTAATACTATCATTCCACTGCTTTCTTCTATTTACACTGCATGTTTTTTTTTTTTGTTTTTTTGACCCTCCCAAATCTTACTGACTTTCTTCTTTTTACCAGGAAGCAAAAATCCCAAAGTAACCCTCAAACTAGCAGAAATCACAACCAATGATAAGGGTGAGGTGAGTGTTGATAAGAGGATGCTTGATAGAACGTTTATGCGCGAAACATGCAAATGTTGAAAAATCTGCGAAAAAAGGTGTGGGTTTTTTGCGTCTTGGTTTTTATTTATTTTTTATTTATTTTATTCCAGATAATCACTGCTCAGACTAAGGAGCTTGTTCTTCCATTCAATACCCTCTTTCCCTCTGCAGAATATGTTGTGAGAGCTGGCTGGACACGTGATGGAAAATAGTGTGTATTTACGCCACTTTATTCTATCATACATGCATAGTGCTTCTTCTACTGATCTTTTGTTGAGTGAAAACTGTATTTCTTATTGTTAAATATGTCTGTTGTTTTTTTTTTTTTTTTTTGTGCGTTTTTAATTTATTTTCAAATGGACACTGTGCTTTTTATTTATTGATATTTGTTCTTTCCATAGTCCTCAATGTTATGCACTGCTTGTCGTTCCTTGTGTTCCTTGCTCTTTTCCATTATACCTTTATGACCATATACACTGTCTAACAATAGTCACTCTAACTTATACTTTAGTGCTTGGGCCATGCTGTTAGATAGACTCCAACATCTCATGCAGTTGGTCTTGCTTCCACCTGAACTCTTCATCCCAGTGTCTGAAGATGAAGAAAAGCGGGAGCAGTTTTTAAAGGACGTTCCCCAGCATATCCAGCCTCATGTTATATACGAAGAGCGGAGTGACATCTGGGTTAATGTAAGAAATGCTCCTTGTAGGAGAAGGAATGGCTTTATTCTTAAAGTAAATGGGAGATCTGGAAAAGATAAACGCTAAACTCCAAATTTGCTAATGCGGATTCTAAAAAGATAATCATTTAAAAAGAAGTATCCGACTCCCTTCTGTTGCTATGCACTATACATGGTAGGATGTGGATTCCCTTTATATAATGGATGTTTTTACATTTGCCCATCTATTTATTAATTATTACTGGCATTTATAAAGCGCCAACATATTCCACAGCGCTTATTACTAGTGCCCCCATACATTGCTGTAAAACAACAGAGTAATATAATTCAGCCTTTTGCCTTTATCCATTATTTCAAATGATCTGTTACAGAGCACGCATGCTTTTTATCATTCTCAATTCTACATAGTCAAAGACAAACTAAGAGACATAAAAATAGCTCAGATATCACAAGTTATCGGGACGAGTAGCAAACCCTTAAGTAAATGTTCTGTCCTCTGATCAGAGCAGAGGGCATCACTCGGGGTCCAACTAAACTGACCTTTACGTATTGTTTTTGCACAAAATGTACACAACCTAAGCTTTAAGCACCATAAAAAGGGGGAGGGGTCACTAGGTCGATGCAACCAGGAGGTAGAGTTAAAATGAGGAATATTTGTATTGTCAAAGGGAATTTGCTAAATGTTACTGTGCCAGTACAGACATATGAAGTCCTGTTAATGTAGTGATGATTCATGTATGGGGAAGGAAAGAACCAGGAAATGGGAGGGGGGGGGGAGTGATGCCTTGGGATAATTTATGTACATAAAGTAAGGAAAGAGCGAATGCTAGAAAAGGGAGTAGTAGAGTAGAAAGACATAGCAAATATGAATTAAGATATTAGAAGTGTGGCCAAGTCCCTGTCCATTTGGAAAAGGAACTATAAGATTAGGAAGGGATCCAAGGATTAGGAGAGAGGAAAGTGTCCCAAATGTGACATAGAGGTTTGCTTACTAAATGATAACGTTGTAAGGTTAGACTCCATTCCTGAGACTCTTATTTAATATAATCCTTTTTATTTACCAGATTCATGATATATTTCACCCGCTGCCTCAGGAAGTCGATGGTGAGATATCTTTCATCTGCGGCAGTGAGAGTCAGACTGGATTCTGTCATCTTTACTTGGTGACTTCAGTACTGCAGACTGATCAGAGGAACTGGTCGAAATTGCCATTGCCTAGCACTGGTATGTGATCTTGTGTAATGCTATGTGTCCCCTCCTGCTAATCTCTCACTCGGCTCTCTCCCATTTTTTTCTAACTCCCAGAACACACGTTCCAATTTCTTATCCATCATTAAACTCACAGCAATATTTTTTTTGTATGTATGTTTTCCTTTCCATAGATACATTTAAGTGCCATGTAAGAGAGGAAGTGCCTCTGACAAGTGGAGACTGGGAGGTTCTAGGACGTCATGGAGCCAAGGTGCCTTTTAATGAATATTGTAATTTAATTAGTGCCAAGTTATAGATATTTGTTTAAAATACCCCTGAGCACTCAAACTATTAGATCTATTGTACCCACATTCCAGGTTTTGGTGAATGAAAAGACGCAGCTAATTTACTTTCAAGGGACACGGGACACTTCTTTGGAGCATCACCTGTATGTCACAAGTTATAAAAATCCCGGTGAGGTGGTGAGGCTTACTGAACTGGGATACTCGCACTATTGCACAGTGAGCCAGGTGAGTGAGGGTACTTGTTTAATTCAAAGCAGCTTCCAGAAAAGTAAACCGCATCAAGGATGGGAGGGTGGGGGCTCATACTTAAAACAGCTAAATAGAAAAGAATAATTTTTCTAGGTGTATTATGAACCCATGTGATTAGTTTGGTTTTCTTTAACAGACCTTCGATATGTTCGTAACTCATTATAGCAGTGTGACATGCCTACCTTGTGTGCACTTGTACCGACTTGAAGGGGATCCTCTGCACCAGCAACCTCAGTTATGTGCCAGCTTGTTGGAAGGATCAGGTAAGCATCATTGATATTTGTGACATAAGATTTTCTAGGCTGTGTATATGTACAGCGTAGCGGTATATACTGAGCCCCTGTTTTGCAGAAATGCTTGCCTTTCAAGCACAGATCCAGAACCTAATCTTGGGAGCGGCACTGGTAGATTATTTAAAGAAACAATCCAGACACAATAACCACTACTGCACGTTGTAGTGGTGATTATGGTGCCAGTAATGCTGTAGTGCCCTCCCAGAGTAAGTAGTCAAACTGTTTGTTTAAGAACACAGGGACTGTGTGTGTGTGTGTGTGTGGGGGGCAGGTTGCATGGGGGGTACTGTGTGTGTGTGTATGGGGGGGTATGGACCTCGGGGTAGGAGGGCAAATTCATAAATATAATTTTCTTTAATTAAAAATAATTTATTTTAATATCCCCCCCCCCCCCCCATCCTTACTTCCCTTTGCCTGGGAGGGGGGACATTTCCTGCAATCCCTGGCGGTCCTAGTGGAGACGGTGAACTCTAGCAGCCTCACTCTCGCGAGATTCGGAGCATTGCCACTGTAACCGCCTCAACGCTCCAAACTCGCGAGAGGAGAAACCGGTGGAGCTGCAGGTTAGAGCTCCCCCGGACCCTCTCTCCCTCTCTCTTGCCTGCCAGCTGCAGCATTACACTGCTAGCGGGCCTCTGATCTCACCTTCGGTCCTGCCGGGCTATGATCATAGCACCAGGAAAATATCTTGTGGCTCCCCTGTGAGCACACTGTTTGGGATCCGCTGGTATAGAAATTAATTGTAAGTATATCTTAATAATAAGGCATCTTACTTAAAATTTAAAGCGCAAGAACCTGCTCTAGTAGTAAAAGTCCTTGTTGGTATAATCCCGAACAGGAAGTTGGGCAGCACAAAAAATAAAAAATAAATATATTATATTAACTTGTATTATATATTCTAAAAAGGAAAATAATAAACAGTATACAAATAATTAAGCGGTAGTAAATAATGGGTTCCAATTAGAGATGTCCCGAACAGTTCGCCGGAACTATTCGCCGGCGAACATAGCTTGTTCGCGGTCGCCGCGGCGGGCGAACATATGCGATGTTCGGTCCGCCCCTATTCGTCATCATTGAGTAAACTTTGACCCTGTACCTCACAGTCCGCAGACACATTCCAGCCAATCAGCAGCAGACCCTCCCTCCCAGACCCTCCCACCTCCATGACAAATAGGGGGCGGACGAACATCGCATATGTTCGCCCGCCGCGGCGACCGCGAACAAGCTATGTTTGCTGGCGAATAGTTCCGGCGAACTGTTCGGGACATCTCTAGTTCCAATACCACACCTAAGGCAGGGCACACCTAAGGCAGCTCCTGGCAGGGCTTTTTCAGAAGTGAAGTCCTGTAATGTTCAAGTTTTATATCGGTGGCAATAAATCACTCAGAGTGAAATCAGATGTCCATCGGTAGTTGGGAGCGTGTACGTATTTCTTCGGGTTGCCCGGAAGTGATGTGAAGCAACTCCCTTGAGTTTTCTATGGGCGCTGTGGGTCTTCTTGCACATATGGTTCAATGTGGCATATGCATGTCATGGGAAGTATCGAGGGTGCTGTCGTGGCAAGCATTCTGGGGCTTCTTCCTTATAACGTCTGGTTCAGTATATACGCGTCACAGGAAGTGATGTACGAGCCGACACTGCTTCTTGAGCAGTGGATGAGGCAAACGTGTCATCCAGAGATGATGTAGTTCATCCCATCAGGAAATGTGCAGTTTGCCATATTGGTTATTGCCAATCACATGAGGATTCACACAAAAATATTATAAAACAAATTCATTGATAATACAAATAAATTACCCTTTTAGGAGAATACAATTAAAAGAATATTAGCAAGTATATTTATTTATAAAGTTATATAATAATATTTAGTGATATAAAATTAAGTTATTAATTAAATAGTACTACAAATATGTTAAGACCATTTTATAATAAAAAGAAAAGTCTGCAAACTAGATTATAAAGGATTAACATGATGATGTTCATGTTAAAACAAAAAATGAAAGTTCTCATTTTGCTTAAAGGACCACTCTAGGCACCCAGACCACTTCAGCTTAATGAAGTGGTCTGGGTGCCAGGTCCCTCTAGGATTAACCCTTTTTTTTTTATAAACATAGCGGTTTCAGAGAAACTGCTATGTTTATAATAGGGTTAATCCAGCCTCCAAATCCTCTAGTGGCTGTCTCACTGACAGCCGCTAGAGGCGCTTGCGTGATTCTCACTGTGAAAATCACAGTGAGAACACGCAAGCGTCCATAGGAAAGCATTGTAAGTGCTTTCCTATGAGACCGGCTGAATGCGCGCGCAGCTCTTGCCGCACATGCGCATTTAGCCGAAAGGGAGGATCGGAGGAGGAGAGCTCCCCGCCCGGCGCTGGAATAAAGGTAAGTTTTTTGTTTTTTTTTGTTTTGTGTTTTTAACCCTTTACTCTCCCCAGAGCCCGGCGGGAGGGGGTCCCTGAGGGTGGGGGCACCCTCAGGGCACTATAGTGCCAGGAAAACTAATGTTTTCCTGGCACTATAGTGGTCCTTTAAGCCCTTTTTTTTTTCTGGTTGGGAATATCAGTTGACTTAATGGTAAGGTGAAGACTGGAAACGGAGTAGGCGTCTGGGGAAGCAAAGTAGGTATTAAACTGTTCACAAACGGTTTGATCCTTAAACGTGCCAGGGAATTCCTATCACCATAATAATGATCAAGGACTCTTGTGGCTATAGTAGTTTGAGCAGGGCTTGACAAAACCCAGACGCCATGGTGAGTAGGAGTTTTGCCCTGGCGCCTGGGTGTTTGTTAGCCCGTTCAGTTGAGGCTCAGTGAGGATGGAGGTGGCAGCAAAGAATTTGTCCTCTTTGTAGCGGAGCTCCAGTACTCCGACCGAATACCTCCGCCAAGTCTGCTTCCTCGTAGGTATCAGGGACCCTGGAGCACTTTAGACCTAGTCGCCTGGGATTACTGAGGGTCTTTTCCACACTGGACCAAACAACAGATGACACTTGGTGAAGGTTGAAACAGCAACTAACTTTAATTAACACAGCACACATATTTTAAGCCCCCAAGAACCTAATTTACATACAATAGGTTGATAAGAGCACTATAGTACAAGAAAGGGTAGGGTCAGCCAATAGCAAGGGCTGATGGGAGATTGAGGGACAGAGTAGCTGGTTCAAACTGGCCTGGCAGTATCCCTGGGACAACGCCCTGCTGGGGAAACAATAGGACAGGAAAAGGGGGAGGAGGAGAGGCACAGACAAGCAATACATTTAACATACCCTGCACCAAAAATGGGCACAGGTTGACCAAAACACAAAAGGAATCTGGGGACCCACATATAGTGTCTATCTTCCATCCCCAGTGATGGTGACTAATGTCACCATCACTCCTGTCCTGGTGACTGATGTGAGGACATGAGCTGGAATATGATGTCACTTGGCCCTGTCATCCCTAAATGGCGCGTAAGGGAGAAGAGCAGGGAGATAATGTGCAGCCCCACCGGAGTCCAGGAAAAGGGGGTAGGAAGACTGGGCAGAATTAAAGTAAATGTGTGTAAATACTCACACGCATTTACTTTAATTCTGCCCAGTCTTCCTACCCCCTTTTCCTGGACTCCGGTGGGGCTGCACATTATCTCCCTGCTCTTCTCCCTTACGCGCCATTTAGTGATGACAGGGCCAAGTGACATCATATTCCAGCTGCTGTCCTCACATCAGTCACCAGGAAAGGAGTGATGGTGACATTAGTCACCATCACTGGGGATGGAAGATAGACACTGTGTGTGTGTGTGTGTGTTTGTCTGTCAGTGAGTGTCTGTTTAAGTGACCGTGTCTTTACTCCCCTTTTTTCCCACACTGCTGCTCTCGCCATGACTGCCCTAGATAACTAATCTTGTTGATCTTGGCTAATTCAATTATTTCCAAAGCATTGGGAGGCTATTGTACATGCGCATCAACATGTCATGCTGCCCCAATAAGCAACAGAGATGTTTTGAATCAATGTATCTCTATGGGGAACATTCAGCTCCTCAATGCAGTGTGTGGAGATGATGAATGTTGGTGCTGCACATTGTGCATTACTGGACAAGGAAGCACTTGTAGTAGCATTGTGAGTGATTGTCACTAAAGGCAGTGTTTACATTGAAAATCCTGCAGGGACCTGCTATAGACCTCTGAACCACTACATTAAGCTGTAGTGGTCCTGGCAATTATAGTGTACCTTTAAGAATTGAAAACAAAGTTTTATTGACTTTAAAAAAAACTGGCTCATAACTCATGCTAATACTAATATAAATGTTTTTCCATTTCCTTTCAAGTGAATGGTTCTAACGTGTGCTTTATTTATTACAGGAACTAATTTTCCATTCTTTCCCTTATGTACCCAAGCTGAATGTTGTTGTCTTTACACTGTCATAACTGTTCTTCTGTGTGGTTCTAACATGAGGTTTATTTATTTCTTATCACAACAGGCTATCCCCCATACTATGTTCCCCCTGAGATCTTCAACTTCGAAACATCTTCTAAGATGAAACTCTTTGGTATGGTTTATAAACCACACAACCTCAGCCCAGGAGCAAAGCACCCAACTGTATTGTTTGTCTACGGTGGTCCACAGGTGAGAGAAAAGCTGATTAGGTTTATTTTATTTTTATTTTTTTCTTTGTAATATTATTATTATTTTTTTTTTTTTTTACCTGTGAGAGGTTACATTCAACTGCTAAAGCCAATAAATAGAACTTCACATTTGAAATTTGAATATCTACACTGAATGTTTTTTTTTTTTTGTATTTGCTACTAATGCATAGAAAAATTTTTCTATGTAGATAACGCAAGCTTGTTCACAAATCAACCTAAAAGATTATCTACAGTTGTGCTCGAAAGTTTGCATACCCTGGCACAAATGTTGAAGTTTTGGTATTGGTTTTGAAAATATGACTGATCATGCAAAAATCATGTATTTTATTGATGGATAGTAATCTTATGAAGCCTTTATTATCACGTAGTTTGGCTCTTTTTTTAAATCATAATGATAACAGAAATCACCAAAATGGCCCTGATCGGATGTTTACATATCCTTGAATGTTTGGCCTTGTTACTGACACACACAGGTTAATATGGCAATTAAAGGTTAATTTCCCACACTTGAGGCATTTTAAATTGTAATAGTCAATGAGTTTGTTAGCTCTAACATAGATGCACTGAGCAGGCTAGAAACTGAACCATGGGGAGTAGAAAAGAACTGTCAAAAGACCTGCATGACAAGGTAATGGAACTTTATAAAGATGGAAAAGGATACAAAAAGCTATCCAAAGTCTTGAAAATGCTAGTCAGTACTGTTCAATCACTTACTAAGAAGTGGTAAATTCAGGGATTACTTGATACCAAGCCAAGATCAGGTAGACAAAAGATTTCAGCCACAACTGCCAGAAGAATTGTTTGGGATACAAAGAAAAACTCACCGATAACCTCAGGAGGAATACAGGCTGCTCTGGAAAAAGACCGTGTGGTTGTTTCAAGGAGCACAATACTTGAAAATGAAAATGAACTGCATGGTCGAGTTGCCAGAAAGCAGCATTTAATGCGCCAATGCCACAAAAAAGCCAGGTTACAATATGCACGACATCACCTTGACACGCCTCACAGCTTCTGGCACACTGCAGTTTGGAGTGACGAGACCAAAATAGAGCTCTATGGTCACAACCATAAGCACTATGTTTGGAGAGGGGTCAACAAGGCCTATAGTGAAAAGAATACCAACCCCACCATAAAGCATGGTGGTGGCTCACTGATGTTTTGGGGGTGCGTAAGCTCTAAAGCAACAGGGAATCTTGTGAAAATTGATGGCAAGATGAATGCAGCATGTTATCAGAAAATACTGCCAGACAATTTGCATTCTTTTGCACGAAGGCTGCGTATGGGACGCTGTTTGACTTTCCAGCATGACAATGACCCTAAGCACAAGGCCAAGTTGACCCTCCAATGGTTACAGCAGAAATAGGTGAAGGTTCTGGAGTGGCCATCACAGTCCCCTGACCTTAAAGGGACACTCCACATCCCAAAAGCACTTCAGCTTGCTGAAGAGTACCCTCACTTAACCCCAGTTTGTAAAAGTGCTGGTTTCTAGGAGAAATCAGCACTTTTATGAATTAACTAGGGAACTCCCCCCTGGCTGCCAATCAAACAGTCAGGGAGGATTCCTTTCTTCTTACGTCAGCTCCCCTGAGCTAATGGAAGTGGCAGGCACGCTCCTCCTCCCTGCCTAACATACCTCAGACGAGCTTCAGCAGTGTTCATGCGGCAGGGCACGCATGCATGCTGCGGTGTGCGAGTGTGCACCAGCTGGCATACGTGCGCGCACAAGCCGGCTCACGGGTGCATGTATAATCAATTATATAATCTATTTTGGACTCTAATCCCAATGAATACATACATGAAAATATGCATGTATTCATTGAGGGTATATCAACTAAACTGTAAGGGTTATTCGGGAGGGGGGGATAGAAGAGTTGAGTGGTCCTTTAATATCACCGAGCCACTTTGGGGAGATCCCAAACGTGCGGTTCATGTAAGAAGACCAAAGACTTTGCATGACCTAAAGAGGGCAATACAGTATTAAGAACAAAGAAAAAGGCAGACTTTTGAACAGGGGTCATTTCATTATTTATTTGTTGCCATGTTTTGTTTTATGATTGTTCCATTTTGTTAGAATCTACAGTTGAATATGATTTTCATAAGAAATAAAAGAAATGTGTTTTGCCTGCTCACTCATGTTTTCTTTAAAAATGGTACATCTATTACCAATTCTCCAAGGGTATGCAATCTTTTGAGCACAGCTGTACCTTTATACATATTATATATTTCAAAGAACAAAGGGGTTTCTTTTATTATCCTCTATGTAAATCTAACACAACATTAAGTGTGAACAAAATGTTTACAATGGGGGACAAAACACATTCTTTTCACATTTTTAAGTTTTTTACACATTTAGTGCAACTAAATGAAACTAACTCAGAATAGATTTGCATATTATTCCTGATTGTTGGATGCCTAATATGTCAGCATTAAAGGAACAGATATGTATTCATAACCCTATAGTGTTAAAACCACCATCTAACCCCTCTTGCCCCCCTAAATATGGTAATATCTTACTTTTATTCCAATCTGCTGCTCCTGGCTCTGCCCCTGATCTGCCTTCTTTGCTGACATCATCAGATGTGATTCTCTGAGCCTATCACAATGTTTTCTCATAGGATTGGCTGAGTCTGTAAAGGAGGCAGATCAGAAGACAGCCAGAACAAGTCAAACACAGCCCTGACCAATCAGCAGCTCATCATAGAGGTGCATTGAACTAATGCATCTCTATGAGAAAAGTTCAGTGTCTCAATGCAGAGGGTGGAGACACTGAATGGCAGTGCTGAACACTGTGCAGCACTGCCCAAGGAAGCACCTCTAGCGGCCATCTGAGGATTGGCCAGTGGAGGTATCACTAGGCTGTAATGTAAACACTGCATTTTCTCTGAAACTACAGTGTTTACTGCAAAAAGCCTGAAAGGAATGGTTGTACACACCAGAACAAATACAATAAACTGTAGTTGTTCTGGTAACTATAGTGTCCCTTTAACCTTCATCCTACAGTACTGATATCAGGAGATGTTTTTTCCAGTTACAGTTAGTGGTATGTTGCTGCCATCTATTGGCTTTGTTTCAGTATTAAAGGAACATTTTCTTAGATGTTGACAACTAAACATGAGGATAGACCCCAATGATTTTTGTCTAGCTAATAGCAAGATTAGGGTGATCAGAGATTGCCTATCTTCTTTGCACTTTGTTAGAACTGAAACTGGTGCAAAAACCAAGACCCTACTGATTTTCTAGCGGACAACATGTTTATTCTTTGGAACTTCACCTGATTTATGATTGGCATGTTCTGCTGTGTAGTGGGTAGAACATTGTAATTGTGCCTTCTATCTTCTTTAAGACCCACTAGTTTTAGTGTGCATATTTAGTAGGGACATCCACGTGCATATGTTGGATGTTCCCTTTTCAATCTTAACTTTACCTTAAAGGTACCTTCATCTCAAGACTATGACTATATGGTATAAAAAAAACTTCTGGAAATCCTGCTTTCTCTAGTTGTAGAATCACTGTGAAAACTGACTTGTGTACATTTAAGTGGGTACTAAGCAGCAGTGAATGACAGCTGGATGGCATTCATTCATTGATTGAGTAATCTCAGCCAACGAATGACTCCCTGTGCGTAGAATAGGCACAGAATTAACATTGGCAAGTCCGGAACTTTGGCAGCAAGGTAAATATCTTGGTATGTGCAGCATTTCAGTATGAAATAGTTCTTGAACCAAGAACACTGAAATGAAGTTGGTGCTTTGAGTAATCCTTTAATACTATGTTTATTACTTATATATATGGTAATTAAAAAATGCATTTGTTTTTTAAAATCACTAGAATTCTACTTTATGCTTTTTGCAACGTGGCTGCGCCACCCCATTTATGCCTTGTACAAATGTCCTTGATGTGCTGGGCAGTGAGCAATCAAATGCTTCTCCTAGAGAAGCATTGTAGACACCATGAGCGCTTACTCAGATAAAGGTTTAGTGAATCTATTGCGAATACATAGAAACATAGAATGTGACGGCAGATAAGAACCATTCGGCCCATCTAGTCTGCCCAATTTTCTAAATACTTCCATTAGTCCCTAGCCTTATCTTATAGATAGGATAGCCTTATGCCTATCCCACGCATGCTTAAACTCCTTTACTGTGTTAACCTCTACCACTTCAGCTGGAAGGCTATTCCATACATCCACTACCTTCTCAGTAAAGTAATACTTCCGGATATTATTTTTAAACCTTTGCCCCTCTAATTTAAGACTATGTCCTCTTGTTGTGGTAGTTTTTCTTCTTTTAAATATGGTCTCCTCCTTTATTGTGTTGATTCCCTTTATGTATTTAAATGTTTCTATCATATCCCCCCTGTCTCGTCTTTCCTCCAAGCTATACATGTTAAGATCCTTTAACCTTTCCTGGTAAGTTTAATCCTGCAATCCATGAACCAGTTTAGTAGCACCTCTCTGAACTCTCTCTAAGGTATCAATATCCTTCTGAAGATATGGTCTCCAGTACTGTGTACAGTACTCCAAGTGAGGTCTCACCAGTGTTCTGTACAATGGCATGAGCACTTCCCTCTTTCTACTGCTAATACCTCTCCCTATACAACCAAGCATTCTGCTAGCATTTCCTGCTGCTCTATTACATTGTCTGCCTACCTTTAAGTCCTCAGAAATAATCACCCCTAAATCCCTTTCCTCAGATGTTGAGGTTAGGACTCTATCAAATATTCTGTACTCTGCCCTTGGGTTTTTACGTCCAAGATGCATTATCTTGCACTTATCCACATTAAATGTCAGTTGCCACAACTCTGATATTCACAGTAATGTGGTGGAATTGGTTGCGAAAATGCCTGGAAGAATTATTTTTTCATTTTATTTTTTGTGGGTGGGGGTTGGGTTCTTCTTCCTTTGAAACATTTATTTATTATTTCTTCAGTACTTTTTCCTAAAGTATGAATGGGGGCTGTGTGAGTCGCAGCCAGGGGAGGTGTGGCTAGGGCTGCAAAAACAGACATTTCTTGCTAATATTTTCAAATTGTGTATAAATATAACTTGCATTGTATTTGTCAACCCCTTAGTAGTTAAAAATGTTTTGGTCTATGTGATTAACACTTATTGTTAAGTTGGCACTCTGTGTAGGGGTGTGTTGTTTTTTTTTTTTTTTGTTTCTTTTATTAATATTATTTTATTTGTAATTTTTTTTTTATTACTATTGTAAATTGCAAGTTACTGGAACTGATTACAACTGATCAGTGTGCCACGATTTTATGGCATTAGTATATTTTAATGCTAAATCCTTTGCAGATATGCTTTTTGTTAAAGCAATCAACATTCCGATAAAACCCCATTATAATACGAGTTGAATCATGAACTCTGTTGGTGAAATGCTGTAAATAATTTAACATGTTTCACAAGTAAATCTCTTTTCTTTTAGGTGCAATTGGTGAATAACTCCTTTAAGGGAATTAAGTATTTGCGGTTGAACACTCTAGCACACCTTGGATATGCAGTAGTTGTGATCGATGGTCGAGGTTCAAGTCACAGAGGGCTGACTTTTGAAGGAGCAATTAAAAACAAAATGGTTAGAGCCATTTTACCATGACAACGTTTCTTTTTATCTATCTTCTTGCCTGTGTACTTTTCCTGCATTACCCTTTTTTTACTGTGCCCATCAGGGTCAAGTTGAGATTCAAGACCAAGTGGAAGGTTTGAATTATGTTGCAGAGAAGTATGGATTTGTGGATCTGGAACGCGTAGCAATTCATGGCTGGTCATATGGAGGTTATTTATCTCTCATGGGTATTATACAGAGACCAGATGTTTTCAAGGTGAGTGTGTAGCTTGTGTCTGGAGTTAGATTAATTAGCAATGTGAGAGTGCCACTCTCATGGCAGTCTAGATGTGCTTTTGAGGGCAGGACTGTGACGTTCGAACAACACAGAAGTCTCCGATTACTTGTAGTCAGGAATAGCTTTGGTAAGTGACCTCTCATAACTGGCCAGGCAATACTTTCAATCATGAATAACCATTCAGAAATATGGTAACAGGACAGACGGTTCTCCAACGGAACGGACATTTTCAAAAACTAGTTATGATAGGAACAATAATGCTGGTGACGGCAATAACTTTCACCGGATACACCACCACTGCAAGGCATCTTCACAAGGGAAATTTCTTGCAGTACATAGGAATGGTGTATGATGTTGCATCTCACTATATTGTATCACTGCATCTTTGCACACATGAGGTAATGAAAGAGCAGACCGGTATGTCACTTGGAAGGTCATCCACACATAGTAGCACCAGAGATGCCCCAAATATGCCGAATAGACAGTGGGGTGGCTAAGGAGACTGGAAGAAGTAATGGATGAGTGTGTTTAGTTGGGTTGTATTATTGCGCGAAACAAATGAAATTATATTGAACACTTTTTATATTGATATATTTTTAAATTCTGCGGGAAAAGGTCACATAATGGATAATGTTACACCTAGCTTGATGTAAGTTATGCAAATCTTCTTTAGGTTGCCATTGCGGGTGCTCCAGTTACTTTGTGGATGGCATATGACACCGGGTATACAGAACGATATATGGACACACCAGAAAATAACCAGACTGGTTATGACGCAGGATCCGCAGCGTTACTTGTGGACAAACTTCCCAATGAGTAAGCATCTAGACCATGTCACAATCGCTTGATTTCAAATTTTTTTTTTGAAATGTTTTATTTTTACTTTCAATTTTATTACATTCTAACAGGCCTCATCGTCTCCTAATCCTTCATGGTTTCCTGGATGAGAATGTGCACTTTTTTCACACAAATTTCCTGGTGTCCCAGCTGATTCGAGCAGGAAAACCATACCAGTTACAGGTACCATTATGTTTTCAGTAGTGTTACACTGTATGTCTGAAAAGGTCCATTAAAGGGACACTTATATTTCAAAAACTGCTTTATCTTAAAGAAATGGTTTTGTGTCTTTTATTGGGCAATTGTAAAAACACTGCAGTTTCTTAAAGTATTAACATTTATCTGAATACAACGCCTCATGTGGCTGTCAGTCTAATGGACACTGGAGGCTCTTTCTCTTGAAAACCGTTGAAAATCAGTTAAACCTCATCATAGCATGACCACACAGAACACGCTTGGTTCTTTTCATTGGATTGAATGCTTCTCCATCTGATGGAGCTAGACAATTGCTGTGTATGTGCCATCTGTCCCTAATGCTCCTGTAGGAGAAACATTGGATTGGACTTTAGTTATCATTACTAAAGACCTCTTTTGAGGCTTGATACTGGCTCAGTATTGAATTAAATATGAGTTTAATATAGATTTTTAACTTTTTTAATTTAAAAAAGAAAGTGTGGGGTGGGGGAAGCAGGAAATGCTAACATTAAAATTAAATAACCACACCACTCCGAACCTCCTAAAAACTGCTCCTTTAACTGCTTCATAGCTGAGGTTACCCCACCCACCTTTCGTTGCATTTGCGGAAGCATTCTTATTATTTTAGCTGCAATTCCATATTTGTTCATGGAGTGCACCATGCATGTTATGTATTCTAATTTTTTTTTTCATTTATATAGCACCAGCAAATTCCATACCGCTCTGGAATGGGAATGGGAATATTGGTTTTTCAAGTACAGAATATGCATTGTTATACCCTTTTATGTTTAAAAAAAATATATCTTGGGTAAAAATTGGTTGATTGTAAGACTGTCTCTTGTCCCATACCACTCTGGGCTTTATTATGTGGATTGTTTTAAGATTTTTTTTTGTCTTTCCATAGGCAATTTAACAAAAAAAAAAATTCTGACACACTTTAATGTAATATCTTTAATTCTCCTTTTATTTAAATCAATTTTTTTTTTCTTTGTGAATATCATAATTCTGATGTGAGCCAATGCAGAAAACTAATTTGTAAGCTACATAGTTCTGATATTGCCTCTCAGGTTATATCACATGGAGTGTTGCATATTTCCATGAGGCAATTTAAAAGCTCAAAAAAGGATGGATGGAGCCCACATTTAAACGGACATTATAGTCACTCATACCACTTTGTCTCAGTTTAGTGGTCTGGGTGCCATGGCCCTTTCCTTTTAACCCTGCAATGTACTTTGTAAGTGTGATCAAGCAGTAATAGATATAATATCACAGTTGAAGGGATAATTCGAAGCCTATCCACAAATTAGATTCAAACTGTAATCTTAGTCCAACACTCATAAATCACAGATCGACTTCTGTCACTAACCCTTGGATGTGAATGTGATTGTTTCCCATAGCGATTGCATTTCTTTTAGAGCCAATCATTGACTGTTTCTGGACTGCCTGATTTGCAGAAAACATGGGGCCACAATTGCCGCCTTATTGCTGAAGCATGTGACTGCTGCGATAGTCTCCTGCAGTGATTACAAGCGTGGTACAGCCTACGATGGCATAAGGCACCCAGCAGTAGCTTGGTACACTCCAGGATTGGCTTTTGCCAAAGCTTCCAGTCGTTTGATACTACTTTTAATATCAAAAGGCAAGCAATAATCAGGCAGTGACTCAGGAGGACTATTAATGGAATCACTAGTCTATAGATCTGCTGACCCAGGGCATTTAAACCAAGGGACTTACAGGTTGTGTATGAACTTGGTTGCAGTGATGAGTCCATGTCTCACTTTTGTTCTTACTGCTGTCAGTTCAGTCAATTGCTTAATGGTGTGTGTTTTTTTTTTTTTTTTTGTTTTTTTTCCCGTCTTACAGATTTACCCAAATGAAAGGCATAGTATTCGCTGCCCTGAGTCTGGAGAGCATTATGAGATAACCTTATTGCATTTCTTGCAAGAACATTTGTGAGAGCATATAAATTTGCAAGGACACGTGACCTGCAGTTTACAAGACCGAAGCCAGTGACCTAGCTGGAACCGAAATGTTAATATGGTACCCTGCAAGAAGAAAGGCTGATTGCTTAGCTGTGAGAGAAGAAACCCATTAATGGGAATCGGAGAGCCACAAAGTACAGAATATTGTATTCGATGTTCAAAACTAAGAGTGACCAAGGAAGATACATACAGAAAGTAAGACCATAAACCGGAAAAAAAACGTCTACAAACTGAGGACCTCGAACCTGGAATTGCTCTGAATGTGTTTTTTGTTTTTCTTAAATCTTGTTTTTTGAGGGATGCATGCATACTTGACCCTAGGCTATGTGAACAATACAGAGAGGATGACAATGTTTATTTGGGCATGTCCACAACATATTTTTTTTTTTTTTTTTTTTTAGGCATCTGTTCAAGGACTGAACTGCTTTATCTTATCCTCTCCCTGCATTTCATGCCTGTCCCATAACTGGATGAGTCTCTGTAGGTTGGATTATGCCATAAATTGCTCTGTATTCCCCCCCCCCCCCCCACCCCCCTATCTGCTCTCAGGACCAGTCATCATGTTCTTTCCCAACACGCAGACTTATTTTTCCCCATCAATTTAACTTTTGATCACCAAACTGAACTGACTTTCAGAGCATTATATGGTCTACTATTAACAGAATAGTTCTGTTTACCTGCTGGCAACTGCCTCAGTCCTATGCAGTGTTCATACACAATACCCCATGTATTTTAACTACTTATTGTGAAATGTAATATTTTTATTGATTCTTACTCTTTTGTAACTGGCGACTGTTACAAATAATTAAATATTAGGATTTATTTGTGCTGCCTATACTTGTATGCTTGTGTTCCACCAAGCTGTATGTGCAACTAGTGTTTTAGTGAATTATCAAATTTAGATCAATCTGGAAGCATAGCGGAATTTCTCTAGTTAAAGGGAATCTCTAGTGCCAGGAAAACAATTTGTTTTCCTGGCACTGGAGGATCCCTCTCCCTCCCACCCCCCAATCCCTGGTTACTGAAGGGGTAAAAACCCCTTTAGTCACTTACCTGAGGCAGCGACGATGTCCCTCGTCGCTGTCTCCTCCTCCGCGCCGCTCCTCCTTCTTACTCCGTCGGCCGGTTGGCGAGACTGATCCCGCCCATCGGCCGAGGAGACCTAATGCGCATGTGCGGCAATGCCGCGCATGCGCATTAGGTCTCCCCATAGGAAAGCATTGAAAACGAATTTCAATGCTTTCCTATGGGGATTTGAGCAACGCTGGAGGTCCTCACACAGCGTGAGGATGTCCAGCGACGCTCTAGCACAGATAATCTGTGCTATAGAGCAGGAAGTTCCCTCTAGTGGCTGTCTAGTAGAGTTAACCCTGCAAGGTAATTATTGCAGTTTATAAAAAACTGCAATAATTACACTTGCAGGGTTAAGAGTAGTGGGAGTTGGCACCCAGACCACTCCAATGGGCAGAAGTGGTCTGGGTGCCTGGGGTGTTCCTTTTAACCCCTTAAGGACCAAACTTCTGGAATAAAAGGAAATCATGACATGTCACACCCTTAAGGGGTTAAGCAATTTCTGCCTTAAATTTGAAATTAATTATTTCCTTTTAAAACTTGAAATTAACTTTGAATTCTCACTTTAGTGAATATGCACTGTTGATGCCAGACTGAAGACTAGGAGTCCTTTTGTAAAAGCTCAGCAAATTTTAGGAGAGACCTGTGATATTTGTTGCAAACACCTTGGAAAATCCCAGGGTGGCTCTGCTTTTATGAAACACACAGCCTATTAACTGGATAAACCAAGAAACCGGAAGGGTTCATGCACCTCCTGCTTTTATATCAATTTGTTATCAATCAAAATTATAAAAAATTTGAGAATTTGGCTCTTTTACTTATTTGTATAAATTTACCTATAGAAGTCCATCCTTTTTTTTCTTTTTTTTTTAAACGGGCAGACAGGGTTTTCATTTGATACCTTTCATATATGTGTCATCTTTTACTATGAATAAAAAAATAATATAAACAAATGAGGAGTGCAGCTAAAAAAAAAAAAAATATACACCAAGCCAGATTTGTTGGGTTGTTTTTATTTATTTTTAATAGGAATACATCATTATAGCATTTTGCAATTTTTATTTTATTCTCTGCAGAAGTTAGAAGTATAGATCAGACAGTGTCAGTACATGTGATCTGCTTGCATTTTGCTAAAACATTTCAATACAGAAGGCTACTCTATAAATTAGAAGAAATTGGTTTAAATGGCAAGAGTTAGTGAAGGCCTGAGCCCTGCAAATGTAGATGACCTGGCAGGGGTGATTTGGATCGTGGACCTTGCTGTTTGAGGTGCATTACAGTATATATTATTAGTCATTATGAAGATTGTAGAATTCTTTTTTTTCAGATTAGACAAATGTAGTCCAAAGTTCTGCCCTGGGTTGGTTTCGACTGCCCAACAGGCCTCAAAAGTCACATATCAGTATGTGCATATCATACAAAACTAGGTAAAGTGATATAGTCTAAGCATCTTACTTCTCTACAGAGGAATTTGGATAAATTTGGAGAGTATGCAGGCTAGCAGCAGATATGTTTGAATATAAAGTATTGCCTTTATAGAAGTTAAATTAGGAATCCACCTTGAATAGGTGGTGCAATATTGGGCACCTGTTTAAAAGAAGGATACTGTGGAAATAGGAAAACGGAAGAAGTGTAAAATATTACAGAAAGAAGAGAAGAGATCTTCATTAAGAAGAAAGGCTAAAAAAAAAAGGTCATCCATTGTAGTCATAGCTTTTTAACCTATGGAAATAAAATTGTCTTTTAAGAGAAAGAACAATGAATATAGTTACACTAAAACCAATATGGCTGAATTCAGATGCTAATGGCAGATCATTCAAATGATTAATGTTTTATTGGTTTATGCCAGAAACAAAGATACATTTACAACTTTAATTAAAGGACCACTATAGTGCCAGGAAAACAAACTCGTTTTCCTTGCACTAAAGGGTCATTAGGTCCCCTTCTCCACCTGGACTGAAGGGGTTAAAGCCCTTTCAGCCACTTACCTTTCTCCAGCGCCGGGCTCCCTTGGCGCTGTCTGAACTCTCCTCCCTCTGCCGACATCAGCTCCAAATGTGCACGTGCGGCAAGAGCTGTGCGTGCATTCAAACCGCCCATAGGAAAGCATTAATCAGTGCTTTCCTATGGACGTCCAGTGTCTTCTCACTGTGATAGCCATTTGGTGCAAGATGTTTCTAAACTACTTGCACGTTTGGGGTAGGATGAAAATTGCCATATTTTAAAAGGAACCTATTGTCCCGAAAATAACTTTTTTGGGGGGGAGTGGGGATTACAAGTTCCCTTTTGTTTTTGTAACCTCTGTCAAAATGCCATTTAAAGGGTTACTCCATTTAAAAAAAAAAAAAATTAAAATCTCTGTTTTAAAGCATGATACTCTGATGGCTTTATACTTTAGGTCTCTTCCCTTCTTAGCTAAAAAAAATATAAGTATAAAAAAAAGTTTCGTGAAAGTTTATGAAATCAAGGAAACTTCTCAGAGAGAAGCCTGTGGTTGGACCATTTCGCCGGCTTAGAGCGCATCTCTGCAGTTTGAGGTGGCAGGGGAGTAGGGAGGATTTTTTATTTTAACCCTATTTCTCCAACGTTGGGAGGCGGAAGGAGGTCTTTACATCTGTTGCCAACTTGTTGTGTGCCCTGACAACGGATGTAAAATGTGCACAGAATTAACATTAGCTAGTTTGGAACACTGTATCACGTGTGTCAGGGATGCAACTAAGTGGTCATGTCTCATGCGTTAGGTTGCAGCTTCCTGATCTCGTCGTAGTGGTGAGCTGGTTGCTGGGATACGGTGCTTGAGTGTGGGGGTTGGCTCTACAGCAAGTAAGCAGTCGGTACCACAGTACTTGCAGGAACAATACTTTTATTGCCACAAGGGTAAGAGCTAAGGGAGCGGCAAAAAGTGGTCTTTCAGAACCAGCTGCTTAGGCTCGGTAAATATATATATATATATATATATATATATATATATATTTGCAAGTGCAGGTACCCAATATTGGTACCTGTCTGACCTTGTAACTATTAGGAGCACACTGGTAGTAAACAGACAAAAGACAATGCTTACATTGCTGCCTCGTAACACCTCTACTGGATCTGTGCCTGGTGTGGGGGCACAAGGCTCAGCTGGAAGATGTTTTGATCACCCTGCCAAGGTCAGAGCTCCAGCACAGACAAGAGCCCAATGAACCCCGTTTGGGTAATCCAGCTATATCTTAACTAGCAAAGTTACATAAATTGCATCATACATACTCAAAGCTATTATATTATATAATTCTTTATTTTTGTTGTGCATCGATACAGCATGGATATCACAGTTACAAGATTTGAAGCCACATAAGTTAATATCCAGCTTGGAATACTATAGACTGCTCTTTTTTTTATAAAGAGAACAAGAGTACAAACAAGATAAGCATTGATAGTAAGCATATCATCACAAATACATAAAAACACATAATCACAGGCATAGGCTACGTGACATGCTAATACTGAGTTTCTGGGCATGTACCTGTCAATTAGACTGGAGAATATGCAAAAATTGATAGTTGATAATGAAAACTAATGAGAAAAAAAACATGTTAAATGTTAGTTGTGATGAATCAGGATAACAAAAAATACAGAAACCACTGGAGCTCCGGGGAGCTTAAAAGCTTGATCCTGCTTAGTATAGTCAGTTTGAGCAGAAAGACTGCAGTGTATGTGCAGAGTAATAGCATGATGAATTGATCATGATAATAGCTTCTCAGGAGATTCTCTCTTCCCACTCCGACCTCCGGTGCCACTGCGCTCCCGGCCTGAATAAGGCCGCAAAATCTGCATTTCTTCCTAGGACCTCCAAAGCACCAAGTTTAGGGGAAATATGTAGCCCCAGTAGTTGCTTACATCCGTTAATTTCATGGTTTTGAGCGAATGTTTGCGGAAGTTATGTTTGCATAAACCCCATAAATTGCAGGAGCTGTGCTGACATGCGGCCAGCTCACATGGCGGTCCAGCCCCACCACCCAGAGTCCGGATTTTGAAGTAAGAATGCTTTTAGATGATTTCTGACTTTAGTGAATAACCCAATCTTTCTCTTTTAACTAGAGGTACAAAGGTCCATTAGCGGGGAGTGAAGCAAGAAAGGCCACAGAGAAAGTTGTTTTTAATGACAAACACTAAGACAACATGCAACCAATATTATACACATAAACCAGGGCTCGACAAATCCCAGGTCGCCATGTCGACTAGGAAATTTGTCCTGGCGTCTGGGATTTATGAGCCTGTTCATGGCTGTCTGAGATCGGAAGCAGACATGCAGGTAGCTCATGGAGACCTAAGCAAGTTAGGCTGCTAACTGAGTGTAGATCAAGCGAGGGAGCGTTCATCTTCCTGCTCAATAGTTTGACGATCTCAGCTAATCCAATGCTTCCCCCTTATAGGAAAGCATTTGGAGACTATTGTGTATGCGCTGCAAAATGCCTTACTGCGTCAATCAACATCTCCTCATAGAGATGCATGGAATCAATGAACCCTTATGGAGAGCATTAAGCGTCTCCATGCAAAGCATTAAGACACTGAATATAGTTGCTGCACATTGTGCAGCACTGACCCAGGAAGCACATCTAGAGGTCGTCTGAGTGACTACCACTAGAGGTGTTACTAGGCAGCAATGTAATCATTGCCTTTTGTCTGAAAAGACAGTGTTTACATTAAAAAGCGTGCACAGACAGGCTATAGACTTCAGAACAACTACATTAAGCTGTAGTGGTTCTGGTGACTATAGTGTCCTGTTAAGAATTGTATCTATGATGTTGAAAAACCTTGCTCCTAACTTTTTTAGCTGGCTCCTAGATTCCAAGCAAATTTGTCGAGCTCTAACTTAGACAGTGACACACTGCTATACACACACTCATTCAGACAGTATACACATTGCTACACATACGCAATGCTACAAGTGGAGTGAGATATAGTACGCACATTGTAAATAGTTTATTATTTATTTAGGGAATTTTTCTCTTCCAATCTCGGAGATGTTACATAACACCAAGTACTGTAGTGTACTGTGATGTCACACATATATAATTAATTATGCAATTTACCATGGCCAGTATATTTTTTTCCAAAAAAGGCAACTCTATGTGTGACCCAAGTGTATATGGCTGAAAGATCCGGTCATAAACTGATCAGCCACAGCAATAAAACCACTGACAGGTGGAGAGAATAACACTAATTATATTGTTACACATTGTTATAGTGTTACATTTGGACATCCAAGGCTCCTTGATGCAGTGAGGAGCAGAAGCTATCCCGTCTGGTCCCATCACACAGAAGAGCTACTGCAGCTCAAATTGCTGAAAAACTCAATACTGACCATGAGAAAAAAGTGACAGAACACACAGTGCATCACAGTTTGCTGCATAGGCGTGCGCACGGAGTGTGCCGGGTGTGCCCGGGCACACCCTAATCACACCTCCGTGCTGCACTGCCTGAGCGGGCAGACTAACATGTCGGGTCCTCAGTCTAAGACCGAGGACCCGACACAGGAGGGGGCCCAGCGGCGTGCACACAATGCCACTGGGTGCGAGGCCCCTCCTGTCAGTCTGCCCTGACGGAGATCCAGCCTCAGTCTAGAGCTCCGCCGGGAGTGAGCTGCAGACTGAGGTGTCTCACGATCTCCAGCCTGTCAGTGTTGCCATGGCAACGCTCTGACTGGAGATCGCAAGACTGACCATGTGGTCTGCAGCTCACTCCCGGCGGAGCTGCAGACTGAAGAGAAAGGGCGCCCACTGGACCACCAGGGAAGGTATTTAAGCCCCCCCCCTGCCCCCCCCCTCTACCCCCTGTCACTCACTGCCCCCCCACTCTATCCCCTGCCACTGCCTCTCTACCCCCCATACCCCTGTCGCTGCCCCGCTACCCCAACCCCTGTCACTGCCCCTCCACCCCCCAACCCCTGTCACTGCCCCTCCACCCTTCCTAACCCCTGTCACTTCCCCTCTACCCCCCTAACCCATGTCACTGCCTCTCCACCCCACCAACCTCTGTCACTGCCCCTCCACTCCCCCCACCTGCTGTCACTGCCCCTATACCCCTCAACCCCTGTCACTACCCCTCTACCCCCTAACCCCTGTTCCTACCTCTCTACCCCCTAACCCCTGTTCCTACCCCCCAAACCCCAGTCACTGCCCCTCTACCCCCCTAACCCCTGTCACTAACCGTCTACCCCCGCTACCTCTTGTCACTGCCCCTCCACCCCCCAACTCCTGTCCCTCTACCCCCCAACCCCTATCACTACCCCTCCACCCACCTAACCCCTGTCACTACCCCCCACAACCCCTGTCACTAACCCTCCCCCCAACCCATGTCACTGCCCCTCTACCCCCCTAACCCATGTCACTGCCTCTCCACCCCCCTTAACCCCTGTCACTGCTCCTCCACTCCCCCAACCCCTGTCACTGCCCCTCTACCCCAACCCCTGTCCTTACCCCTTTACCCCCCTAACCCCTGTCCTTACCCCTCTACCCTCCAACCCCTGTCACTGCCCCTCTACCCCCTAACCCCTGTCACTAACCGTCTACCCCCGCTACCTCCTGTCACTGCCCCTCCACCCCCTACCCCCTGTCCCTCTATCCCCCCAACCCCTGTCGCTGCCCTTCCACCCCCCTAGCCCCTGTCGCTGCCCCTCCACCCCCTAACCCCTGTCACCTACACAGTGCCCCTCACAATCATACACACTGTACCGCACACACACCGCATCCCTCACAATTACACACACTGTACCCCTCTTTCCGCAGGATAATGCACCGTGCCATAGTGCAAAACTTGTTTAGGGATGGTTTGAGAAAAAAATGACAAAGAGTTTGAGATCTTGGCCTCCAAGTTCCCAGATCTCAATCCGATTAGCATCTGTGGGGTGTGCTGGAACAACAAACCCAATCTATGATGGCTCCTCCTCACAACTTGCAGGACTTAAAAGATCTGCTGCTCATGCCTTGATGCCAGGACACGTTTATCGGTTTTATTTATGATATTAAAAAAAAAAAAGTCAAAACTTTAATGAAAGGATTATTATATTAAAATAGTTTTAAGGTGACCGCTGTCCTGAAAGTGACAGCATGTTGCAAGGCTGTGCTGATTAGTGGCTTTTCCCTGTGGTCCAGGTAACTGCAGTCCAAACAGAAAATATCCAAAATCTGGAGATAATCAAGAAATGGTTAAAAGGCTAAAAATGATCCTTTATCACTTGACCTATTCAGAGTGAGCTCTCCAAGCTCCATGCTGGGCCTGACCACTAGGGGGCATTAGATCCTTCAGCTGGTTGGGAGCTAGCTTATTCTCTCTAACAACCCAATTCTTAACTGTAAAACTGACAAGATCCCTCTGAGGAATGGAAATTATATATTCTTAAGTGATTTTCCTAAAAACCTCCACATTTTAGCTTCAACTGCATGTGTTGCCCATAATTGCCATCTCTATGATCCGCGACGCTCTATCCCCCCGCCCACCCTTTTCATATTGATACTCTATGGTGCGGGAGTTGCAGTCTCGCTTTGCTGACGTTTCCTAGTGGCTCCCAGTAAAGATGGCCGCCTCCTGGGTATTTGCTGCTGGCTTTCTCTTAGCTGGGGTCTATGGGCATGAAACAGCCAACACAGAAGAGTTTGACGTGAGACCCGGGGGCCTGGAGCACAGCTTTAGTCTCAGCCTGGTAAGATGTACCCCATTAACATGCAATATTAACATGCAATATAAAGGGACCATCAGCACTATTTATGGGTAGGGGATATTCTGATCATTTTATGTAGAATGGTTGATACGTTCTGTTTTGTTATTGCTCTCTGTGATGGCTATTATATCAGTGATGGTGTGGCTGCGATATTCTGAGCTTTGAATACATTTTTGTTGTAATTCAGGAAGGGGGAAGGGCTAGATGGTTTTCATTGTGACTTGAAAATCCAATGTTCTGGAAAGGCTGGATTGGGTAAAACTGTTTTATTTGGAAAAGGGGGGATTCCTTGAGAAGAAGGAGCGACTGGGCATGCATGTAGGCTACACCCCAAATCACAGGGGTTACTTATGCAAAGTTGCTTTCCAGACTCTCTTTATTCCCCTTTCTGGGCCGTCCGTATTACCTGTAGCTGAATTACCACCTTTCGTTTATGTTTAATGTTGTTCCTCTTTGGCCATTCGGGAGACTTCATACGAACTGAGTCCCTTTGTCTCCCAAATGAGGACCACCCCTGTACCCCATTAGAATGTTGACACCAACCATTTAAGTGCGAAACTGCAAGGGAGACAATTCATGAATGCTTCCCCTGGGTGGCCGCCATCTTGTATAACCGAACACGTGGCAGAGAGAATGGCGGCTGTCTTGTCTCCCAAACATGGGCAGCGGTACTTGGTCGTCAAGTGCCTGGAACTCTTTTAGGCTAGGCACTTGCGTGAACACCGGTAAACCTCCGACCGCTGCCGTTCCTGACCACCTACACGAATGGCTTTCAGGAGATATGAACTACCGAACAGGGGGAGCATTCATATCCTGAAAGCACGCGATTCCCTTGTATGGCGTTCACACAGGAACCTCACGAACGGAGACCGTCCAGGACACCTGTTTTCCTGGAACTATTTTGGGCTAGCGCCTCGTGTCTGGCCGGTCAAAACTCTACCACGATGGCATTCCCGTTCCACCGAACCGATCGGAGTGATTCTTGGATCCTCACATCTGGGCTATCTGGGAATGTACTTTTTGTGGGGTTCCTAGGTATGGTTGGGGTACGGGATATTTTGTGGATTTTCTGTACCTGAGAGATAATTACATTAGAGGAGCAGCCATGTATGTGAGAATAAAGCTCAGTTGTACCCTCAAACGTGTATCGTCCGTTTACTGGGGAAGAGGTGGATTATTCTTGGGCTGTTTTCGCTTGTTCCTGATAGCTTTTTGGTATACCAACGGAGAAGAGTCCCTGCTAGGACTAGGGCTCTGCTACAAAAGTGTAGGCAGCTTTGTGGAAATAAACACTTTGATAACCCCCATTGTGCCCAGTTGGGTCAGAAGTTACATTTGAAACTGTTTAGAAGACAATCCCCATTTAGGCAGAGTGGGTCCCTTGGTCCCATAATAATATTGATTCATGAATCCTTATTAGACAGCTCTGTGTGTGTATACATATGTGTGCAAATTACATAAAGCCCTACATTTTATATTGGAAAGATGTGGTAATTTATAGTTAAATATACTAATAGTTAATATGTTTGAAAGCTATTACCTATATGATCACTAGCACTTCTAGTAGTCTGTTCTCAGGACACAAACTGTGTGGAATGGAATTAGGACCTCAACATTTAACACAAGTTACAAGAAGAAATTAATGTGAAATTAAAGAGGCAAATTCACTTTCAAGTTTGGGCATTCTGAAATTACCACATTTCACCACTGATAACAAATCAGTTTTCCTGGCACTGCAGTGCCCCTCTCCCTCCCACTCACCACCCCATGTTGCTGAAGGGGTTAATACCCCTTCAGTGACTTACCTGAATCCAGCACCGATGTCCCTCGACAGTAGGTTAGGCTCCGCCCATGCTCCTCCACCGCCGTCAGCCGACGGAGGAGACCTAATGCGCATGCGCGGCAATGGCTGTGTGGGCGCATTATTCATGCTCTCCTATGGGGATTCCGGCGATGCTGGAGGTCCTCATGCATAGCGTGAGGACGTCCAGCGTCATTTAAAACACTTCATGTTTTAAGAACCTGGAAGTCCCTCTAGTGGCTCTCTAATAGACAGCCACTAGAGGAGGACTTAACCCTGCAAGGTAATTATTGCAGTTTATAAAAACCTCAATAATTACACTTGCAGGGTGAATGGTGATGGGAGTTGGCACCCAGACCACTCCAATGGGCAGAAGTGGCCTGGGTGCCTGGAGTGTCCCTTTAAGTACCAGTGATTTGAAAGTGACCCTATCAACCTATCGTTACTGTAAGTTTTCTTGTAATTGTCCTATTTATAGTTAAATCCTCCCTCTCATAATGTAAAGCTCTACGGAATCTGTTGGTGCTATCAAAATGGCAATAATAATAAAATCCCCATATGAATTATTTAAGTTGAGCTCCAAGGTCTATATTGGCCTTTATCATGCCTCGTATAGGAAAACAGTATTACCCTAGGTTCCATTTTATTTTGTAAAATTATATTTTACAATTGGAATGAATAAAATGTACTATTTCTGTTACAGTGTAATAGCCTGAAATGTTGTGACCAGTAGAATGTATAACCTAGAAGATTCAGAGCACTTCAGTAGTCTGTTTTATTGCATTCTGTGTCGTGAAATCATTTACAGTTAGTATTCCCCAATTATGGGAACAGTTTATGATAAATATTTTTGTTTTTTGTAATGGCTTGTACTAGAATTATTTGATGGGCCATTAACGCAGGATTTAACAAATTTCCCTTGGGCTTTAACCCCTTAAGGACACATGACGTGTGTGACACGTCATTATTCCATTTTATTCCAGAAGTTTGGTCCTTAAGGGGTTAAGAGCCAGGGACAAATATTTTTACACACATACACCTACTTCAACTCACTCTCATACGGGACTAATTAAAGGAACTCTCCAGCTTGCTCTAGAGCAGGGGTGCCCAATAGGTAGAACCCCAGATGTTGTAGAACTAAAACTTCCTTTATGCTTTGCATGCTTTTAGAATGTCAGATCATCTGGGGATCTACTTTTTGGGCACCCCTTGTTCTAGAGGTTATAGGGCCAGGAGTACCCATGCTTCCACCATCACAACTGGAGAAACAGAAGTTCCTCAGCAGGAGCGTTACCTTACTCTCCTGATCCATGCCCTAGCGCTCTCAGCTTGTGAGTAAAGGCCTGCTGAGGAACTCCCCTTTCACCAACCAAGGTAGTGGGGGTAGAGAACAGCGATCAGCAGAGCAGGTACAATGATGTGTTGTAGGGGTTATGATGCCTGAAATGATCCTTTAACCACATTCACAATCCTTCTACATCAGCCACTCTTACTAGAATATACCATGTGATCTATAATTTACTAGCCACTTGCTCAAGCACGTGTATATGAACACACACCTTATTAACCCATCACTCATATACCCATGATTTACTAACAACTCACCTGCACACACACACACACTGAGAAGGGAAAGGAGATCGGAGATCAGAAGATGCAGCAGTCATATCTCTGCAAAGCCCAGTTGCACAGAAAGCTTTTCTGCTCCCTTCCTACCTACCGCCTGACATCCAGTCACACAGCACTAGAGCATGTGATCTCGTATAACTTAGTTTAACATTGTCAGTCTGAATACCACATGTGAGAGCAAAGAGAGAGTTTGTGACTGCAAACTTAGCATGCAGAGACCTTGTAAACCAGGGAGTGATGCAGAAGATCAAATGTTGTGCTATGGCTGTCAGGGATACAAATAGTTTTCAGCAGGTCTTTTTTCTGTGACAAAATATATGCAGTTGCCAGTTTGTGTTTTTTGTTTTATTTTCTGGTGTTTTCAGTATGAAGCTTTTTGAACCACCCTATGGTATACCCTGCTTTGCTATAGTTATTTAACTCTGTCATTAATCTTTGCTTGTTAAATTGTTCTTTGCCCTATGTGTCTAGATTTCAAATTCCCCTCAACACTAAGTGTCTGAAAAGTGATGTGTGCTTGCCTGTTTGTAGATGCATGTGCGCACCACCTAGAAAGATATCTTTGTGCTCCTTCCTAGACTTCTGACTCCTAAATCCCTCACTGTATGTATACAAAAAAAACCATAAATATCAAGTAGTCCCATCAGTGTAAGCTTTCTTACTCACCTGACATGAGTACAGATGGATTAATGTATTTCATTCTTTCTGACAGATCCACCCGTACTCGTGTGAGATCCTGAAAACCTGCACTGTTTGTGGATGTACACAAGATCGCTATTGAAACCTAGAAATATGTCTTGTTCATCTGCTGTCTGTATTCATCCTAGGGTGACTACTCCTGCACCTTCACATATGTGGCTCAGGGTGGCACTAATGAGGTGAGTTAATGGAGTTTCTGTATATATATATTGTAACCAGAACTATCTACTATGCATTGTCATAGAGATGATGTAGGCTTCACATGCTAAGTAGCAATGGATACAAGGAGTTATTCTGTTTGCATAATTTAGCTCTTATGCTGGATTATTAAATCGTAATACATTATATGTATATTAAGTCTGGCATTACTTCAGAAGGCCTATGAAAAAATTGTGAATTGGAAAGTAAGGATTGCTTTGTACAAACACCCAAAATTAAGCCCTGCTCTCAAACGCTTGGAAGCAATAATGGCTATGGTATGTATCAGGCCAAATATGTGGAACAAAAGCAAAAAAAAAGATAATTACACACTATCGTAAATCACTATGCATGTTTAAATAACAGGAGGTTTTTAGTATCCCTCCAATGGCCACTAAATTGTAATCTTAACTGTTGCATCAAGGCAGACCTCTTTGGTACCAATTCACCTTGCTGCCTTCAGCTAAAAAGTGAATTATTTAATGAGACAGAAAGGGCTATCTCTCCTGGGTGGCAAAAATGTCTATATTTGGGTTGCTTTGTGTCTCATTGTTTTTAACTCTCCCACAGAAATGGAAAATGAGTGTGGGAGTGAGTGAAGATAATCAGCTTTTTTCCTGCTCAATCTGGAGGTGAGTTACATGTAACCGACTCCAAGCACTGTGATCTCTGTGCATTGTATGTAATATAGAAATGCTTATCTTAAATCTGTGTTTCAGGCCTCAGGGAAGCTCTTATTTGTTCTTCATGCAATTCAAAGCCATCGTAACTGGAGGGAAAATTGAGTTCAGTGAGGCCTATGTAAGTATTATGCAGGGTTCATGCCCACCCATATAAGTATGCACCATGTAATATTCTACTTTTGTGGCTTCTATCATACAAATGCATCTTATTGTTAAAGGGTTATTCAAATCACCATGACCTCTTCAGTGGTAGTAGTATGTATGTGCAGTGTTTCTGCTTTAAACACTGCACATAATGAGAGATTGTTAATTGTTTGCCGGGGGGCTAGTTACACCTCCAGCACACGTGACTTGGGCAGCTGCAGACAGATGTAAAAATCTAGGCCTGCAGAGTGCCTGCAAGGGGAAGCTTCTCCCTCATGCCTGGTCCTAACTCCCTCCCATCTCTTCCTTCTTTGGCCCAGAGTGTGCGCATGCACTCTGAGCTAGTGAATTGAGAAGCCCGTGATTGGACAGTGTGAGTTCTGGGTGTGGGTTAAGTTTAAACTGTGGGGTAGAGATAATAGTTTTGCCCAATATGGCATTTGTAATCTAAATTTGGGGGGTTTAATCAGGGTTGCCGTAAACCCTATAAAAGAACACTCATAGAACCATAACCACTGCAGCATGCCATAGTGGTTACAGTGCCTGAATTGACCTCTCGCCTCCCCAGTGTAAGCAGCCAATCCATTTCCTAACGGTTTGAAGTCTTATCTGGTGTCTGTCAGGCGTAGTTCCCTGCTTCTCTGCATATCGGATGTGAGAGCTGAAAACTACTAGGAGCTTCCATCAGGGCCGGACTGGGTATGAAAACCAGCCCTGGAAAAAAATACATACCAGCCCCATAGCATTGCGGAGTCATCAGAATTCAGCTTAACAGCCCATTAAAATGCGGACGCATATAACGCCGTAACAGCGTTAAAGGGACACTATAGTCACCCAGACCATTTCAGCTCAATGAAGTGGCCTGGGTGCAATGTCCCTCAGGTTTTAACCCTTCACATGTAAACATAGCAGTTTCAGAGAAACTGCTACATTTACATTTGCGGTTAATCCAGCCTCTAGTGGCTGTCTTCCGGAAAGACACTAGAGGCGCATCTGCGACGCTGGAGGCACATTTCACCTCCATCACGCAGAGTGTCCATAGGAAAGAATTGAGAAATGCTTTCCTATGGACACTTTGAATGCGCGCGCGGCCATGCGCATTCAGCTCCAGTGACGTCGGATGGGGGAGCTGACGTCAGACAGGGAGGAGAGGTCACCAGCGCCGAGGGAGCCTGGCGCTCGATTAAGGTAAGTAACTGAAGGAATTTTAACCCCTTCAGCGCCACGGGAGGGGGACCCTGAGGGTGTGGGCACCCTCAGAGCACTAAAGTGTCAGGAAAACCGCTTTGTTTTCCTGACACTATAGTGATCCTTTAAGAGTTTAAGGGGTTATTTTGGCCTGGGGAAGCCAAATGGTTATACACCTATGCTCTAAACCAGGAATAGACATCCTTTGCCACTCCAGATGTTGTGGACTACACCTCCCATGATGCTTTGCAAGCCTTAATGGAGATGTAGTCAAAAAACAAAGGGAGTGTTGAAGGTTACCTACCCCTGCACTAAACCAAAAATATATAATAAAGTTCCTACCCCATAACTATAATATTTAATGCTATAATATTTAATGCTATAATATTTAATGCTCTCATCCAACCCCCTTCCCTCCACAGTTCCTAATAAATATATTACAAATATAATTCCCTAGCCCCCTCTATTTACATTTCCTTCTACACATACACACATACATATAAATAAATATATATATATATATATATATATATATATATATATATATATATATATATAAAAAATATTAATTGGGCCACAAATATAAATGTAAAAAATCTAATTATTGCCTCATCTCAAATTCCCAAGTCAGATCTTTCCCGTCCCCCTCTCCCCATCTAATACACTGCTAACCCCCTCCCCCTAATATACTGCTGTCACCCCCCTCCTCTAATATACTGCTGACCCCTCCCTCCCCTAATACACAGTTGACCCCCCTCCCCTAATACATTACTGCCCCCCCTTTTCCCCTCTCCAATACATTACTGCCCTCCCCTCCCCATTACATTACTGCCCCCCTTCTTCCCCTCCCCAATACATTACTACCCCCCTTCCCCAATACATTACTGCCCTCCCCTCCCCCAATACATTACTGCCCTCCCCTCCCCCAATACATTACTGCCCTCCCCTCCCCCAATACATTACTGCCCTCCCCTCCCCCAATACATTACTGCCCTCCCCTTCCCAAATACATTACTGCCCTCCCCTTCCCAAATACATTACTGCCCCCCTCCCCTAAATACATTACTGGCCCCCCTCCCCTAAATACATTACTCCCCTCCCCAATACATTACTGTCCCCCCTCCCCTCCCCAATACATTACTGTCCCCCCTCCCCTCCCCAATACATTACTGTCCCCCTTCCCCAATACATTACTGCCCTCCTCCCCAATACATTACTGTCCCCCCTCCCCTAAATACATTACTCCCCTCCCCAATACATTACTGTCCCCCCTCCCCTCCCCAATACATTACTGCCCCCTCTCCCCTCCCCAATACATTATTGCCCCCCCCTCCCCTCCCCCATACATTAATGACCCCCCTCCCCTCCCCATACATTACTGACCCCCCCTCCCCTCCCCCATACATTAATGATCCCCCCTCCCCTCCCCAATATATTAATGACCACCCCCTCCCCTCCCCAATATATTAATGACCACCCCCCTCCCCTCCCCAATATATTAATGACCACCCCCTCCCCTCCCCAATATATTAATGACCACCCCCCTCCCCTCCCCAATACATTAATGACCACCCCCCTCCCCTCCCCAATACATTAATGACCACCCCCCTCCCCTCCCCAATATATTAATGACCACCCCCCCTCCCCTCCCCAATACATTAATGACCACCCCCCCTCCCCAATACATTAATGACCACCCCCCCTCCCCAATATATTAATGACCACCCCCCCCTCCCCTCCCCAATATATTAATGACCACCCCCCCTCCCCTCCTCAATACATTAATGACCACCTCCCCTCCCCTCCCCAATACATTAATGACCACCCCCTCCCCTCTCCAATACATTAATTAATTAATTAGGTCCCCCAAACCCCTTTATTCTTACCTTTACAAGTTCCAACAGCTCAGGGAAAAAAGGCCGCGATGCAGTTTCAGTAGAGCCGCCGCCGCGCAGCCGCCGGATGTGACGTCATGCCGTCATTTGCCGCTCACATCCGGCGGCTGACAGGAAGCAGCAGCGGCCGGCTCAGGTGTGGCTGCGGCCGCGCGGTTGTGGCTGCGGCCGCGTGGCCGCATAGGGTAACAGAAATCTTAAAGCGGCCCAGGGCAGCCCAATGTTAAAGCGGCCCCAGGGCTGGCGGCCTACCGGGAAATTTCCCGGTATCCCGGTAGGCCAGTCCGGCCCTGGCTTCCATTGGATCTCCTGAGCTAAGCTCTAGTTAGGTAGGCTTTGCTTAATGAAGAGTTTCCAGCTTCAGAGAGACCGGGAGCAGTGCCCAGCAGACCCCAGGTAAGAAATCAAACGTATTGTTTTGACTAGTGTCTCTCAGGACATCGCAGTGTAGTGCTTATGGTGCATGGATCACAGGTAAGAAGTCTAACTATTTCCAATTGGCTTAACTACTTACATGGGAGTGAGGGGGGCGCTAAGGCTCCCCCCGCATGTCTACTACAGTGCACTAATGTTGAGTTTCACTAGGCTACTTTTTTTAAAGACCCCAGAATTGTTCTCTGCTGCTTCTCCCGTGTACAGCAATACCCCTTTGCTGTACCTGAAACGTTGGTCTGATTTGTTTGGAATTTATAAGCTCAAATGGAAGGCATGCTATAAAAAAAATCCCTGAAAAGCACAGTGCAAGCACACTATTACATTCCTTGCTGACGTGCCCCATTGTATCAATAGGAATAGTCACTGCTCAGTTATAACTCCCCTTCCATCCTGGGTTTATACCTGTAAAACCATTTGGCAGGTGTGTGATTTTCAGATTGATATTTGGGAAACTGTTTATATCCCTAATCGCATTTGTTTTTTACATAATCCTATGTTAATAACATTGTATATTCTTAACTATATTTTGACTTCTGATTTATTTATTTTTTTTAGTCTCAGACATCAGCTGATGGTGTTCGAGATGTTCCATTAAAGAAATCAGAGTATGACATAAGTGAGACAGCGGGTGAGTTAAAGACACGTGGTTTTATCAAGTGCTGGACTAGGGAATGAAGATCTATTCAACCCAGATTGTTCTTTGCTCAAAGCTAACACGTTCTCTCCTTCTCCCAGAATTTGTTCTCTTGAGGGGGTGGTGAGGAAAAGTGGAAGGGAGGTTTTTTCGCTTTTGCAATTTACTTTTGTTTGTTACACAAACAAATCATTAGACCAGGTTGTTAAGTACCTTTTTATTTTTTGAAAGTTTAGTAGTTTATTTTCAATAGCTGAGAACTCTGTGCTCAGGAGATCCTTCCTATACAGTACATAGTAGTATGTTAGGCGATCGTTCAATGCAAGTCAACTTCATCTGAACTAAAACGCAAACAAATTACAATGCAGCTCCTTTTAATTTGTTGTGTAAGTAAAAACTACTTAATACAGCTGGATTGCGATCATCTAGTAAAAAAGTTTCACCAACTCACGTGTTTCGTGCAGACAACCCACATAAAATACTTCTATAATGCTGATATTTTGATGCAGTCTAACCGTTTGAAACGTTTAACTTAACAAACGTTGTATACTCAAGTTGCACTTTATGTATCTTATTCCCTTGAGCGTGTGCCTATTCTATCTTTGTTATGAGCCTCTTGCATTCTGTCCCTCTCTCCGGTGAGGATTTAGTGGAGATAAAGGGGTTAATGAGTTTTACAGGGGTGAGAAGGTTAATCGCACATATAAGAATAATTTATCCCTATGAGTCTCGATCTTAAACTGAAGTGTGCGGTGTGCTTTTTAAAAAATGTATATACCATATATGGTTTTTTTCATGTTTTATTTCTCGCTGCACCTATGATTTAATTGTGGGTTGTCTGCATAAAACGCTAAAGGTGGCAGGACTGTTTCCTCTGTGATCACACTCCAACTGTATTACGTTATTTTTAAATGCACAATAAAAAATGGAACTACTCTGGAGTATCTTTACGTTGTGCCACTGACTATGTCGATTCAGTTTTGGTGCACTTTAAGTGGACCCCAGAGGGAAGCACTTGTGGCGAGTTGCCAGTTAACAGTTCAATTTGTAGTAAAGTGAGTGATATTACCTTGTTTTAATATGTAATTGTAGGTTAGGTGATCGACTAGCTGTGTATAATTATGATCAACAGTTATGTATTGTAAATGGATAAAATGGGACCTAGGTATACTATATTTACAATTTGACTTAAAATATTACACCCCAGGGTCTCATATTTAAACCTGTAAAGGGAATCTTGCAGGTTAGCATCAAGACAGGATAGATTGTAGTAGTTCACTGACATAAGTCTTTAACCCCTTAAGGACCAAACTTCTGGAATAAAAGGGAATCATGACATGTCATGTGTCCTTAAGGGGTTAAAGGGACACTCTGGGCCAGGGGTCATCAAACTACGGCCCACAGGCCGGATCCGGCCCACCAGGGTCCTAAACCCGGCCCAAACATTTAGAGCCACCCGATGGGCCCTATATCTTCAGGGGCCCAGTCAGCGCTGCGACCGGGCCCCTTTAAAAAGAAATTGCAGCGACAAGTAGTGCTGGGAGGAAGTTATGGCCGGTCACTTCCTCCCAGCTCCCTCCGCGCGGGAAGGAAGATAGACAGGCCATGAGGACGGAAGAGCAACGCCGACTCATCAGCCACAGCCACCCTCCTGCAAAAAAGGAAGAAAAAATAGCTATGTGTGTGTATGTATTTCAGTATGTATGTCTGTGTGTATGTCTGTCTGTGTATGTATGTCAGTATGTGTATGTAAGTATCTGCATGTTTGTATGCATATGTATGTATTTCAGTATGTATGTCTGTATGCATTTCAGTATGTATGTCTCTTCTATGTATGTGTGTCCTTATGCATGTCTGTCTGTCTGTATGTATGTTATGTGTCTGTGTGTCTGTTTCAGTATGCATAGGAATTCATTCAAATTTTTTTCAAACTATAGTCCGGCCCCCAACAGTGTATGAGGGACAGTGAACTGGCCCCCTGTTTAAAAAGTTTGAGGACCCCTGTTTTGGGCACTCTTTAGCAACACACCCTCACTACAGAAAAATACTTTCTTATCAAATGTATGCACAAAGCTCAACCCCCGACAGTACTGAATAGCAACCTGCATCACGAGAGGACACCCTGGGAGACATAGTAAGGATACCACTACCTGTCTGTAATCTTTTCACTGTCTGCAGCCAGGTAGTGAATCCATCTCGCTGTTGGGGCTGAAACTGTGTGCATACTTTTTCAGCTAAGGAGGCAGGCTTATGGTGCATAACTTTGCAAATATTTGTTTTTGTGCAAAAACTATAAAGATTTGTACATGTAGAAAAATATAACATGTAATGAGACAAAAATCTGTCAAATGCATTAAAGTTGTATTTGGCCCCGAGTGTCACTTTAAACAGGTGATGAAAAAGAATAGTACTTTGGCTTTGTTTAGTTTTTTCTTCTTTTCTACCTCTTCTTCCTGAATGCCAGAAGCTGCTTTACACATTCTAGTATCTCATACAAGTAGAGTATAAAACAGAGGTATATGGAGGAAAATGTTTGTTTTTGTGTCTGTTTTTTTATTTTTATTTTTTACTACTTCTAGTGAATTTGCAAGGCAATGTCCTGAGCAGTTATTTAACAAGAAGTTGATTTAATTCTGTCATATGTGACTTGTGATGAATAATGGGGGGAAATGCAGACAGATGTTTTTGTAATTTCCATGCACATATATTAGTAGTATATGTGCACACAAAATGGTTTAATTGTTTTTTGAGGGTGGTGGATGGGGCTGAAATTGTAGCCATCGTCACAATCAGATCTGTGCAAGGGTGATTTTTTTTTTTTTTTTTAGAGAGATTTTTGTTAAATTTTAACCTGGCTTACTGTCAAAAAAAAAAATCCATGTTATCAGTTCTGTTTGAATGATTATGTTTTAGCTATGCATTATGGTGACTTGAAAACTTTGCTTAGGGTTTCCTATTAACGTTAGTTGCATTTTTATATTATTATTATTATTACATTGTTATAGACATCCATTCTCATAATCCGTCATTTTGTGATGACTCGATTTGCGTGGTTATCAGTGACTTGGTATGAGTCTGATGTGATTGTACACAAACTGGATCCCAAGTTATGAAATAATTTTTATGTACCTCTGTTTTGTTTCCCAACTTGCATTACGATTTTCTAACGACAGTCTATCATTCTATACTTTGTTAGAACTGACATTTAACTGTTCTGTTATTTTTTTATTTCTTCGTTTGTATATCTACCCTTGCTTAACATCTTGGATTTCCGTCCCATTTCTCTTCCAGTCTCCAAAACCTTAAATCAACTAAAGTGTTTCAGCCAGGGAATTCTTTCTTTCACTGAATAATTCAATACAACACCTGTCCTTGCCAGCTAATGTATACTTATTCTTAGATCTTTACTCTGTAAACTTTATTCAGCCTCACTGCTAGACACTGTGTTCCTATGTGCCCGAATTTCCTTATGAATGTCTTTCACCCACAGCTTATGTTCCTATTGTCGTGTGTGTGTGTGTGTGTGTGTGTGTCCGCGCACGGCCTCTTTGTCATTGTATTGCACAGCAACCTTTTCATTTTAACTTGTTCGCTCTTTAAATGTTTAATGCTTTCATTTTCGACAAATACTACACATCTAAGAATCTTCAACTGTGCCTCCTTTCCCAACAATGAAATATTGTTTCCCTTCTTCTGTTGCAGTATCTAACATACCTGGAGCATTCTCTTCCACACTGTCTAAGCTGGTACTTGTGGCCCGATCTACACATGACGAGTTGTGAATAAAAGATGGTGTAAAGGGTTCATGTAATCTGTACATTCCATACTGCCTTGCACTGTGCTAATGGAGTCTGTAGGCTGAATGGGGTTGTAGCTATCTCTTCCAGTGAAGGTGTTGACTGTTATGGTTAAGGAATCAGTGGTGACCATTGAGATGTTGGGTCCAAAATACTTTGTAGCAGGAAATAAAACTTTTAAATTAATCTGTGTGTACCGTGTATTTTGTTTTCTATATTGTCTAAATATTTTGACAAAAATAATCTGTATTCTTCTGAAAAGCAATATAAATTGTACAGTACCAGAATTGATGTTAAAGCAAGCTACTGTTTTTTAATGCAGTAAAAATCACAACTCACTTTCAATCACTTTAAACAGAGAATGCTCTGAAAATTGAGCCCAGACAGTATTTTACCTTTATTGTAAACATAAGTCGTTAAAAAAGTTTTAAAATGACCATTTACCTAAATATCATAACTAATATCTTCACATTAAGGTTTTCAATGATGAATAAACTTTGAAGAATATTTTAAGCTTTAATTCTTGAATGTCTGTCTGCTTAGGCTAATGGCAATATACGTTCTCAGCACTGCTCTCTGTGGTTCTTGGAGGTTTGTAGCACCTTCCAATCTGAATTTTCAGTGCTATTTATTTCCTTTTTATATATGCACATTTGCACTGCAGAAACAAAATGTTCACATCTTTTATTAAATGATGTATGAAACCTATTTGAGAGATGTTGTAATATATGATCCGACTTTGGATGACCTCCTCAGATGTTCCCTTCCTCCAGCATGTGGTTGATACCCGCACATATCCCATGTAGATGTGTGGGAAAGGGCTCTGCTGAGCTGTATAATGCAGTTAGGAAGTTGGGATCAGCTAGCTGGCCAAAGACATGGTTAATGCGGGTATGGCTCTTGGTCGTTAGATGATGATGGACAGCATGGAGTAGGAGATCCTGGCATTCAGTTAGCAGGTTAGACAACACACGGCGGTCAAATGTGAAATCTATCTGACAGAAGCTAATAGCAGTCATGGCGAGCGTGCGAACCTTTTTCCGTAAATTTTTAAGCACTAGACGCTCATCAGCACTGAACTGAGCATTGCGGTGTAGAACACTGACCTTTACCACAATTTTAATGAGATTCTTGATCACTTTGTGTGCTTCTTTGCGGCTGTGTCTATGTTCCTTCAGTGCCTTATACAAGTCATCCAAAATAGCACTTCCAGTATCATCTAGGAATGCACTCACCACGGACTTGGTTGCCATTTTGCTGAGCAGTTTCTTTTGTGCTTGAAGGACCAGTGTTTTTGTGCTGAATGAGTCCATACTGGAGAGCAAAACGGAGATATGTAAAGATAATTGACCTTACTACCCAATAGTCACCCAATAGTCACAAAAAACTTTCAAGGAAAAGCAAATGATCATCTAAAATGTTTCCTTTTATCAGTAGTACAGATACTCGACTTGGAAAAAGAACGACTCTTAAAGTTTAATATCGAGCATTTTAATATCGAGCATGTTCCTCCAAACACATCACTGCAGTCTACAACACAGCGTACGTGAAAATAACACGCTGTTATTACCGAGTAAACAGAGTGCTTAAAGATTTATCTGTGATGTTTCTGTTTAAGAATCTTTACTGTATGATTGCATGTGTCTGCCTAGGCTAAATAAACAGGGAAATTAATGCTGGTATTGTCATTATGATCTAGATTGGGATAACCGCACAATGTAAACTTTTCTTACACTCCCTGTCTCCTAAAGAACTGATTTTCTAGAGTACGGTCTGCATATTGAAATGAAGCAGAGAAGTAGAGTGATAAATGTGTCTGCAACATATTTTGTGCATCCGTTCACTAAGCTGCCTGCTGCAGTTATTGCCCTTCTTCAGTGTTTAATATAGTTCCCTGTACATGCAAGCCTTCATGCACCCATCACCATAAGAACAGATAGATTTACTAATGTACAAATACTGCGTGATTACATAATTCTGTCTCATTTTTTTCTTGTAGCTCAAACTTCACAGCTTTTCTCTCTACTGAAAAGCATAACTAATATACCCTTGTTTTTCATAAAGTTTGTTTTTCACACTAACATTTGCTGTTGGCACTGTTAACAAGTAGGTTTCTCACCTGTTAATGTTTGTTGAAGAGAAGGGATTTTCTTTTTGTCCTACCGCAGTCTCGCTCGATGTGCAGGTTTTTAAAGCGAGTTATTGTAAGGATGATTGCTCCACTTCTTAAGATTTCTGGACTACTATAAAATCCAAGTCAGGAAGGGAGGAACAAACACAGGGCAACAAACGGACATTTCCTGCTATTGTGAATGAGAGACAGAAACCTCCCCTCTCTATCTTCCTTTATCCATTTTTCCTGTGTTAAGAGGATCTGATGACAAAAACTCTGAATAATGCATTGAAATAAGACCTACTTTGCTTCTGTGCAGAATAACACAAAAAGCTTATACACACCTACAGCAATTCTTTGTACGACTATACTACAATACTCCTATATGTTGGTTTGCTGTGCTAGACATGTTTCTGGATAAGTTCTCTTTATAGTACATATAGTGATAATTTTTTAAACAATAAAATCTTTGATGGAATGTATGCAGATCTTGAAAGTTAACTTCAAAGCATACGGAAGTGGTTATGGTGCAAGGACGATGTCTATGCAGTGTAGTGTTTCCGTAAGACTGTTTATTTTCATTTTTTCTCTCCTATCAGACATTTTATTTCCTGGCTGGCTGTGTCATGGTTATGCAACTTTTGTATTTAGCATCCGCAAACATGGCATAATCACCCAAAACCCCTAGAACAGGGGTAGGTAAGCTCCAGCACTCGAGATGTTGTGGACTACAAATACCTTGTAACAAACTAGTTTTGCCAGCATTATGGTTTAAGAGCATTATGGGAGGTGAAGTCCACAATATCTAGAGTGCCAAAGGTTACCTACCATGCTCTAGACATTCATACTTGGGAAGACTAAATCGGGGCTCGGCAATCTAGATATTGTGTACTACATTACCTGTGATGGTTTGCCACTATTATGGTTGTAAGAGCATTATGGGAGATAAAGAAAATATAGGCACTTCAAAATGACTCACCTGTTGCTACAGGAGTCTTGGACCTCACACGTTGTCCTTTTCTTGGTATTTTTTTTCTTGGTATTTACTTTCACTGTATGTGATTTTTGTTTTTATTACATGGTCCTGAGGAAGTTCCTCTTATAGAAGGAGACTCGTAGGACCTGAGAGAGAGAGATATTTTATTAATAAATCCTTTAACTTATTAATTAAGAGGGGCGGGGCCTGGCCGCAGAAGGGAGCAGACGCATGCCGCTGCTGCTCCCGTAGCTGATCCGGCTTCTTGCCGATTATCGACTAGCGGAGACCGCGAGCTGGCTCAAGTAGGAACCCACTCGACTGCGGAACCCGAGACCTACAAATTGACACCACAAACGTGGATTTTGGCAGAGGGTCAGTGCCCACTAATGTTGCGGCCTACAAGCATGGCGGCGGCGGCGGGGGAGACGGCCGCTTTCCCGCCGTCCACAAGCACGGCAAGGCAGTATATGAGTTCCCGTTCCCCCCCCTATGGACCGGCGGGGGTAATCCCGGTCCCTACCATGATGACACACACTGCCCATCGACCTTCAATTGCCCACTTAAGCCTGGGTTCTGGAGGCTCCAGACCCGGCAACTTGCCTCCCCTCATGATACCGCATGGCGAGTGTCCTAAGCGAGAGACAAAACAAGATAAATCGAACCTGGCCAAGATGGCGACACAAGAGCAAGTTACTACTAAGCGATTACCCACTCAGCCACCTAAGCACGTAATGGACTTTGTGACCCGGCTAAGCACCTACCTCCGGGCGAAGTTCAAAACTCAGAGGCAAAGCTACAAACTAGCGATGAAGGAAGTAATGGCGTGGATACGCCCGGCCGCCCGGCGCCATCTGTTGGTTAACCCACCTTGTAACCCACAAGCAGCCTCCAGAAGGAAGGAACGCCGCTCAGCAAGGTGGGAAACAGAAATGGGGTCCACGCACAGCAACGCCCGCGACCTCAAGCCCCAAGGCAGGACCCGGCGACCCACCCGTCCAATCTCCCACCCAGCAAAGCAATCAACACCAACTCAGCACAGAGGTAACCCTCAAGGCACTGATCAGCCTCACAGACTACATCCCTGGGACGCATGGGACCAGCACTTTGCAGCACCACCGGCAGTCCCGATGGCACTGGCCTCACCCGACCATAAGATGAACTGTCCTCGATGGCTGGTAAGGGGTATTGGCTGAAGAACTCTGACTCCCTCGGCGCCTCCCCTGCTGCCTGGTACACGGACTGATCTGTGACGAACCTTAAGTAAACTTTACCAGTATCGATCCAGCCTGTGGTTTATAATTGTTACCTCATACCATAGATAGTAATGTTAACTTGTTAACTACTTGGATGTGTTCAGAACACCTTTACTATGCATGATTTCGCGATATCTAAAGTTTTGATCATTAATCCTGTTAGCGCAGCACTCGTTTTAATTGCAAATGTTAGCAATGCTGTTTTATGTGTTGTGTTAGCAAGTACCATGCAATACAGCGACACAGACCACAATGGCCTATACGGTACCCTGGTACCCATTGCAGCGATCGCACGCCACCCCACGCCACTCCTGCACTATTCTTTAGACCACGTGACTGGCCAAGCAATGCACTAGAGCAAACTCACGAGATTTATATGTGAAGACGATAAAGCAATTGTTATGAGCACATGTTGAGAGAAGCTTTTATATGCAAATATAGGATTTTCATCTACTTATGTGTTTACAGCGATGACCCAGTTAGCATATACCTAGTCATGTGGATGTACCTACCTACCATACCCAATCTAGCGACGTCAAGTATAAAATGCTATTCATTTTTACGTGCCTAAGCCATGGTACAATCTACGGTTACTGTCTAATAGTCTATCTGGTTAGGCATAGCCACTAGCTAAGACACACTTCTGTTTCCCACATTTAAAAAAAAAATATGAGGCATCATCACCCAGGAAATGTAATTTTCTCGAAGTCATCAATGTAATCACCCTATACTGTAAACTGTTTTTGCATTTCCCTCTCTTTATTTCTGTACCCCATCTCATATGCTTCAATAAAAGAAAGATTGACAAAACTTATTAATTAATCCTTAGTTAAAGGATTTATTAATAAAACATATTTCTCTCTCTCACCTGAATTCTGGTTCCTGTCTGGGGAGAGGAGGAGGATGTGTGAAGTCCAGGCCCCCCCTAGGAACAGGTGAGTCATTTTGAAGTGTCTTCATTTTCTTTGAGCGCGATTCAATCTTGAATATACTCCTATTGTGACGCACCGCCTGGGTGCCTCTGCAAATCAATGCTTCCTAGTCCTCACAGAGTACTCCAAGCACTCCACCAGACACCATAAACCCCGCAGCCAGCTTACAGCTTGGTTGAGGTCTCGCTGTCCTCCACACACCCTGGACCCAAGACCAGGATCCAGCTTCCAGTGGGTAGACCTCTCCCTATCCAGAGAGTAAAGCAGGGTAGCTCTTACAAGAGCTAATGATTATAATCCAAGGGAGTATAATGAGTATAGCAATCCCCAGAGTGAATATTGCTGTTACCTCCACACATGAGACGAGGCTGTTGAAGGTGAAGAGGAACTCCTTTATTGGCAGCCACAACTGGCTTTATATGCAGGTCCCCACTGGGGCACTCCCCACTGGACCTGAGAGTAGACTACAGTAAAACCATACACACAATTACATTGTCTCTCAGGTCCAGGACACTCCCACACAAAATAGGTCAATCCCTCCCCTGTGCCTGAGAGATAATTGAGTCAGAAGCTGTACTAAACTCCATTATCTCTAGGCACAGAAAACACATTTAACAACCCTCCGAAAGTACCCTCAACACATGGAAACCCCACAAATGTCACATTCCCTGATAGCCCCGATCGGAGGGACCAACATATCAAAAAATCACCCAGATCGGTTCAGGGCTTCGGGATTTCCATGGAGGTCATAATTTGACCGACCGCACACGAGGCTCCTGCCCGAAAGAGTTCCATGAAATCAGGCTCTCTTTTGGGAGTTCGCAATACAGCAGAAATACGAATGCAACCAGTTCGTATAAACACTTGGTCTGTGTCTCTTGTTCGGGAGAGTGTTTCCACCGAACGCCACTCTTCTCAAGTGAATCCACCTGAATGTACGAAGAGATGGAAGTCCCAGTGGTGTTCGCACCGTCGCATGTCATATAATAGTTTCATGTACTCGACGACCAAATGCAGCTAAAGATGGCCGCCGTCTCCACTAACCTCCTTCCAGCGGAAGAGCTGGCATCAGAGCAGAGCGCCATTGGCCTCTGCCCTACCTGTCCCCTTGTTACAGGACAGGACTACCCTGTGAACTAAATATAAACAAAAAAATATGGCAGTAAATCATTTCCGTTGAACCATATGTGAGATTGTGTTTTACAGAGGTCATGATAAAATCAAATAAAACAGCCACACCTCGCTCTCCTCTGTTTCATTAAGTGACAACAGGTATATAATTAACTGACATCTACATCCTCACCAAAAGGACCTGTTTATGAACCTGCTCCAATATTTGAAGCATGGACTCTTCCCTGTGGGGACGATATAAGGAAGAGCAATGAACAAAATGTAGTAATGGAGCCATATAGATACACAGGCACATACACTGACAGACACATATATTGGTAGACATACTGACATACTGATACACATACAGGCACATATACAGACATACTGACACACACACAGACACATATACTGATAGACATACTAACACACACATACCCAAGCATATACACTGACAGACATACTGACACACACACAGATGCATATATTGATAGACATACTGACACGCACATACATTCACATACACTGACAGAAATACTGACAGACATACTGACACACACACAGGAACATACACGGACATACATACTGACACACACAGATACATGCACTGACAGACATACCGAATTTTTTAATTTTTAAACCCACCCTCCATGTTCCTACCTTTTGTTTGGAGGGTGGCTTCCCTGGGGTCCAGTGTGGTGCCTGAGGCTGATGGGAGTTAGGAGCCTCCATTCTCTCTGCTGCCGCCTCCTCCTCCTCCCTCTTGCACGACTCCTTCTGCCCCCTCCCGCGCAGCTCCTCTCTTTATGGGAGGAAGTGACTCGCGGCTGTCACTTCCTGCCATGCTGCCGGAAAGCAATAGGGCCAGTTTGCGCTGTTAAACCCAAACTTGGTTGCAGCCTATTCCCCCCCCATTATCCACAGTGCTCAACAAAATCAAAGAGTGTCATCTCATGGACAAACTAACGGCCCAACTGAGAGGCACTATGACAACATTCACGAAGGTATGGGAACCATGGGATAACTACACCGACGACTGATTAGCCACAGGTAACGTCCAGGACCGTCCCCCTTCCCCCCCCCTCCCCCCCCACCCCCTCCTCTCTACACCCAGTTTTCCGCTACCCCCTTTCCTTGATTATAGGCCGAGTTTACCGGTAACCCGGCCTATAGGTTCGACACACTAAAACCACGGCAACAAAACGACAACTTTGTTATTTGATCAAAAGTTACATGTTAAGTTATGTATGTTTCTAAGTGTTGATCCTTTCACATTATTGAAAAACGATGACAGACTGATATTTTATACAATGGATGTAAACGGCTTGTCATGCAATTCTCTAATACATTACTTAGGCTTCTGCGCAAGCCACGTAACTGCACAATGCATTTATGTCTGTCATTGCAAAATAAAGAATTATAAAAAAAAAAAAGAATACATCTTTCGTCGTCATCCTCAGTCTTCGTCCGTGCGAAGGCACCTCAGCTTCCAGGTTGTAAGGGCTGCAGGGAATGGAGTTCTGCTCGTCTTCACAGGGGTCCCTTCGGGACTTTTCCTGGCTTATATACTATACGTCGGTGAGCGGACAGGCTTTATTATGGCCTTCTCACTCACTTACCAAATCTCTGAAACAATAAAATTTGTAATCCACAAAGTTCCTCGTCACTCCGACTGAGTCGTGCGCTTTAACCGGATCTTGCAGGGATTCTCTGGATCTGCTGTAACTTGCCAAGAATCGACTGCTGCTGGTTTAACCCTGGAGTGATGTATCCACGGAGTCACTTCGGCTACTTTTATCGCTGTAGGGGTAGACAAAAGAACAACATAAGGACCTCTCCACTTGGGCCCTAACGGTACATTATTCCACTCTTTAATCCATACTTGGTCTCCTGGGTGGTAACTATGAACTGGGGGATAAATATTCACAGGTAATCTATCTTGTACCCATTTCTGTACCTCCTCCATAGTCTTACCCAACTCTACAACCTGCTGCCGGGTAATTCCTTCTCCCAGCTGACTCAAATGCCCCCTTAAGTTACCAAGTACGGGAGGTGGTCGCCCATACATGATTTCAAAAGGAGAGAGGCCCATCTTTCTGGTAGGTGTACTGCGGATTCGCAATAAAGCTATGGGCAAGAGAACGTTCCACTTAAGTTGGGTTTCCTGACACATTTTAGCCAACTGATTCTTAATAGTTCTATTCATTCTCTCTACCTTACCAGAACTCTGGGGTCTATATGCCGTATGAAGCCTCCACTTTATACCAAGCATATGAGTCAGTTGTTGTAGGCATTGGTGCACAAAAGCTGGACCATTGTCCGATCCTATAGAGCAGGGTAGTCCATATCGGGGTATTATTTCTCGTAACAGGAATCTCACAACTTCTCCTGCTTTCTCCGTACGAGTAGGACATGCTTCTACCCAGCCTGAATAGGTGCACACAACTACCAGCAGGTAGCGATGTCCACCAGATTTAGGCATCACTGTATAGTCAATTTGTAAATCGGACATGGGGAGTCCCCCCATAAACTGGACTCCTGGTGGCTTTACTGGTCCTTGCCTTGCATTATTCTTAGCACACGTTACACATCTTCTTACAATGGCCTGAGTCAAGTTGGACAATCTTGGTATGTAGAAATGTTTTCTGAGAGATTCTTCTGTACTATCTCTCCCAGAATGTGTCCCGTTGTGATAGTTTTGGACAATTTCTACCGCTAGTGATGCTGGAATAACTATAGATAAAGATATATTCCATCTTCTAACTGATACCATTTGTTCTCCAAGTACTTTCCAGGTTCAGTCTTTAACCACTCCTCTTCTTGAGCTGTATAAACTGGAGTCCATTGAGACAGTGGAGTTGGTATAAGAGCAGCTATATGCTCCACATATTCCTGTCTTCCCGATTCAGCGGCACGCTTAGCTGTACTGTCTGCCATCCGATTTCCTTTGGTTACATCACCATCTCCTCTCAGATGCGCTCGACAATGTATAATACCGACTTCTTTCGGCTCCCACACTGCTTCCAATAGTTGTAGGATTTCAGCTGCGTACTTGATTTCTTTGCCTTCTGAATTCAATAGTCCTCTTTCTTTATACAAAGCTCCGTGGGCATGAGTGGTTAAAAACGCATACTTAGAGTCCGTGTAGATGTTCACTCTTAAACCTTCAGCCAATTGTAACGCTCGTGTCAGTGCTATCAATTCTGCCTTTTGTGCTGATGTTCCTTTTGCCAGTGGCCGAGCTTCTATCACCTTGTCTATTGTTGTTACTGCATATCCTGCATAGCGGATCCCTTCTTTCACATAACTACTGCCGTCAGTGTAATATTGAACATCGGGGTTCTGGATGGGAAAATCACGAAGATCTGGTCTACTTGAAAATACTTCATCCATTACTTCCAAACAGTCATGTTGACTTTCAGTAGGTTGTGGCAAAAGGGTAGCTGGATTTAAGGTATTTACAGTCTCTAAATGCACTCTTGGGTTTTCACACAACATTGCTTGATACTTGGTCATACGGCTGTTACTAAACCAATGATTTCCTTTGTAATCCAACAACGTCTTTACTGCATGTGGGACTCGTACATAAAGTTCTTGACCCAGAGTGAGTTTATCGGCTTCAGCTACTAGCAGGGCGGCTGCAGCTACGGCTCTTAGACAAGGTGGAAGTCCGCTGGCCACTGCATCCAGTTGCTTAGACATGTAGGCAACAGGTCTTTGCCATGATCCCAAGTACTGTGTCAATACTCCCACAGCCATTCTTCTTTGCTCATGTACATACAGGTAGAATGGTCGTGTGTGATCAGGTAGACCTAATGCTGGGGCACTCATCAAAGCCTTCTTCACATCTTCAAATGCCGTTTGCTGTTCTTGAGTCCATAAGTGTCAGGATCGGGACAGGGATCCAACACGCAGAGTACAAACAGTAGAGAGGTACGTATACCGGACCTTAGAATGGCCGGACTAACGCACAGAAAGAGTAGAGAATGGTCAGAGACAAGCCGAGGTCGGGGGAACGAGAAGACAGGTAAGCGAGGAACAAGCCGGGTCAAAGGAATACAGATAAAGCAGAATAGTACGAACAAGCCGGGTCAAAACCAAAAGGATAGCAAGGATACAAAAGCACTGCGAGACTAGACTGGCTAGAACCACGACAGGGCAATGAGTAAATGAGAGGAGCACAGTTAAATACCCTGGTTTGGGAGAGGAGACACGCCTCCGACGAGTCCTGATTCGTCTCCACAGAATTGAGTGACAGGTCGTTCCGGGTTGGCGTCATGACGTCGGCTTCCAGACGTCCTGCTAGAAAAGGAAGTGACTCCCTCGCGACCGGCGTTTGCAAGACCGGGTGAACCGCGAGGGACCGAGGAGACATGCCGTCCGGACGGATAAACTTCTAAGTCTCTACCTCTCTCAGAGGTAGAGACTTCAGGTACCCTGACAATAAGAAGGGGTCGTGCTCTGTACCTTTGATAGCTGCATACAGAGGTTTTGCCAGTATCGCGTAGCTGGGAATCCATATCCTACAGAAGCCTGCTGCCCCCAAGAATTCTCGCACTTGTCTTCTATTCTTGGGTATCGGTATTTGGCACACAGCTTCTTTTCTCTCTGGCCCCATAATTCTTTGACCTTCAGAGATATGGAATCCCAGATATTTGACAGTTGGCAAACACAACTGAGCCTTCTTTCTAGACACCTTGTATCCTGCCTTCCAGAGAATGTGTAGTAGATCGTGCGTTGCTTGCTGACATATTTCCTTTGTAACTGCTGCTATCAACAAGTCATCTACATATTGTAACAATACACACTCTCCTGGGATGGACTCGAAATCCAGTAGATCTTGACTTAGAGCTGAACCAAATAGGGTAGGTGAATTTTTAAACCCTTGGGGCAGTCTTGTCCAGGTCATTTGGCGTTTTGAGCCCGTCACAGCGTTTTCCCATTGGAAAGCAAAGATACATTGGCTTTCTGCGGCAATTCGGAGGCAAAAGAAGGCATCTTTGAGGTCTAAGACTGTAAAGTAAGTAGCCCCGCCCGGAATTAAAGCAAGCAGGTTATATGGATTGGGCACAACTGGATGTATACTAACAACCGCATCATTGACTGCTCTCAAGTCCTGCACAGGTCGATACTCATCTGTACCGGGCTTTTGAACAGGCAGCAATGGGGTGTTCCAGGGGGAAGTACAGAATTTTAGGATACCATACTGTATGAACTTATCCAGATAAGATTGGATGTTCTTCTTAGCCTTCTGCGGGATGTGATATTGTCTTAGGCTCACTGGATAAACCCCAAGTTTTAGTTCGATTTTAATAGGTGGAATATTGCGGGCCAGTCCTGGTGGGTTGTTCTCTGCCCAAACTCCTGGTATGTTGAATAGGGATTCATCACTCCTAGGGTTTTGGATAGTCAACGCTGTATAAAGTCGCCACTCTTCTTCCTTTGGTACGGATAATGTCATAATACCTGAAGGTCCATTAAACTTTAAGGATGTTGTTCCATTTGGTAGGAACGTAATCTGCGCTTGTAACTTAGATAGCATATCACGTCCCAGCAATTGGACTGGACATTCAGGCATATAAAGGAATTGATGTTTTACTACGTGGCCTCCCAATGTACAGAGTCGACTTTTATGAACCGGTTTTGCAGCACTTCTTCCAGTTGCTCCTATTACAGTAATAGTTCTTCCAGATGGAGGAGCAACTAGGTCAGTCACCACCGAATGTTCAGCACCAGTGTCGATCATGAACGCACTCCTTTTTCCCCCTATTGATACATCGACCATAGGCTCCGCTCGACCAAGGGGGATGGAGCCCGGTTGGTATCAATAGTCCTCCATGACCGTGTCAGCCAATCCTACAAAGTCCCTACCTTCTCTATCGCGGGACCTTTGCGCTGCTGGATAGTACCTATCTTCCCTTACACTTCCTCTGTTCCCATTACTCCCTCTATTACCATTGCTCCCTCCGGGGCCTCCTCTACCTCTCGCTCTGCCTCTAAAGTTTCCATAACCTGTCCTAGGTCTGTCTCTCTCATACTGTTCTCTTCGCGGACACTCACTTCTCCAATGCCCTTCTTCCCTACAGTATGCGCACTGATTTCTACTCAGAGGTTCCTCATTCCACTTACTATCGCCTCTATCTGGGCCCCGTCTATCTACGCCTGCGATCGCTACCGCTAGCATATCTGCCTTTCTACGCATCTTGCGCTCTTCCTCTTTCTTAGTCTCTGTTTCCCTGTTCATATATACTTTATTTGCTACCTCCATTAGTTGGGTGATAGACATTCCTGCAAACCCTTCTAACTTTTGTAGCTTGCGCTTAATATCTCCGTAAGCTTGGCTGACAAAGGCGGAGTTTACCATTCTGGAATTATCTGCGTCTTCCGGATTAAAGGGGGTATACAAGCGGTATGCCTCCAATAATCGGTCATAAAAGACACTGGGCGCTTCATCACTTTTCTGAATCACCTCAACTGTCTTCGACATATTAATGGCTTTCTTTCCTCCGGCTTTCATGCCAGCAATTATAGCGTCTCTATAGGCTTTGAGTTGAACCATATCTGCGCCATTAACATTCCAATCGGGATCGGTATTAGGGTAATGTGTTGCGGCCCATGCTGCTGGATTGGCTTGATTTAAAGCACGGGCTCTATCCTCTAGCGCTTTAATGGCCGCTTGGTTAATCCTTGTCCTTTCCTCATTATTAAACAAAGTCATTAATAACTGCTGGCAATCAGCCCATGTCGGATTATGTGTCTGAACTATCGAGGTGAACAGATCGGTCATAGCTTGTGGTTTCTCAGTGTACGAGGAATTGTGGGTCTTCCAATTCAAGAGATCGGTAGTAGTGAACGGGACATATACGAAGACTGGGTCAGCATGTGCCATTTGACCTGCGGCATCGAGATAGGCTGACCCGGGATTCAGACGAAGAGGCATCTGATAATGTCTAAGTTGCTGGGTACCGGTCAGTTGTCGGGTTAGTATAGGGCTACGTGGAGGGGCGTCAGTTATGGGTTCCAGTCGCTGGGAAATAGGGCATGAGGATGTGGGAGCTTGATTTTGGGAAAAGCTGGTAAATAGAATACTCCCAGCCGAGCTAGAAGAAGCTTGACCGGAAGTTTGAAGTGGCGCCAAATCAGGATATTTAGATCTAACGGGGGTTGGTTCTGGTTCCGGAAGGGGAGGTTTAATACGAGGGGGGGTGGATTCTGTACTAGAGGAGGAAGCGGAAGTGGATGAGGGCAATGAGGGGAGGGGTATAGAACTTCCTGCATTCGCGTCATTTCCTCTTAAAGGGAAGTAAGGGGGCGGCAAAGGAATCTCGGACTCAGGGGGCGTGTCCAAAATGGGCCTAACCACAGTCCTAGTGGACAAACAAGTCCTGGCCACCATGAGGCGACATTGCTCCTCGTGGCATATCTGAATCCATTTTGGCGAGTCGTTTACGGCCTGTCTCCAACAATCAATATATGGAAACTGCCCGTAAAGTTCAGGCCTACCCGATACAGCCACGTGTACACGCTGTATCAGGGTTGGATCCAAACTACCACGTGGCGGCCATGCCGCAACCAAAGTAGGCCACTCCCTAGTGCACAAGGTGACCAAACGTACAAGAGACATTTTAACCCCAAAATCACATGTTTTGAATCCCTTTTTAAAATGCTTTACCATACAACCTAAGGGATCCGGAATCGTTGACTCCGACGCGCCCATACTTATCAATGGAACGTCGTTGACAACGAATACTATGCACGCGTACTATTCAACAGTCACACCCGTTTCCTCTGGCAACAGCACCACGTGGTACGGTTACCAAGTGAAACGTACACAATAACACAATAAACACTCAGGGAATTCCCGTACACACACAGCTGTTACACCAGTCACTAAATAATCAATATTATGCCCTTTGGCGAAACTATACAGTCACCCACGCTATAATTCTCTATATATGAATTACCCGTCTATAACACACCCCAGTAACATCGTCTTTTACAAATAGCGGTTACAGTACGGTTAGCATAGGTCAAAGCACAATTTAAGGTCACAATACAATTATTAGTGGTTATGGTGTTAAACATGCAATAGACGACAATGATTAGTACTTATATACAGTATCAGTAAATATACAGGGTTATGGTACCGTGCACTATGATACAGCAACACACTATTAACACTCTCGCTAGACGGCTGAGCTCGCGCTATCTAACAAGATATACACTTTACTAACAATCTTTAACACATTTACAATTCCCAACTAAACTATTGGCCAGTACCTTGAATGGACTACCTAAAACTATCTACATCCGTTTTGGTTAGCCACACTGCCCAAGCACCACATATAGCGAACTAGAGGACCGAATTTACACAGACGCCTCTTAGTCGATTACTCTATCAAAAATCTAGTGGGTTCCAAATTTACACGCCTTCCCACTTAGCCAAGATAGGTTGAGAGCTAGCGAACCGAATTTACACAGACGCCGCTTAGTCTCCCGGTCCCACCGACCTAGCGAACAAAATATACACCCTAGAACGCTAGTCTAGACAAGACACCGGTGTCCGGCTAGGGCTATTTACACAGAACCCCGCCTGACTCCAAACCAAATCAAACGGTCTTACTAAAGAGCGTTCGATTGAGCGGTGCGCCTTCGCTCCTTCCCTCCGACAGAGGGGGCAGATTCCATACACAATTCAAACCCCTTATGGGCCTACCGCACAATCGGTATACCCCTAGTGGGTCTGCCGTCTAAAACAGCAGTTGTCTTACCTCCTCGTTCCTGAACCTGAGTTCACACTCATCGACGGGAACACCCCAGCACTTCTTACGTAGAGGCCGATGATCTCCTGGACAACAGACCAGTGGCGCAGAGACGAAGGGAGGTCCACGCAGAAGTTCAGGGGTGCAGCCGTAGAGAACGTGGGCAAAGATAGACCGTCTCACGCCTCTGCCTCTCAGCTACCGTTGAACGATGAGCTTCCCGGCCAATGCACCAAATGATACCGGAGAAACTGACGGAAGCCAAGCACAGAGATATGGACACAGGTTTCTTCAGGAAGGAAGAGATTCTTTATTGGATCACCGATCGGGACTCAGAGGGACTAGTGTCACCAAAATACAGCAAGTTCTGAGCCCCGGACAATAGTGCAGGCTCCTTATATAGGCACATAACTCCTCCCATATTAAGCTCCACCCGCACATTCTCTTGACCAATCAATACAAATAAGAATTAACTTCCTGCTTGACCGCATGGCCTGTCCAGCACAATGGAGGAGAGGAATACTACATCCTGTATTCTTGCACATGCTCCGTACACTACTGATCGTATCTTGCCTCGTGCAACCAACTGATCGATACGTCAGCATATGCACGTACACATGCCACGTGGTAATCTCGGCCTACTAAATTTATTTTTACCGAGATTCCACCACAACACGACATATAACACCGTGTATGTTTTATGAACAAACTTTAGCAGCAATTACGATCTCTCACATCCCTGTGGAGGGATTTTGTCTTACTCTGTTTTACAACGTTGCTTCAGTTCTTCTCGGTTATTATGTTATTATTATGTATAAAACCTGTACATGAGGGGAATTGTTGTACTTGTGAGACATCACAGCATACAAATATGTGTATTATTGCATTTAATGCAAACGGTATCATGACATTCACAGTTAAATGCCACGCAGAAATAACATTTCTTTAGGTTTAGTTATTATGTTTCATATAGATAAATATTCAATATGAAATGAAAACCATATTTTTCCTGAACAAAATTATACATAATAGGTGTGGGTGCACTTAATATGAAAGAGGTAAATCATGGCTGAACAGACTTATAGCTCAAATTCCAGTTTTTGTATTGGATCCCAAACTGTACTATCGCCTCCGTCCTTAAGGGGTTAACATAAGTTAACATAAGACTACAGGAATTCCATCCGGACAGAGTTAATGAATTCTTGGAAGACAGCTGGAACATTACACAACAGGAATTGTATGACATTATGTTCATAATGCCAACTATGGGTATTAAAAGCTTTCTCGTGTCTCTCTTTGATTTCTACTAGATTGTAAACTCTGATTAAGTCTAATTTTGTATATACTGCAGAACTCCTGAGACAATGGAAGAGTCCTGCTCTTAATATTAATAGGGACGTTTTTTTCTTTTTAATTTGTTATTGTCACGATACCGGGAACCATACACGCTAACACACACACAGAAAAGGTGCAGTACCGGACCTTAGAGTGGCCGGGCTAAGCACACAAAGAATAGTCAGGAGACAAGCCGAGTAAAGGGAACCAGAAGACAGAATAACGAGAAACAAGCCGAGGTCAAAGGGTAGGAGAAAGTCACAAAGTCAGATAAACAAGCCAGAGAGTACGTAACCAGAAACACAAGTTCAGTAGCAGTACTAGCAAGCAAAGACCACAACAGGGCAGAGAGGAACAGGAAAGGTAAGTATATAAATCATTAGGTTAATTCTGATTGGCTAATTTCCAATCAGAATTAACAATCACACGTGGGAGATATCTAGACCTCCCGCTGTGATTGAGGCACTGTGCCTTTAACGCCGGGTCAGGTGGCTGACCCCGGCGTTTAGTAAAATGGGCGGTCTCCCTGCGTGCAGCGTCATGCATGCTGCCGCTGGGGGACGTAGAGGAAGACGCGGGCGGCATCCGTGGCTGGGAGGATGCCGCCCGCCGAGCGCACGCCAGGGAGGGGACCGCGGACGGCTGGAGGGTGAGTGCCGCGAGCGGACTGCAGCCTCCCCTCGCAGCCGCCCGCGGGATCCTGACAGTTATTTTTTGATATACAAAATATTAGAATCGCAGTAGGAAAAAATACATTCTACATTGTAATTTACAAACAATAACAGGGCTGCCTTAAGGTACCTCAGGAGTGGTGCACAAAACTATCCTGCACAATTGTCCTTTAAAGGGACACTGTAGTCACCAGAACCACTACAGTTTACTGTAGTGGTTTTGGTGTCTATAATATGGCACTGCAGGCACCTACATTCAGAATACCCACACTCTGCATAGAGGAGCTATACATTCCTCATAGAATCAATGCATCTCTATGAGGAGATACTGATTGGTGCAGCACGGAGTTTTGCGTGCATGCACAATGGCCTCCCAATGCTTTTCTACGGGAAACCATTGCATTGGATGAAGTCAACAACATACAAATTCTTTCAATCACACTCAGAAATTATTATTTTTTAATTATTTTATTTAAGTCCACCCAACCTCCCTACCCATGGGAGAGCTGGAGTGGATCCTTTCTCTGGGGACTAGTGTGGCTGCTTTCATCTTCATTGTCGTCTTGGTCTGCGCCCTCGTATGGTTCTGTGATGCTGGGGCCAGAGTGACGTAATAACCTGCCTTCCCGCATTATCATAGAGCATGCAAGGGAGCAGTCCTGAAAGAGTATGGAGATCACAGCTCCCTCAGAGACTGGCTACAGCCTCCCCCCGACACTGTATTTGAGCAGAGAAAGCATCTGCTGTCCGGGTAAGCAGATGCCTACTCTGCCTTATCATACAGCTGGCCATCTCCTGGGGGGCCCTAAGGTGGCCAACCAGCCAGCTCTTGGTGTACCCCGTGCTTTTGGTGCATATACCTTATGCAGTATGCATACAACAGGTTGAGAAACCTTGGTGTAAGAGATATAGAAGAGGGGGTCGAACTGGATGGATAGAGTTATAGCAAGATGGGATGATGATATTTGAAGAGGGAGAAGAGAAGGGTTGTGGAGGGACTTGTATACCAGGGTGAGGCTATTGAAAACAGAGTGCTGTCAAATTGGAAGCAAATTGAGTTTTTGAAGAAGGAGCAAGGCATGACCAAACTGGGGCATGTTCAGGTGAATGCAGCAACTGCATTTGTATTTGCTGGAGTGAGTGATGGATCATTTAGGAAGGTTGAGCAGCAGAAGAGATTTGCAGTAGTCTAGTCTGGTGAGGATGAGGGAATGGGATACAAGTCTTACAGAAGAGTAAGGGGGAAATGAAGGATCTTCTGAATAGTGAAAAGGTGAGAATGATCAAAGGAAGTAAGGGTGCCTATATGTTTCTTTATTTTATTTATTTTACAAGCTTTATTAGAGTTTTCCTGATTTTATAACAATAAGAGCATGACGATTAATAGAGTTCAACAGAATGCTAACTCAGCATTTATCATAGTAAATATACAGCCATTTTGAGCCTAAACTGTTTGACTGTTGAATTGCCTTGTAAACAGAATACTGATATAGGATGTGTGTGGGTGTGTGATTATGTGGATCATACACAGAAATAGGGAGAGAGGGAAAAGATCCCCTGTCCACACCCCATAATGCATTGCCGAGGAGAGGATCAAAGAGACCCTTTTGGTAAAGGAACTAAGTAATACAAATATTTTTGCATTTTAGCAGATCTGTCATAAAGTGTTGCAGGGAGCAAATCTATTGGATACAGTTCTTTGGTATTTGATCACAGCAACCAGAAAGATAAGATGCCATCTGGCTTAAAATTCAGTTCTTAGATTTAGATTATTTTTTTGCTGTTAATTAACCATAATTATTTGAATCTTAATAATCTTATTTATTGAGAGAATGAATACCTGGGAAAGTATGGCTACTTTCTATAAAAAGTTGCAAAGAGTCAAAGATGAGACCTAGGTTGCGAGCTGTGGATGAGGTGGAAGTGGTTTTAGGATCTAAGATAAGACAAGGGGGTGGAAGGCTGGGTGAAACAGATGGGGAAGAGCAGTAGAGTACTTCTGTGTTATGCGGGTTAATCTGCACAAAACGTGAGGACTTCCAGGACACAACGACAGAAAGTCAGTATAAAATGCCGGTGGATAGATCAGGAGTGAAGGGGGGGAAGAAGATCTGGACGTAATCTGGAAATAAGAAGCCATTTAAGCCATAAGAGGACCTAATTTCTGCCATAGGGGTTGTGCAAAAAGAAAAGAGGAGGGGATCAAGAACATAGACTTGTTGTTCACCAACTGGAATAGGGATGAGATATGGGCATGTAACGTGGAAGGAAGCTCTAAAGGGGCGACCAAAAAGTCAGGATGAGAGCCATGAGAGGGCAGTACCAATGATATCAAGTAATCAAGGTTTATCAATGTAGAGTAAATGATGATTGATTAACTGTATTAAAGGCAGCAAAGTAATCAAGGAGAATGAAGATGGAATAGAAATTATGATGTCATTCAGCAAGGAACTGATGAACAAAGAGGAACACAGTTTCTGTTGTATGGGTAGGCTGGAACACAGATTAAATGGTTGACAGAATAGCATGGGAATGGAGGATAGTACATCATTATTTAAGAAAACAGTAACACACTCCACAAATGTGGAGAAAGTGAAGAATAGAGAGTGGTAGAATAGAGGGTGGTGTTTTTATGTGTGGCGTAATAACTACTATTTTGAATAAATTGTCATAACAGCCAGAAGAGAGAGAACAATTAGACTGTGCACGAGCTAAAGGAGAGGATGATAACCACATATTGTTGTAGCTTTGTATCATGGAACTTCATCATAAAATAAACAGATGGCTAAACAGTTTTAACGTCCATTCTGTTAAGTCCTCTGTAGTGTATACAAGGATGCAAGTTTCTTGTCTTTTTGTCACGAAATAAAAGTAACCCGCCCTTTTAGGAAAGAAAGAATATTGTGTTAACATATTCTGAATAGTATCTCCTCCATGACCTCAGCAGGAGAGTGGTGATATACTCTGCCTCTGGGACATCATACTATGCAAAAGCCCAACTGCATAATCATATAATCTATGCAGATATAATTTTCTTTGTCTTCTTGATCAAAGAAGACAGAGATATCTGTGTAGGATTTAGAAATAGTAGGTTTGGCTGGAACAATAACAACAAAACACCAAAAAATGGCAATCTACAATACAGAAATAATAGAGAGGGACATAGCGCAATATTGTCACAGAGAATAGAAATAAGTAATATAGAGGATTGCACTCACAAACATAGTTTGATTGAAGGCATATCAAATATAATGGTGTGGAAACTTCAGGACTGGTTGGACATCAATTTCATGCATAGGAGGAAAAAGAGAAATAATAGTGCAGAGTATCCAAGTAAAAAAGTTACACGCTTTATTCACAAATACACTTACAAAATGGAAGTGTCAAACAGGCACATCAGGTTCAGATGGAATAACGAATCCCAATGGAAGAATCCAATGGAGCAGGAAAGCCAGATGTACAAATAAAATAAAATAAAAATGTAGAATAAAATCAGCAGTAAAATACTCTAAACACTGTACTGAACAAGCCCTACGCGTTTCGTTCAAAGTTGAACTTCCTCAGGGGCATCGAGCATAATACCGTCCATATGCAAGCATAAGATCTTAGTCCACAGTCTCTCTTTTTAAATCCGTCCGTTTTGGCGCGAAAACGCCAGCTTAATCGCTTACTTCCGGGTTCGGACTCCATACCACTTCCGGTTACGTCATGCGTTCCGGAGTTGCTGGCCAAGCCTCGCTTTGATTTCATTCACAGATGCGGAAGTGGCAGGGGGAAGAGTTCCACTTCGTTCATACGTTCAAACACAAGTCCACATTATACAGAAAAACGAAAACAATGTGCAGAATCAACAACATATCACATATGAATATTGATTAACCATAGAAACAACATTAAGAAAGCCTCCAACTAATGTTGTTTCTATGGTTAATCAATATTCATATGTGATATGTTGTTGATTCTGCACATTGTTTTCGTTTTTCTGTATAATGTGGACTTGTGTTTGAACGTATGAACGAAGTGGAACTCTTCCCCCTGCCACTTCCGCATCTGTGAATGAAATCAAAGCGAGGCTTGGCCAGCAACTCCGGAACGCATGACGTAACCGGAAGTGGTATGGAGTCCGAACCCGGAAGTAAGCGATTAAGCTGGCGTTTTCGCGCCAAAACGGACGGATTTAAAAAGAGAGACTGTGGACTAAGATCTTATGCTTGCATATGACGGTATTATGCTCGATGCCCCTGAGGAAGTTAAACTTTGAACGAAACGCGTAGGGCTTGTTCAGTACAGTGTTTAGAGTATTTTACTGCTGATTTTATTCTACATTTTTATTTTATTTTATTTGTACATCTGGCTTTCCTGCTCCATTGGATTCTTCCATTGGGATTCGTTATTCCATCTGAACCTGATGTGCCTGTTTGACACTTCCATTTTGTAAGTGTATTTGTGAATAAAGCGTGTAACTTTTTTACTTGGATACTCTGCACTATTATTTCTCTTTTTCCTCCTATGCATGAAATTGATGTCCAACCAGTCCTGAAGTTTCCACACCATTATATTTGATATGCCTTCAATCAAACTATGTTTGTGAGTGCAATCCTCTATATTACTTATTTCTATTCTCTGTGACAATATTGCGCTATGTCCCTCTCTATTATTTCTGTATTGTAGATTGCCATTTTTTGGTGTTTTGTTGTTATTGCCTTGAGGATATAAGAGGAATCCTTTATCTACAATACAGCTAACTAAGGGTAATTTGTGTGTTTGTTTCACCTAATACCCACTAAGTGTGTTTGCTGTCTGCACACAGGTGAATTCATATTGTTTGGCTGGAACAATAGCAATCAAGGGCTTAGTTAGGAATGATTTGATTTTTTTTTATTTTAAGATAAGACACACCCAATGTTTGACTACAGGATATTATCTAAGGAACATCTCAGTCAGACATGGAATTTTCTTTCCTGAGCCACAGAACTCCTTAAATTAAAAGACTGGTGGACAGACAGTGGGAAATGAAAATTAGGATGAGAACAAATGATGGGAAAAGAAACTGCAAAAACAAAGAGACTTGTGGAAAAAAATAAGATAATACAAAGGAGACAGATATGGGCAAAGAGACTGAAAAGAGATGTGGGATATACATAGGAGCAGGCTATATGAATTTTTGCCTAAGGCAGTAAAATCCTTGCATATTCTTATATCTATTTATTTTTCACCTTACAAAATGATTTACCAAAGTGAGAATTCAGAGAGAATTTAAAGTGAATTTCAAATTTAAGGCCAGAGTACCTGAATGAAAAGCATAACTGGCTTTATTATTTATTTATTTTTTCCAATTTGGCATCTTTGATCTTAAATTTGGGGATTCACTTTGAATTCTCACTTTATTGAATAGGCCTGTTAGAGTGTCCCTTTATGTGAAACATATGCACATAACAATGAGAGGAGATAGGGATGTAAAAATTGAGATGATTTAGGGGGTGGAAGGGAAGTAAAAAGCATTGTCCATAGCACCATAACTACTGCGTGTGGTCTAGGTTAAAATGCTAGGTTAAGTTTCATTGTTAGATAACACAGGCTGAGCTGAGGGGATTAAACAGTGGTTGTGGAGATGCTGAAAACATACACCAGATTTCTGATTACGTTTCCAGCGACTCAAAACAATTGTGTTAACCCAGTTCCAAAGACAACTAGCCAAACACCCCTTCCTCAAAACACAAACAATGAAGATGTGTTTGTCTTTAGTGTGTACAACTCTATTATCCAATGCTCCTTCTACGGTCTTAACGCAGTTTCCATGGTGACGTGTCCGCGTCAATGACGTCCTCGGCCACCTATCACGAGCGTTCTGCTGGTGACTCGCCGGAGACCTGCGCGCTTAGAACTCGTTCTGTTGGGCATGTTGTGAGCCAATCAGCTGGGAGCTGATGTAAAGCTGTGGGGTTGACGTCATTGTCCTGGCATTCCAAGTATTGGAGCCCGGAAATAAGGTGGAAGGTGGGAGGATACCGGGAGTTCTTAGTGCCCACCGGTGCCTGTGACTGTGTGAGGAGCTCACCGAACCCGGCAGGATGAGCGGATTCCGGCAGGAGAATGTGGAGGACTTCTTCGAGATGGGAGAGGAGCTGGGGAGGTGATAGAAATGATAATCTATGACATTCTCCATGTATTGTGTCTGTCTGTATTGTATGTCTCTCTCCTATTGTCCTATTACTATTTATTACTTCACTTTCTATACTTTTTAGTAGCTTCACTTCTTTCCTATATTGGCATTATTATTGTTGTTATTATTATTATTATTATTATTTATGAGCGAGATTCACATTTGTCAGTAATGTAGGGGCTGATTCTCTAAACATCGCATTGTGTTACTATTTCATTGTGAATTGCTAAAATTCCTCTGCCATTTAGGAGTTAAATCCCTTTGTTTATGAACCCTAGTCACACCTCCCTGCATGTGACTTGCACAGCCTTCCATAAACACTTCCTGTAGTCTTTCTTTATTGCAAGTTCTGTTTAATTAAGATTTTCTTATCCCCTGCTATGTTAATAGCTTGCTAGACCCTGCAAGAGCCTCTTGTATGTAATTAAAGTTCAATTTAGAGATTGATATACAATTATTTAAGGTAAATTACATCTGTTTGAAAGTGAAACCAGTTTTTTTTTTTCATGCAGACTCTGTCAGGGGAGGTGTGGCAAGGGCTGCATAAACAGAAACAAAGTGATTTAACTCCTAAATGACAGTGAATTGAGCAGTGAAATTGCAGGGGAATGATCTATACACTAAAACTGCTTTATTTAGGTAACTATAGTGTTCCTTTAACTAAAGCTGACTTTAAAGGACCAGTTTGAGTGCCATAACAACTTCATCAATATTAAGTTGTTAGGGTGACAGGAGGTTTATGGCACTGTCCCACCTTAAACCGACATAGAATGGTTTAACCCCAAAGTCTGTGTTACCTTGCCAATTCTCTCTGCTCCACTGCCCTTACATTTGTTTAAAATCTGGAAAACTCAGACAGCAATGCCAGTTGGCTTAGAGCGTCAGTCGACTGCTGGAAGCTGATCAGCGGTGCTGCTGGCCAAGTCTTCCAGTTTCCAGATTCTGAGCAAGCAGAAGGACATAGAGATTCGGCGCTGGAACACAGAATTTGGGGTTAAACCAGAGCGTGCGATTTAACCTCTAAAGATGAGCCAGGGACCAATGAAGTTGTTATGGTGCCTTGAGTGTTCCTTTAGGTGTTAATGCACAACTTGCAATACCAAACGCTGCCCAATTACATTCTTTTATTTGGTACATGTTGTTTTATGTGTAATCCATCATATCATAACTTTTTTCAGAAATGTATTTACTTTCTTTTTTTTCCCTTTTGTTTTTTCTTTTTTTTCTTTTAGTGGTCAGTTTGCCATTGTGCGAAAATGCCGTGAGCGCCGGACAGGTATGGAGTATGCAGCTAAGTTTATCAAGAAGCGTCGACTGTCATCCAGCCGTCGTGGGGTCAGCAAGGAAGAAATTGAGAGGGAAGTTGACATCTTGAGAGAGATTCAACACCCAAACATCATCACTCTGCACGATGTGTTTGAGAACCGCACAGATGTGGTTCTGATACTTGAATTAGTGTCTGGAGGGGAGCTGTTTGACTTTTTGGCACAGAAGGAGAGTTTGAGTGAGGAAGAAGCAACCATGTTCTTAAAACAGATTTTGGATGGTGTCCACTATCTACATGACAAAAGCATTGCACATTTTGATCTCAAGGTATGACTCATTATTTTGCATTATCTCATCGTTTTAATGTTACAAATTCTGTTCCAGTAAATAATGATACATTGCTTTGCTCCCTGTCCCCACATGTTTTATAGTGACCAGTCATACTAATTTAAAAACCAAATCATATGTGTTCCACATTAATGCCTTTAGTAGTATTGTATTCTTTAAGGCTAGTTACAGTAAAGTGCATGTATTTCAGTATTGGCTATTCTACATTAGTTATTTAGATAATGCCATGGCATTGTACATTAGGGAAATCAGACAAATGATTATAACAAGACATGACATTCGACTTGGGACTTGCCTAAACAAGCTAATTCATAAAATACACCCATTGATTTCTTCTGGGAAAAGTGAAGTATGTGCTTTAAGTTGACTTGTAGATGTACGCTATCTATGACCTGTGACAAAATGATATTATTGTCACAGTGGCAGGGAAAGGTGAAATGATAGGAAATCATTTTTCCCAGGATTATCTATGTATTTTAGATCCTATACAGACAGTGTCTTTAATAGTGGGAAATCACACGACTCTATCTTTCCTACAGCCAGAGAACATCATGTTGCTGGACCAAAGCACTCCTAACCCAAGGATCAAACTCATAGATTTTGGAATTGCTCACAAAATACAAGCTGGAAATGAGTTCAAAAATATCTTTGGAACTCCAGAATTTGTAGGTGGGTTACGTGTGTGTGTGTGTGTGTGTGTGTGTGTTTTACCATGTCCATGTGTGTTTTAATATTTAATATATATATTTTTTTCCTTTTCTTCTTCTATAGCTCCTGAAATTGTGAACTATGAACCACTGGGTTTGGAGGCTGATATGTGGTAAGACCGCATCTATTGTTTGTGATTTAAGGGGAAACCTACAGAAACTGTTACGCAAATTCATTGTACAAAGCAGAGTTACAGGTCACATTGTTCTGGATCAATCACGGCACAGCCCTGTCTCCTCATCCCCTGCTAATACCCCATTCACTGCTGTTCAGTTATAGCGGGAGTGAATTATATATTTGTGAAACTCCAATATACACAACACTATCGTAGTAAACAGCCAGCGAGGTGAGAGGCGCTTACTAGTCTGGTTGATCCCGCTCATCTAAGTGTTGGCGGGGCTGTATCGAGACATACACACATTACACACAGACATTATGGGCGGACACTAGTTATTCACTAAACACCAAATTTTTGCATTTTAAATCTGAAGAGTAAAATGGTGACAAAGTTGTAGAATTTTTCACAGCTACTTTTTAAATTTCAGATCCTATCCAGACAAAGGAGGAGAGAATGGGTTTCAAATACACCTTTTCATTCAGACCTTGGTCCACTGCTTAACCGAATGATCATATTCATTTAAACATGCCTTGACTTTTAACACCTAGACTCTCCATATAAATAAACCCAGACACTCGCACAGATATAATACATTCACGTCACAGTTAACTAGGACATTGAATATGCAGAGTCTGAGTCCCAGAATATTTCTTAACAAGATAAAGGGGGACGCAGGTAGTAACATTTGGCCCTGATTTGCTCACAAAATACTCTAGACACCTAGACCATCTCAATGAAGTGGTCTGGGCGCCATGTCTTTGTAATTTTCATCCTGCAGTTGAAAACATTGATGTTTTGCAGGAATGGTAATGTTTTCATTAACACGTCTCTAGTGGCTATCAGGAAAACAGCAATTAAAGGTGCGATCACAGCTATAAACTCTGTTATAGCTCAAATGACTCTCATTGAGATTATTTGATTGGCGCAGTGCAGTGTTTTGCTGTGCGTGATCATTAGCTTTCTAATGCTTCTCTTTGGCGAAGCATTAGTTTATCTGAGCTCAATCAACAAAAAGGCAGAGCAGTCCCTGCAAAAGGGGGGAGGGGGGACACCTAGATTGGTAGGGGACACTATAGCACTAGGAATACATGCCTGTATTTCTAATCCTGTAGTATTCCTTTTTATGTGATGCTTACAGTAAGGACAAGATGATAATGAAACATTTATACATTGACCTTAATGTTAACTCTTGCTCTGGGCCTGGGGCTGGCAATATCTATTGCTACTTTGCAAAGTATTGTGGAAATTGAACCTGGTAGAGTTTGTGTGGGATTAAAACACCTGCAACTACTTACCACTTTCAGCTGTTGGGTGAAGGGGAAACTTGGGGACCAAAACTACAAATGTTGACATGAGTGCCACTCGTTCTCCAAGCTACGGTTGGATACGTTCTAAACTTGGCTCTATGATGTACCATATCATTTACAGAGCAAGCATGGGAGCCACTATGTTTAGAACTTGCTAAAGCCCAGCTTTCTCTGGCACCACTGTAATCCAGGGACGAAGCCCCTTCCTCCAGTAATCAAGTATGATGGATGGTGATGGGTAGATAAGTGTTGGGTTAGAAAGAGGGGGATATGTATGAGGAGAGAAAGAGAGGAGTGGGGAAAATTCAAATGATCAGGAAGTGGAAAAATTACAGCTGAGGTAAAGAAGTGTGTGTGTGTGTGTGTGTGTGTGTGTGTGTGTGTGTATATATATATATATATACATTCCTGCATGCATACACTACACCACAACCCTACATTTATAGACCTGTGAAGACACCCCACAGAAATACACGTTTTCGTTCACATCTTCATTGGTAGCACGTCTGTTATAGCTGATAACTCCATGGCAAAACATGAAATTGCACCTAATGAAATAATGCATTACTGGGTTTGTAATGGTTATTGGTCTCATCTGGATGATGCCTGTATAAACCTGAGAATCATACAGTGTAACGGGAACAGTAAGTGATTGGTCCCTGACTTGGAATTCTGACCTATCCCACTACGATGCCCGTCCTTCTCCTCCAACACCAGGGACCCCAATAGTCTTCTAGGCAGGAATCAATCCCTCTGCCTGCTCTGCCAGGAATTGCAAGTAACTGGGCTGCTACAAGGGGGTCTGAGCTTGGGAAGGTGTCATTGTCGGGGACTGCACCTCTGATGGGTGCAGACAATATTAAGCACTCCCTTTCAGTCAACACTCACTAATGGAGTCAAAACACAGCCGCTGAAATTCCCACTGACCACCGGGACCATGATGCTGAGATTATTGTGGTGAGCACCCACGAGAAGTGTAGACCACATGCTATCCCATTCAACCTCCAGGGAATATAACCTCTGCTGGACCCCACATCCTGCAGAAAGAAAAACCAAGCAAACCGTTTTCACACAAACACCCCACACACATTGCACATACCAGACATCAAAACACATTACAAACAAGACTTACACACAGACATTATGGGGGGGACTAGTTATTCACTAAACTCCAAATTTTTGCACATTAAATCTGAATAGTAAAATGGTGACAAAGTTGTAGAATATTTTTTTATTTAAGTTTTTTTTTAGTGAATAAATGTGCACGGCTTTTGGCATGAGGTCCGATCTGAAATTTTGTGTATCAGGACATGTAGATTGTCATGATGGACAAGTGGATTGGAGTACTGCTTTGGCGCTTTAGACCAGTCGTTAATTTATCAGCACTAAAGGAAGTGCATTCTATTAGAAGGGACGTTTTTAGGCTATATGTGTATGACAAACCAGCAGCTAATTGTCAAAAAATAGTCTCTAGTTTCATTGCATTAGCATATATCAGGAAGAGCAAAGAGGTGACCAATCTCTGCACAACCCATCTCTATTCTGGACTCTTTTGCCTATACTACATGTTTAAAGGAACACTGTAGGTACTTTACAGCTTTATGTTAGTTTAAGTGTCCATGCCCCCAATCTGTCCCATTAGTGTCCCTGCCTCCAACTCACACCAATTAGTGTGTCTGCTCTATATTGCTGCTCCTGGTGTCCAACCAGTCAGAGAGACATACGATAAGTCCCGCCCCCTTCACAAAGCCTTTGACATGCAGTAGCACTAATCTAAATACCTTGATTTCTAATATATGAATTAATTCTTGTTTTAGGAGCATCGGAGTGATCACCTACATTCTGTGAGTATATTCTGTAATCGATACAACATGGTAGTTAACTGGGCTCCTTTTAAGGGACCTGTTTTTGTTTGATGCCCGCAATATGAATTCTTACATACTAATGATAGGGCTTGTATTTGTACATACTATATATTTTTGCCAGAGTAACATCGAATGTGACAGCAGATAACCATTCTGCCCATCTAGTCTGACCAATTTTCTAAATACTTTCATTAGTCCCTGGCCTTATCTTAAATCTAGGATAGCTTGATTCTTATCCCACTCATGCTTAAACTCCCTCACTGTGTTAACCTCTACGACTTCAGCTGGAAGGCTATTCCATGCATCCACCTCTCAGTAAAGTAATACTTCCTGATATTATTTTTAAACCTTTGCCCCTCTGATTCTATGTCCTCAAATTAGAGGGGCAAAGGTGTAAAAATTATATCGGGTATTTAATAAATTGCTAAAAGATTGCCATTGAATTAATTTGCATTAATATCTTTGTAGTTAATTTTTTTTTTTTTTAATTTAAAAGTGAGATCTCTTCTGCATGCTTGTTTTTATTTTTAGTTGTGTAATTATTATTTATTACTCCTGTTTACTTTTTTTTTTCTGCTTTACATAGTCTCAGCGGAGCATCTCCCTTTCTGGGAGAGACAAAGCAGGAAACCTTAACAAATATTTCTGGTGTTAATTATGATTTTGATGAGGAATACTTTAGCAATACAAGTGAATTGGCCAAAGATTTCATCCGACGACTGTTGGTGAAGGACCCCAAGTGAGTGCTTTGTTTAATGTCTCAACTGTGCCACTGGTTAATTGGAAGATATTTTAAAGGCATTTTTAAAATTTACAGATCAAAGATGAACCTTTCCTGGAAACATAACTGTTCTTTATTTCTCTCTTAGGAAACGGATGACAATTGATCAAAGTTTGGAGCATTCATGGATTAAGGTTAGTAAAAAAAGAGATATGGAATACAAATTTTTGTTCTTAAAATCTCAAATTTATAGGTAGCGGCGAAGGTGCTGGTCCATGCTCTTGTTCTCTCTCGCCTTGACTACTGCAATACACTTCTCAGTGGTCTTGCATGTTCCCAGATTGCACCGCTGCAATCTATAATGATTGCGGTGGCGAGGCTCATTTTCCTGTCCGCTCGCACCTCCCATGCCTCCCCGCTCTGTCAGTCCCTACATTGGCTTCCAGTTAGAGATAGGGCTCAATTTAAAATTCTGGTGCTTGCTTACAAGTCCCTACATAATGCTGCTCCAATCTACCTATCCTCCCTAATACACAAGTATGTCCCATCGAGGCCCCTACACTCTGCCAAAGACCTATGTATATCCTCTGTTAGTACGCCCACCTCTAATGCTCGCCTCCAAGATTTCTCCAGGGCTGCACCTCTTCTGTGGAACTCCCTTCCATTCTCTGTAAGACTTTCACCCAGTCTCCACTCATTCAAAAATTTATTGAAAACTCACTTCAAGAAAGCTTATCAATTAAACTGGTTTTATCCCCCACCCCCCATGACTCCTCTCCTGCAACTGTCAAAAATCACCTACTAAGCCCTCAGTGAATACTTTTCTAACCACCTACTTCATAACCCTACTTTTACACTTTGTATCACCATACCCCACTCCCTCTAGAATGTAAGCTCATTGAGCAGAGCCCTCCACTTCTCCTGTACGTCCAGTTGTCTGTCTGGTTACAATTACATGTCTGTTAGTCCACCCAGACATGGAATCTGATACGACAGCGCTACGGAATCTGATGGCACTATATAAATAATAAAATAATAATATAGTGTAACAGACTACAGAAGCATCTTAAAATACCACAAAAAAAATCTTATTAGAAAGGTGCCTTAGTAATAGACCTTTGCCTGTTCTGGCTAGCTGGAATGAATTACTTTGTTAGGATTGCTTTGAACAGTGGACACTTTTTTTTTTTTTTTTTATTGTACTTGTGAATGGGATCTAACTTTTATTTATTAATTATTCCCTCTTTAGGCTATCAAACGTCGCAATGTGCGTCATGAGGACAGCGGCAAGCGTCCTGAACGCCGGCGCTTGAAGACAACCCGTTTAAAGGAATACACTATCAAGTCACACTCTAGTATGCCACCTAACAACACCTATGTGAACTTTGAAAGGTTTAGCCATGTGCTGGAGGAACTAGGTGCAGCAGAAGATGCACTTCGTGATCTTCAGAAGAGTCAGGCCACATCCCGAGAAGACCTCTGCGCCCTTCGCTCAATTTATGAAGAGAAGGAAAGTTGGTATCGTGAGGAGCAAGAGGCCGTAGGGCGCCAGTTGTCAGGTTTACGTCAGGAGCTACAACGTGGGGAGAATCAGCGTCGCCAAGTTCAGGAAGACCTTAAGGGTACAATGGCCAATGCTAATGGCCTTAGGAGACGCTTTGGCCGATTAGAAAACCGATATGAAACGTTAACAGCTCAGATAACTGCAGAGATGAGTTTTGTAGAAGAGTTACTAAAAACTATAGAAAAAGAACGGATAGAACAGATGGATGTTAGAGGAGTGTGCTGAAAAGTGGAGGTTATGAGCTTTTTCAGAAAATGGAAATGTAGTGAAGGGGAAAAATAATGGGGTTGCTGAAAGGAAAAGATTTAACTAACAGACCCGACAGATTTGGTAGCACCTGTTTGAGTTTGTTGGGTACTCCAGGTCAAAAGATATTTTCTGAAATCTAATGGTGCTGAAAGGTGAAGAAAGTGTTTGTTCAACAAGTGTAATTAAGATGGGAGCTTGCTTAATTTAACCTAAATTGCATTTTCTTTCATATTCTCTACTAAGCTAGTTCTTACGCTGCATGGAATTATGTACACGGTATACAGGTGCTTCATGGGTATGAAGTATAACTTCTAGACTTTACAGAACCTACCATAAATTAACCAGAATGATGATTAAATAAACTGTGCTTTTCTATGGGGCTTGTGCATGGCTTTTTTTCAGGTGTGGTTATTGTATGACTGTCACAGAACCTGCAAAATGTAACCTTATTATTAAATTTAATTTTATACAAAAAAAAAAACGTATGTTTTAATGATATGTTAAATATGTTTGTAACATGTAACACTTCATAAGAGTACTATATATGAAATGGTAAATAAACCTCAATTTTGCACATGTACACATTACTCTGTGATGCCACCAGGGGGCACCGTTTAATTGTGCACTATTAAACAACATTTCTCTCTTACTTTTGTCCCTATTCTAAAGAAGAATTGGGAACCGCTTCTATAATGGCATCCTCTATAAGACTTTTTTTTTTTTTCTCGAAGGGCATTTATATATTTGTAGATCCTGTCTGTCTGCACTTGAAAAACAGAGGTCCATGTGTTTGCTACTGTAGGACAGGAGATGGAATGTTGGTCAGAGTGACCAACACTAGGATTTCACATCTTGGTGAAGAGTTTGTTTTCTGTCTCACATGCATCTAACAAAATTTACACATTTTCTGAAAAGATCATGGAGATTCACGAAAGGCAATGTATCAGCTTAGTATGTGTATGAAGTAATGTGTCGTACAGATTTGGTGTCCGATTTTGTGTATAAAAAATTAAGCTTTATATATTCCTGCGATTAGCGTTTTTTTTTTTTGTTTGTTTGTTTTTTTTAATATCTAGTGCCTACAGAGAAATGTATCTAGATAGCAATATGATCGCAAAGATAGCAATGAATTAACTTGAATTTTCATTCGTTAGTAAATTTAAGCATCCTAGCTGTGAATATATGTGCGTACAATTGGACACATCATATTACATTTTCTAGTAAGTGGTTGCGATTTTGAGTTATAAAATAAGCAGACATTTGTGAACTATGCCAGCTGTTTGGCTGGCTAAGCATCATGGGAAATGGTGACTGTAAGTAACTTACCATCAGTATTGGAGACACGTTTAATTATTTGACATGGCTACCTTTTTAATATAACGTACTCTTACAAGTGAGCCATTGCTACAGTGACCTACCATGTGTACTCAGGTGCAGTAGCCTACATGGCATGTACATAACAGTCTCAAAATCTGCTCTGTAGTATAAACACCAGTAAGAGGCATAGGCAGTTTCTTTGATTTTCACTCTGCAATGTTACTTTGCTTTAAACCTCGACATATTTCCAGGTCAAAGCAAGAGTTCACACCAGGCTTTAAAGAGCCACTTTTAGTACTGAGGTAGATGTATACCACAATGGCTAACTAAAAGTTAACCACAAATTTTATGTTTTTACATGCCATATCTGGCTATTTGGGTGCAGGCAAGATATTCCATGTAGATTTAAGGGACACTGTAGTCACTATAGCAACTTCATCTCTCTGAATTGGTTATAGTGCCTGGAACCCCTAGGCATTGTCCCGCCATTGTAAAACCACTTTAGAGCAGTTTAACATTAAATAAGGGTCCCTGGCCACCACAGTCCAGCCCCTTCTGGAGGCTGGGCTGTGGGTGGCCAGTGTGTAATCTGTGGCTAAGGCAGAGATTACACACTTAATTGTAGTCATACCCTTCATACTGTCAGTTGAAGCTCTGATATGCTTAAAACAGTCAGCTTACACTTTTAGCCCATCACAGGTGTCCATTGCTTCTCAGGCTAATATGTCCTCATTAACGAAAGCAGCACAGAGGGGATGGGCTGCTGGTGACTCACATTTAGCATAAAAAAAACCTTTTTAATACTGACTTAAATAACAGTAGCACGGGACTCCAGACACTATAACCAGTTTAATGAGATGAAGCAGACACCAGTGTGTCTTTAATCCTTACTGTACAATGCACAATGCCACATGTACACAAACTGCACTATTGAAGACCTTTTACATATGCATTTTTTAATGGAATTTCTGTACAGATAGGTCCCACTGAGCATGTAGGGATGCAGAGGTATGGCTAGGGGGAAGTTGTTCAACCTCTGTAGCACTACACATTCCTGTACATGTTTCAAAAGCATTTACTATGTGAGGAGAAGGGGACCAATGGCCAATTTCTTCAGCTTTTGGCTCTCGGTACAGTATAGGGAACATCTGCTCAGTACGAACATTCTCACACAGAGGTTCTGTAGGGAACACAGATGGCTTGCAAATTCTATAAGGACATTTTAAGCCAGTAATTCAAAATGGCAGATATGAAAAGCATTCAAGTAAGAAAGGGAAAGGGAAATGTTTGCCTTTGTCAGTTACATTTTACTGCCAGTTTGTGTGGGTGTGTGGGGGGGGGAGGTGTTTTAACCCAGTACCATTTCTTCATATGCATGTCCTCGTCTCAAACAGAGGTAACGCAATCCAAAATGCAAGGCAAGCATCAATCACAGAAATCAGAGAGCAACTCCAGATAAGTGTTAGTGGACGTGTATGTTTATTACCCTGCTCCTATCAATATTAAAATATGCAGATGTGTTGATTTTGTTTAGGGGGTGACTTATCTGTTAAGGGGTGAGCACTAGCATGAATTTCCTCTTTATTGAGCCTAATCACCTTTAAGATGTTTGACCTTCTAGGGCTTACCATTAAGAACTACTTCATTTAAAAAAGAAAACAAAAAGTTACTTTTCTAAGTCACATCTGCAGTGTTTAAAACATTTATTTTTATTTTTTTTAATCTTTAACCCCTTCAGGACCGGCCTGTTTTGTCCATGTTGTACATTCAGGACCAGGGCTATTTTAACACTTTTGTGGTGTTTGTGTTTAGCTGTAATTTTCCTCTCTCTCATTTACTGTTCCCATCCAAGTTATATATTGGGGTTTTTTTTCAGGACAAAAAGGGCTTTCTTTACATACCATTATTTGTATCATGTCATATAATTTACTTTAAAAAAAAAATATGGTGACAAATTTAAAAAAAAAAACATGTTTTTTTTTTACTTTTGCTTGAAAAATCTTTTACATACCTATGAAAGCTAATGAAAAAAAAACTGCTAGATAGATTAAAAATTGTGTCCTGAGTTTAAAAACACCCAGTGTTTAAGTGCTTTTTTTCCAGGTTATAGGGCTATAAGTACAAATAGGAAATTGCTGTTTCAAAATATATATTTTTAAAATGTATCAATAGTGACATTGTAACACTGTTATCTGTCATAAATCTCTGAATAACACCCCACATGTACATATTTTTTTTAAAGTAGACAACCCAGGGTATTCAATATGGGGTATGTCCAGTCTTTTTTTTGTAGCCACTTAATCACAAACACTGGCCAAAGTTAGCATTCATATTTGTTTGTGTGTGAAAAAAAATAAAAAAATTAATTGAACGCTAATTTTGGCCAGTGTTTGTGACTAGATGGCTGCTAAAAAGACTGGACATATCCCATTTGCAATACCTTGGGTTGTCTTCTTTTGCAAATGGTATGCCATCATGGGGGTAATTCTCATTCCTGGGCTACCATACACTCTCAAAGGCAACATAACCAACCTGGCTATTTTCAATGTAAAAATATTTGACGCTGTGACTTTCAAAAACACTATAAAACCTTTACATGGGGGGTACTGTTATACTCTGGAGACTTCGCTGAACACAAATATTAGTGTTTCAAAACAGTAAAACGTATTACAACAATTATATCATCAGTGAAAGTGACGTTTGTGTGTGAGAAATGCAAAAAAAGTCACTTTTACTGACAATATCACCACTTTAATATGTTTTACTGTTTTGAAACACTAATATGTGTGTTCAGCGAAGTCTCCCGAGTAAAACAGTACCCCCCATGTACAGGTTTTAGGGTTACATAGAAAGTTACAGGGTTAAATACAGTGCTAGCAAATTAAATTCTCTGGACTTTCCGCCTGAGTTGTCAGGCAGGTCTCTCAAATTGCAATCAATAAAATTACTTAATTATGTAAAAATATCACATAAATGCCCACGTAGAATTTAAATATATATGCATAGTTATATATTTGAAGTCTATGTGTATATTTATGAAATTATTTATGTAATTTTGTGTGGATATATATATATTTCGTATTATTTTTATTTATATATACATAGATGTATATATAATTTCACTCCAAGTGTATTTTAATATAAATATATATGTGTGTATATATATATATATATATATATATATATATATATATAATCAGAATACAATTAGAATAACATTTCATATATAATTTTTTTACTTTTTTAATTTATTTAAATTTACTTTTTATTTGTATTTTATAATATATATATATATATATATAACCAACATATATAGTTATTATATATACGTGTGTAATTTAATTATAAGTGTATTTTTATATTAATATATATAAAATACGCTTAGTATGACATATATATGATATATAGACATATATTATATAGATATGTCATATATATATATATATATATATATATACTCATATATAATTATATTTTTATTAACAGTAACATCATTTTTATTTTTTTATTTTACACATGCAGGGAGACTGCCTGTCAGTTCAGGCAGTCCACCTGCAGGCAGCCACTTGGACACCTATTGTGACCATGTAACCGCGGGGTCCTAATTCGCCGCGGGGAGAATGCCTGGGCTGTCAGGCAGTTTCCCCACACCGGGAGCAACGATGGCGATCGGGTAAGTACATAATACCGTTATGACGGTTCAGGACCGTCACCGGTCCTCAAGGGGATTTTTCCGATGACGGTCCTGAACCGTCAGCGGTCGTGAAGGGGTTAAAGGGACATTATAGTTATCAAAACATTGGCTTAATTAAGCAGTTTTTGTGTATAGATTATGCCTCTGCAGTCCCATTGCTCAATTCACTGCCATTTAGGAGTTAAATCACTTTTGTTTCTGTTTATGCAGCCCTAGCCACACCTCCCCTGGCTGTGACTGACACGGCCTGCATGACAAAAAACATGGTTTCATTTTCAATCATCTGTAACTTACTTTAAAAGTTTTTATCTCCTGCTATGTAAATTGCAATTAATCACGTACAGAAGGCTTCAGCAGGGTCTAACAAGCTATTAACACAGCAAGAGATAAACAATTCTAAATTAAACAGAATTTGCAATGAAGGAAGTGTAAACATTAGATGACTCTTTACAGGAAGTGTTTAAGAAGGATCTGTAGGTCACATGCAAGGAAGTGTGACTAGGGCTGTATAAACAAACTGATATAACCCCTAAGTGGCAGAGAATTAAGCAGTGAGACTGCACAGGCAAAAGCTATACACCATAACTGCTTCATTAAAGGTACACTCCAGGCACCCAGACTACTTCTGCCCATTGGAGTGGTCTGGGTGCCAACTCCCACTACCCTTAACCCTGCAAATGTAATTATTGCAGTTTTCATAAACGGCAATAATTACCTTGCAAGGTTAAGTCCTCCTTTCGTGGCTGTTTATCAGACAGCCGCTAGAGGGACTTCCGTGTTCTTGGAACACGAAAAGTGTGCTATAACGACGCTGGACGTCCTCACGCTATGTGCGGACCTACAGCGTTGCCGAAATCCCCATCAGAAAGCACTGAATAATGCTTTCCTATGGGGAGGTCTAATGTGCGTGCACGGCCATTGCAGGGACATCGGCGCTGTATTCAGGTAAGTCATTGAAGGGGTTTTAAGAGAGGGGCACTATAGGGTCCTGCAGTGCCAGTAAAACTAATATGTTTTCCTGGCACTGGAGAATCCCTTTAAGCAAAAGTTGTTTTGGTGACTAGGCAGCCAGTGTTCTTTGAATAAAGTAAAACCACCCTATAATTTTCTTAAAATTAAAAGTTGACTTGAAGCCAATAAACCTTTCATATTTGTAAATGGAGAATCACAGCAGTCTGTAATGTAGTCTTTTTGTAAAGCTGATTTCTATTTCATGTATTTAATGAAAAGTCTTGATATCTCCATACAGAGATATGACTTACAAATCAGTAAGTGCTTTCCACACAGTCCACATTACATGTAGGAAGATGCCATGAGAGATTTGGAGTCTGACAGACATGCCACTATCCACTTTCAACTACAATCAGCATTAAAATGCCTGGAGAGAGGTAGGGGAAGTAAATTAGATGTTTCTTTTAGAATTTACCCGGGGAGGTTTTGACTAGTGTGCAATGAAAACAGGTGGAATGGGAGATAATGGAACAATTGATTAAGGTGGAATGCTTACTGAAATGTGGAATGAGATGGGATGTGAAGAGTAGAATATGGCCTCTCATCACATTGCTGTGATTGGTCTTTTAATTTTAACATGCTAAACATTACATGTACAGCTTTGTGATTCTCATATACACTTACATACCAAAAGACATGTTGGACAATGCTTTGCTTCCAACTTTGTGGGCACAGTTTGGGGAAAGCCCTTTTTTTTTTAATTCTAGTATGACTGTGCCCCATTGCACAAAGCAAGGTCCATAAATACATGGTTGAATGAGTTTGGTGTGGAAGAACTTGACTGGCCTACACAGAGCCCTGACCTCAACTCCATTGAACACATTTGGGATGAACTAGAACAGAGATTGCGAACCAGGTCTTCTCGCCCAACATCAGTGCCTAGATGAACGGGCCATAATTTCCACAGAAAAACTCCAAAATCTTGTCAAAAGCCTTCCCAGAAGAGTGTTATAGCTGTAAAAGGGGCAACCAACTACATATTAATGTCCATATTTTTTAGAATGTGATGTCTGTTGGTGTAATGGTCAGGTGTCCCAATGCTTTTGTCCACATAGTGTGTATGTATGTGTATATACTTACATACACGTTTTTTTATACTGGCCTGGCCTTTTTCTTGCATGATGGGAAATAGACTGACTACAGTTCTCTGTTGTGAGATGTTTGTTTTTTGCTGCTGTGTAAACTACAAGTGTGAGTTTTCACTTATAACTGCCAAGTAACCTGTGTTTATAAAGATGGGGTTGTGTGTGCCCCAGGTCATTCACAAGTGGATGTGGCTCCTGACAAATAAGGGCCCAGATGTAATCTAGCCATTGCACATTATTTAAATATATTGGTATGTGATAATTTGTCGAATAAGCACTTTGCACATCTGAAGCTTTGACTTGTGTCCTTCAGTAATGTGAGACCTAAGTTATTTGTCACAAGGGAAGAACTGAATCCCACAGATAAAGATACATTTTTCATCTTATTAAGGGTGTTTATTAACTAAACCATGGTACTGGTTTACAGTCGATTACAAAATGCTTTGACTTGATGGTAAAAAAAAAAAAAAAACACAAAACAAACATACAAACTACAAAGTGTCCTGTGGATCAAATATTTAAAAATAATACATGCTAATAATAAAATGTTTGAAAAGCATTTGACCAACTCAACACATTGTGGCTAAATTAAAAAAAATAAAAAAACACCTAAAAATATATTTAAAAAAAGGCATCACAGTAAACGAAAGGGCGCATTTAAAATCTTTTATTCTGGTCTCGTATCCTTAAGTATTATTCTTGATCTTTTTATTACTTTTATATCTATGGGAAAATCTAATGCATTATGAGAGACAAGAAAAAAAATTCTTGAAAAAAACTAAAACCGATTAAATTAAACAGATAAAGAAAGCATGGGCCAATATTTGTAGGATCTTGGCATTAATATAGAATATTTAATCAATTTGGTAACACCAAATATAATTTTTGGTTTAACTATCATTTGGCTTGATGGTAAAAAAACAAACACACATACAAAGTACAGAGTGCTCTGTGGATCACAAAATAAATAATCTTCTGTATTGACGTTTTATTTCTCTGGAAAGCTAGATGTAGACATGACAAACAGTCTGTTCCATATGGCAGTCAGGGTTCGTATACAACTTGCATCAGATGTCAAATGCTGGAGAAAAGAGTTTAGATTTTGAATTAGTCACAGGAGGTCACATTTCCCTTGCACAAAATTTAATTGCATAGCAATATTTATATTTGACACAAAACCACAAAATGAGGAGGTAACTGCACTATCACAAGCCAGTGTTCCTCATCAACATGTAATGCACCAGACCTCTTTGTATGTATACATCCATACATAAAACTTTATTCATAACTCAATCTTTTATTTCTTGCCTTACTGGATACAATATTTCCCATCTCGCTCTGTATCCCAGTTTATTTTCCTTCTGTCGAGAACTAATTACCCAATTTCAATTATTCATATAGTGCCAACATATTCCACAGTGTTGTACAATATATTTACAAGACAAAACCTAATATGACAGACAAAGTGGACCAGTAGCTGAAGAGGGACCCTCAAAGGAGCTTGCCCCAAGATTTTATGTAAGGAGTTAGGCTTACATGAAATAAAAGTTTTACTTTTTACACATTTTTTGTTTAAAAGACGCATATTTCCATGGGAAAAAAGTAGGAGGATATCCCCTTTTGAAAACACCGGAGTTGGTGTGTATACACAGGGCCGGACTGGCCCACCGGGACACCGGGAAATTTCCCGGTGGGCCGGCACACTAGGTGGCCGGTGCGCGGCCGCCTAGTGTGCACCAGCCCGGGCCGCAATTACAGGGTGACCGGCAGGAGGGGATGCGCTCCCCTCCTGCCGGTCACAGAATGTAGCGTGGCCGGGCTGGCAGACCGGGTAGGGGCAGTGGCACTGGGCCAGCCTCTTCTCCTGGGGGGCCCCCCGAGGCTGGCCCTGCTTACACCCGGCGGGCAGGCAGGCTGGCCGGTGCGCGAGTGAGCACTCTCCCCTGAGTGCTTCCTCTTCAGCTCCCTCGCGCACCGCACTGATACTGGAGCCGGAAGATGACGTCATCTTCCGGCGCCGGTATCAGTACGCGACGCGCGAGGGAGCTGAAGAGGAAGCACTCAGGGGTGAGTGCTCCCTCGTGCACCGGCCAGCCTACCTGCCCGCCGGGTGACCGGCCCCCCTGGAGCCCAGCAGCACCACTGGACCCCAGGGAATCCCCTCAGCACTCCAAAAGGTAAGGAGGCTGGGGGGATTCAATTTAAAAAAAAATGTGTTAGTGTGTGTGTGTGTGTGTGTGTGTGTGTTAGTGTTACTGTGAGTGTTAGTGTGTGTGTGTGTGTTAGTGTTACTGTGAGTGTTAGTGTTACTGTGAGTGTTAGTGTGTGTGTGTGTTAGTGTTACTGTGAATGTTAGTGTGTGTGTGTGTGTGTGTGTGTTACTGTGAGTGTTAGTGTGTGTGTGTTAGTGTTACTGTGAGTGTCAGTGTTACTGTGAGTGTTAGTGTTACTGTGAGTGTTAGTGTGTGTGTGTGTTAGTGTTACTGTGAGTGTTAGTGTGTGTGTGTGTTAGTGTTACTGTGAGTGTTAGTGTTACTGTGAGTGTTAGTGTTACTGTGAGTGTTAGTGTTAGTGTGTGTGTTAGTGTTACTGTGAGTGTTAGTGTGTGTGTGTTAGTGTTACTCTGAATGTTAGTGTGTGTGTGTTACTGTGAGTGTTAGTGTGTTAGTGTTACTGTGAGTGTTAGTGTGTTAGTGTTACTGTGAGTGTTAGTGTGTGTGTTACTGTGTGTGTTAGTGTTACTGTGTGTGTTAGTGTTACTGTGAGTGTTACTATGAGTGTTAGTGTTAGTGTCAGTGAGTGTGTGTCTGCTAGTGAGTGTCAGTGAGTCTGTTACTAGTGTGTTTGTGTTAGTGAGTCTGTTTGATGTCTGTTAGTGAGTGTGTGTTTGTCAGTGAGAGGGTATGTTTTGTAAGTGAGTGTGTATGTATGTCTGTCGCCGAGTGTGTCTCTGTCAGTAAATGTGTGTGTCTGTTAGCTAGTGTGTATGCGTCTGTTCGTGAGAGTGTGTGTGTGTGTCTTCAGCACTTACCTTTCTCCAGCGCCGGACTCCCTTGGCGCTGGGGATCCCTCCGCCGCTCAGCTCCGAATGCGCATGCACGGCAAGAGCCGTGCGCGCATTCAAACCGCCCATAGGAAAGCATTACTCAATGCTTTCCTATGGACGTTCAGTGTCTTAGAATCGCGGAAGCTCCTCTAGCGGCTGTCAGTGAGACAGCCGCTAGAGGCTGGATTAACCCTCAGTGAAACATAGCAGTTTCTCTGAAACTGCTATGCTTTTAGCTGCAGGGTTAAAACTAGAGGGACCTGACACCCATACCACTTCATTGAGCTGATGTGATCTGGGTGTCTGTAGTGGTCCTTTAACCCCTTAAGGACATGTCATGATTCCCTTTTATTACAGAAGTTTGGTCCTTAAGGGGTTAAGTGTGTGTGCATCTGCATGCACTGGTGTACATACCGCGGTCGCAGGGGTCGCAGCCCCTGCGACCAGGTGCCCGCCGCCATGTGTTGTGGCCCCGGCCTGCGCAGAGTAAGCGTGCGGGGGGGGCCCAGGGATCAATTTTTGCACCGGGGCCCCATAGGTCATGTGTATGCCACTGGGTAGGGGAGCTTCTGTTCCCCTACCCGGTCTCACAGGAACCAGCAAGCGAGAACGCTCCTCCCGCGAGCAGGCAGGTTGGAGCGTTGCCGTGCGTTACCATGGCAATGCTCCGACCTGCCTGCCGTTCTCGCGGGAGAAGAGCGAAGTCAGCCTGCAGCCAGAGGAGCTGCAGGCTGAACAGCACGCACCACCACTGGACCACCAGGGATTGAAAAGTTCCCCCTCTCCCCTGGGCCCTGACCAAAGGTAAAGGGGGAGGGGATTTTTTTAATATAAATATATCAATGCTATAACACCCCCCATACACACACTAAACTCCTCCCCCCACCAACAGCACCCCTCCACACACACAGAACCCCCCCCCACACACACACAGAACACCTTCACACCTTCAGTCACACAGAACTCCTTCATGCACGCAGAACCCCTCCACACATAAAAAGCACCCCTTCACGCACACAGCACCCCTTCACGCACACAGCACCCCTCCATGCACAAACGATTTCTTTCATGTTTGAGTGCTAGTTTTCAGTTTTTTTTCCCGCTTCCATATCTGCGCACTATGCTGGCGCGATGCATTACGGGGCTGGTATGGAATTTTTTTCCAGGGTTGCTTTTCATTCCCAGTCCGGCCCTGTGTATACATTATTAAAGGTATGGGGCCTGTAACATTTTGTTTACTGTAATTCTCAGGATTTTTAGCTAGGACCTGCTCACGTGATCTGGCTTTTAACCCATCACACATTCCAAAAGAATGGAGACATTGGGTATATTTGGCAGGTCCCCCAATATATACCTATACGTTCCACAGCCCTGAGAGTGGCCTACGTAGCTATAATTTATTATTTTTTTTACCTTTTTCTCATCGCCAGTTTGTCACTCACCCCTCACTTTTACCTTTTTGCTCCATGCCAATGGGATGGGCATTTTCAACACTACCATAGCCTAGAACAGGCATAGGCAACCTTCGGCACTCCAGATGTTTTGGACTACGCCTCCCATGATGCTTTGCCAGCATTATAAGTGTAAGAGCATTATGGGGAATGTAGTCAATAACATCTGGAGTGCTGAAGGTTGCCTATCCCTGGCCTAGAACATTGTACAATCTAATACCATTACCTGGAAAGGTGACAATTTCGAGTTAATACATGGCTCCCTGAGTAAGTCAAGTCACATTGCACAGCATTATTGGTGAAATCTGACTCCAAGACCAGGAAATTTGGATTCACAGACACCTGTAAAGCAGAAAGATCTTTAGATGAATGACACATTATATACACAAACAATAAAGAGAGAGAGTACAAAAGTAAACTGTGAAACAAATAGTGCATGCTTTCAGTACTTACTTACCTTAAGTATATACCTTCCAGGAGGAACATCAGTGATATCAATCCACTGACAGTCAATATTGGCATGGTATGTGTCATAACAGCCTGGGCTCAGTCCCTGGAATGACATATTTGCGTTTAGATATAAAATAAAAGAAAATGTCCAGGCTCTTCCGTGCCAGACCAGAGTGCACACACGAAAAGCCTGTGATTAGTCTGCACATGGCTCCAATGACATGAAGACGGGGCGTGACAATCAGCAATGGGAGCATTACCTGGCACTGGATTCCATGTAATAATTTTTTTTTTCAGGTTTCATTGCAATTGGAGGGGGACCTTCTCCACAGTGCCCAATATGGCATTTTACACAGAAAATGGCCCCTTATTCCAAATGGTTAAAGTAACCTCATACTTACCTCAATGGAGAGCATCATTTTGGCCTTTTTATTGTCATTCCATTTATTCCACCTCATCCTCATCCTGCTGGGAACTACTGCCTGAGGAACATCCTGCAAGTGGGGATATAATACCACTGCACGCTGTTTTACCCAGAGCTGGTTACAGCTCTACCATATGTGAGTTGGCATTCTTAGACCTTTGTGTCGTCTGCTATATATTATACTACCATATTGCACTATTGGTTCTTTTTTGTTTGTGTTTTCTTTCATATGCTGCTATTGTCTGAAGTTTATACACATTGGAAGATGGATTATTATTATTTTTAAGACTGTGTCTTATCACCTGGACTGCACTAAAGATTATTTTTCATTGTGTTTTTAGAGATTTTTTTAGATCTCTTACTTTGTTTCTCCTCTTTGGTGCAATGATTCAGGTGTGCTGCCTCTTCTATTTTATTGTTCAGTGCTGCTCCATCCCCTTTGTTTCCTTTGTATCTTTAAGAGCTTCTAGTTTATTGTTTATGTCCTGCACATCTTGACATTGAGTTCAAAGCATGTGAGGGAAGAAGAGAGTGGGTCAAACATCATCATATTATTTTATAGATTTACAGAAGATGGTTTGAAGTTTTGAAATGTAGTGAACTAAAGATAAGTCCACTGTTTGGGTGTCGATTTTAATGAATGTGTTGGCTTCCGAATAGTGAAAGGCACATAGGACTGCATTTTATCAGAGACAAACCACACAAGATATGGAATGGTCTTCTGTATCAAATGTTGTTGGGAAACATGAAATCAATCAACATCACCTGTAAATGACTTTTAAAGTAACCAATGTCTTTCTAGATTCCTGTGTATCTGGATAAAACAGGACCTTGTTCCTCTAAGAGCCACGAACATCCCTGAGATAAGTCGTTCTATACTTGTTTATTAGGGAAGTAACACTGTTGATTTATTCAGAAAGACACATGATGTGATTTTGGACCACATTTGGAGGAATAGGATACAAGTCTTACATTTAGATAGTTAAATGGTAAAGGATGAGATAATGTAATCTAACGAAGAACATTGTTTTATCTGCCTTATTAAGAAGAGATTTCTGAGAACCAGAGAAAATTAGATGTTGGTGTCTGTGTGGGTAGAAAATGCCAATAAAACACTTCCATTAACAGAATTTGAGCTAGAGGAAAGTTTGTTCATTTCTGCTAATGACCTAATGACACTACCTAAACCTTACTTGCAGAAACTAATGTCCTAATGACACTACCTAAACCTTACTTGCAGAAACTAGGACATATCAAGAAAAAGGATAAATGGATCTTACCAATCCTTAGATAGTCATGCTTAATATAAGTACCCTAGATGGGTGGCAAAAACTGAGCTTGGGATCGCTTAAACAGACTACAACGAGCCACCCTATCCATATGCATCCATATTGTGTATCCTAAAAATATGATCATAAAGTAGCCGAGTAGACACATAGCACTAGTAAAAAAAAAATACTCAAATATAATTTGCAATAAAGACAATAAATGTTGCATCAATGTTATAGTAAAGACGCACAACTGTAATTATTGTGTGTTATTTGTTTAAAGGGACTCGCCAGGCAGAGGATTTTACTCACCTGGTTCAAGCGCCGGGAGGCTTGTGAAGCTGCGCCCCCTATTTCGTCAAAATGAAGAAATAGGCGGGCGCGAGCAGGGAGCAATCAGACGCTTCCATTTGGAAGCGTCATTGCTCCCTTGTGCGCATGCGCGGCTTTGCCGCACATGCGCACGTACTTCAGAGGGCGGCATTCATGCTGCCCTCTGAAGTCCTGAGCGCACTACCGCTCATGCGCGCGGTGTGTGCAGCCGTGAGCTGAGCTGACTGACAGCTCAGCTCGCGGTCTTTGCCCGCCCCCCTCCTCTGCTGACAGGCAGGAGAGAGAAGGCGCGCACACAGTGCCTTCTCTCTCCTGCACATGTGAGACGTATTTTAATACGTCTGACGTGTACAAGGCCTTTTTAGGGCCCTACATGATAGGAAGTCCCTCTAGTGGCCGTCTGAGTGACGCCCACTGGAGGTATTCCTATCAATCAATGTAAACACTGTATTTTCTCTGAAAATACAGTGTTTACATTAGATTGCCTGCAGGGAGCTATAGATCTCACCTGAACAACTACATTAAGCTGTAGTTGTTCAGGTGACTATAGTGTCCCTTTAATCAGATTTAGATTATGACATAGAAGATAAGGCCAAATTTTCCTACAAGTTTCAGATCACCTTGAAAATTTTAAGTTTTCAACATTTAAAATTCTCTATTCCAATTAGTATTTAGTGCAGTTCTTGTTTTATATAGAACAGTTGTGATATAAATGTAACTATCTATTAAAGGACCACTCCAAGCACTAAAACCACTTCATGTGTCCCAGAGTCCACCAACACCTTCTTAGCCTTTTCAAGTTTGAACTTGAACTATTGTTTTTACCTTATTATATATTTTGGTTTACTTTGTTTCTCGTGTCTGTGAAGTAACAATACTGGAGACTTAACAAAGTGTTTTGTTCTAAAAATTGTTCTAAAGATTGAAAAGGGGAGGAATAAAAAAAAGAATGCTTGTTCCACTGGTTTCCATGGTGATTTCTCCACGCAGTACTTTACACCACTTTGATAAATCTCCCCCAATGTTGATATTCGTTTCTTCATAAATCACTAAGTTTGCATGATCACTATTACAACTAAGGATTTCATGGGTTACAACCCAACCACGGCATTATAAGATAGTTAAAGGGACACTATAGTCACCTGAACAACTTTAGCTTAATAAAGCAGTTTTGGTGTATAGAACATGCCCCTGCAGCCTCACTGATCAATCCTCTGCCATTTAGGAGTTAAATCCCTTTGTTAATGAACCCTAGTCACACCTCCCTGCATGTGACTTGCACAGCCTTCCATAAACACTTCCTGTAAAGAGAGCCCTATTTAGGCTTTCTTTATTGCAAGTTCTGTTTAATTAAGATTTTCTTATCCCCTGCTATGTTAATAGCTTGCTAGACCCTGCAAGAGCCTCCTTTATGTGATTAAAGTTAAATTTAGAGATTGAGATACAATTATTTAAGGTACATTACATTTGTTTGAAAGTGAAACCAGTTTTTTGTCATGCAGGCCGTGTCAGTCACAGCCAGGGGAGGTGTGGCTAGGGCTGCATAAACAGAAACAAAGTGATTTAACTCCTAAATGACAGTGAATTGAGCAGTGAAATTGCAGGGGAATGATCTATACACTAAAACTGCTTTATTTAGCTAAAGTCATTTAGGTGACTATAGTGTTCCTTTAATAGTTGTTTTTTATGTCGTGTAAGGTGGACAGAACATGTATAAAAGTCATCTGCATAATAGATAGTTGAGCAACAGATAAAAAACGGTGCCACCTTAAATACGACATAAATACGTATACATGGGGGGGCGGGGCCGGACCGCCGAGCTGGAAGGTCGCATGCCTGAGCAGCTCCTGCAAACCTACGATATATACCCTATAAATCCAAGTATAACCGCTTAAAAATCAGACCGCCAGAGCAGCTACCCGGAGCTGAGAGACTGCTGGACCCGGGGAGAGGCTGGCTTACCGTGCTTCAGTCCCCCGGGGGGAGAAAAGCATGTTGCCCCGACCAGGGCCTTCTCCTGCGGTGAGTGGGACAGACGGCCGCTGCCCCACTATCCTGCGCCACGGAATCCAGCCACGGGTGCAGATCGAAGCGGGTCCGGCCCCGTTTCCCCCCCCCTCTGGACCGGGGGGGTGATCCCGGTCCTCACCCTGTGGCATTGACCGCGACGCGGCAACTGAGGCCAGGGAGCCAGCCTGCCACACTTAGAATGGCGGACGCCAAGTGTACCGACGGCAAAGGGAAGATCAGCTCCCATCTCCCGTTCCCAACAAACAGGGAGGCTCCAACAACCCGGCCGTGCTACACGGAGAGACGGCAAACCCAGCTCCAAACCGGGCAGCCGCGCAAAACTAAGCTGAGCCACACAAGCGCAGGAATGGTGCCTCACAAGATGGCGACCGCACCGGACTCAGCGACACGAGGCCTATCTTTATCGCACACTGCCCCAGCAGGCCCTACAACAGCTGCACTGGGGACCCGGCTTGACGGCTTTTGCACACTACTGCTCAGAATACCCTACACTAACCTGACGGTGATGCAGAGGGGAAAGCGGCGGAAACAAAGCTGCCGGCAGAGAAAACAAGCTGACGGTGGATGCTCTATCCACAGCAACAGGGAGGTAACACACACCAGCGCACTACCGTCGGCCCACAACCCACAGGAGAAGCCCATGGAGCCACCCCATGACCTCCCCCCCTGCAGACTGGGCATAGGCACCCACTCACCAAACGGGAGAGCCATGGACTGGCAGATCATCGCCATGCTGGACACACCATCGAGACGCAGGCAGGTCGGGAGATGGGTACACAAGCCCTGCACACTCGCACCGAGACTCTCTCATGCAGATATCGTTAATCCAGGTGCCTAAAACGCACTCCTAACGTGACTTTGCGCAGCACCTTTATAATGTGATATGTGCAAATATATACTACCCGGTGCACTGTTTAATCAATATTGATTCCTCACATAATCGATGTGTAGCCTAATACAAAGGGTTCACTGTTTTGAGGTGGCTAAATTAGCTTGGTTAAGCCCTTCTGGTTGCTCACAGGGATTATATCCTCGGCTCCTCTATAACCACAGGTCTAGGAACTTGCCTGTATATATTCTATACACCTGATTTACTAGCCTGAATTGTTAACCTGATTTAATAACCTGAGTGAATAGCCGGACTGAATAGCCGGACTGAATAGCCTGATTTAAAAGCTTGATTTCACAACCTGTTTTCTATGCCTGATTTACAAGCCTGTTTTTTCAGCTCGATTTATATGCCTGTCGTTTAAGCCTGTTTTATACACCTGTTATTCATGCATACTACAAATATCAAAAAAGTGCATTGTCTATTTACCCCCTACTGTAACTAATGTCTTGAAACCTGCATATGGAATGCCGTTGGGGTACCATATGTATGCCTGTGACTACTATATGCACTACAAAAATAAAGAATTAAAAAAAAAAATACGTATACATGCTAAAAATAAACGTGAAAAAGGCACTAAATCTTTATAATTTTTTTCCTGCAAAATCTTTTTTTGGAGGCACTTTAAGGAGGATTGTGGATTTTTGTGTTATAATACATTGTCTTTAAGATTAGCACATGTGATTAGCACTTTTGATGCACTTTATGTATATGTTGTATAACATTGTAATTGTGAACATGTTTTATTGCAGCACTTTTTTTGGTTGACGTATATGTTTTATTCATATTTATCAGAAAGATTAGTTTAATTTACAGTTGCAAGAAAAAGTATGGGAACCCTTTGGAGTGATATGGATTTCTGCAAAAAATGGTCATAAAATGTGATCTGATCATCATCTAAGTCACAACAATAGACACAGTCTGCTTAAACTAATAATGCACAAAGAATGAAATGTTGCCATGTTTTTATTGAACTCACCATGTAAACATTCACAGTGCAGGTGGAAAAAGTATGTGAACCCCTAGACTAATGACATCTCCAAGAGCTAATTGGAGTGAGATGTCAGCCAACTGGAGTCCAATCAATGAGATGAGATTGGAGGTGTTGGTTACAGCTGCCCTGCCCTATAAAAACACACACCAGTTCTGGGTTTGCTTTTCACAAGAAGCATTGCCTGATGTGAATGATGCCTTGCACAAAAAAGCTCTCAGGAGACCTACAATTAAGAATTATTGACTTGCATAAAGCTGGAAAGGGTTATAAAAGTATCTCCAAAAGCCTTGCTGTTGATCTGTCCACGGTAAGACAAATTGTCTATAAATGGAGAAAGTTCAGCACTGCTGCTACTCTCCCTAGGGAGTGGCCGTCCTGTAAAGATGACTGCAAGAGCACAGCGCAGACTGCTCAATTAGGTGAAGAAGAATCCTAGAGTGTCGCTAAAGACTTACAAAAGTCACTGGCAAATGCTAACATCCCTGTTAGCGAATCTACAATACGTAAAACACTAAACAAGAATGGATTTCATGGGAGGATACCACAGGGGAAGCCACTGCTGTCCAAACAAAACATTGCTGCATGTTTACAGTTTGCACAAGAGCACCTGGATGTTCCACAGCAGTACTGGCAAAATATTCTGTGGACAGATGAAACCAAAGTTGAGTTGTTTGGAAGAAACACACAACACCATGCTTGGCGAAAAAGAGGCACAGCACACCAACATCAAAACCTCATCCCAACTGTGAAGTATGGTGGTGGAGGCATCATGGTTTGGGGCTGCTTTGCTGCATCAGGGCCTGGACGGATTGCTATCATCGAAGGAAAAATGAATTCCCAAGTTTATCAAGACATTTTGCAGGAGAACTTAAGGCCATCTGTCTACCAGCTGAAGCTCAACAGAAGATGGGTGTTGCAACAGGACAATGACCCAAAGCATAGAAGTAAATCTACAACAGAATTGCTTAAACAGAAGAAAATACGCCTTCTGAAGTGGCCCAGTCAGAGTCCTGACCTTAACCCGATTGAGATGCTGTGGCATGACCTCAAGAAAGCGATTCACACCAGACATCCCAAGAATATTGCTGAACTGAAACAGTTCTGTAAAGAGGAATGGTCAAGAATTACTCCTGACCATTGTGCACGTCTGATCTGCAACTACAGGAAACGTTTAGTTGAAGTTATTGCTGCCAAAGGAGGTTCAACCAATTATTAAATCCAAGGGTTCACATACTTTTCCCACCTGCACTGTGAATGTTTACATGGTGTGTTCAATAAAAACATGGCAACATTTCATTCTTTGTGTGTTATTAGTTTAAGCAGACTGTGATTGTCTATTGTTGTGACTTAGATGATAATCAGATCACATTTTATGACCAATTTGTGCAGAAATCCATATCATTCTAAAGGGTTCACATACTTTTTCTTGCAACTGTAGATTGGTGATTATTTTGGTAAGTACTCTACTTTTTATATAGATTTTTTACATAAACATATTGTTGATTTTTTTTCAGTTTGGCATGTATTGCATAAAAGTCATAGTAATTTGGGTTTTATTTTTTTGGGGGGGGGAGGGGGGGGGGAGGAGAGGGGGTTTAATACACTTCCCATTTACAGCTAGGCCTATAGCATATAGTGGTGGTAAAGACTACCAATGTCAGATTACTAGATCTTACTCCCAAATGCCACAACTGAACTGAAACAACCCACAATTCTTGGCCAAATGTTATAGAATGCCATTCATATCATGGAAGCAGTCAGTGGCAGTCAGTGGTACCCTGTCCAGTGTCCACGACAGGCAAGGATGTTGAAGGAGAAGGAAGTCAGGTAAGTATATATTCCAATTAACACATTTGCTGGCAATTTTGTCTGCACAATGTAAAGAATAAAATGCATGTCTACCCAAAGGTGGCTTTGGCATCCATATAAATTGTTTATAACATATTAAAAAAAAAAAGACAACCCCAAAGATTCTGCACAAGATTAAAATACTTCCGTATTTGAGCATATACACATGAATGAAAGTCACCTGAGTGTGTGCAGTGCAAGCATATCTACGTCTTACTCCCACATCACATGTTGTGTCCTCCAAGCAGAAGCTAGCCTTATGACCTTCAGCCACTTTACGATGGGTTACAGCATCCAAAAGATCATAGTGACTAAAGGAATCCATACTGTGATAATGCCTGGGTGGGAGATTGAAAAAAAAGTTATCTAGATCAAAGAACAATAGACCACGTCCAGAAAGGAAAGGGTACTCACTGATGACAACTGTGCCATTCCCAAGCATGTTGTGGTTTTACTGGTAGGAAGTCGGCGGTTCCACGGTTCTTAACCCTTTGCGGAAAGCGTAGCAACACCCGTGTAGATAGTTCATTGACACTTGAGGTGTAAGCAGATCTGAATGAGGAACGTGGAGAAGCAAGGAGAAATTAGGACACTGCATTACTGTGTGTACGTCCTGTGATATGCAATCCAGAATAGCTGGACTGCCCAAGGTTAGCCTGGACTTGGCATTAATACAGTAAGAATTAAAGTGAAAGGTAGGAATTACATAGGAATGTTGACACATGAGCTACTCAAAGAGAAGAAGAGAAGAGTGGAAGGATGAAGGTAGGGAACAGTACAGGGTGATGGAAATGTTTAAGGTAATTTTGAAGACATATACGGTACATTAAAAATGTGGATACAGATTTGTCGTGAGTAATAAAACTATCCAGACAATGATTTATATTGGTATAATAATTGAATGAACTCTTTAATATTTATTGTGATTTAATATAATTACTACTTCTCTGAGCTTTTTTATAGATATATATCTTTTTATTTTTTTTACATTCTTTATTATCTGTGGGAGATCTCCTCGGAGATAACCCCCACCAGTCCAAAGGGGCCAGGGGGAGAAGGGGGATAGAAGAAATCTGCTCAGTGTAACAGGATGTGGTGTCTGGAGAGTGGCAGTCCCTCCGATGCCTGTCAGGCTTGTAGGCCGCAAACAATGTAGGCTTGGTAACCTAAGTCAGGGAAACACTGGTTCTGTTACCAACCAATTTCCCAGGATCCCCACTGGGGTGACATTCTGTCATCAAACTAATATAGTGACCAAGCTCATATATGCCTTTCTTACAGGGGGATAAGCTTTACCCTTTGATATGGTAATAAGGTAAGTCAATACCTTTATAAGACAGGAAAGAGATAACCACTTCCCCCTATCTCCATTTCTTCCTGTTCCTTCTTGGCCGTGCTAGTGATAATTTTAATCATGGTGAACTGTGAGTGGGGACTGATGACTTTATAAGGTTTAGTTGTTATTGTCAGTTAGTTAGATTGTGGTTGTTATTGTTTTAGTTAGTTAGATTGTGTTTTATTATTTGTATGTTGTTGTTTTGTATGCGTACATAATTTATATATTTTTAATCCCGTTGTGAGTGAATAATATGGCTTGAGGTGTACTCAATCTGTATGGAATCTCCCTGGATCGGAGGTGGTGCAAGAGAGGTTGCAGAGTTTTCCGCCATGCCAAGGTGCTCCTGGTGAGGTCTGGAAATACTGTTAATGAGGCCCCCTCGAACAGCAGGGTTTTTTTCCCCTCATTGCGGTCAAAAGTGAGGTCTTGTTGGCAAGGGTCTGGAAGCGCAGTATGAGATCAGCAGTCGCAGCCGTCGGCGCTTGTGGTGACTTTGGCAGCCTGAACATCCCGTCTAGTCTCATGGACTTTACTTGTTTCGGTGGGAGCAGGACCCTGAGGAAACGCCTGATGTAGTGGGGTAAGTCATCCAGATCGACCGACTCCGGTATCCCCCTTATTTTTAGGTTATAGCGTCTCCTCTGGTCTTCCATGGCATTCAACCTGTTGGTAGTGGTGGTTTGCCGTTGGGCTAGGTCTGTGATTTGCTGCTCCACCTTGGTGAGTCTAGCGTTGTGGGTGCTGGAACAGGCCTCTAGCTGTGTGATTTTCATCGTGGCCCCTTCAATGGCCTTCCTGTAGTAGGCCGTGTCCGCCGCCAGATCCATGCGAAGCTCCGTCAACATTGCCTTGAGCTGTTCGGCAGTAACCGGGTCCCCGGCTGTCTGAGGCGCAATTCTGCTGTCCGGTGGGTGCCTGTAGGACGCTCCCTGTAAGAGGTCTGTGGCAAAGTCCACTGAGGAGTACGATGAGAGGTCGTCCATCAGCGTCATTTTGGACCATGCGGTATGCTGCGTGTTCCGGAGCATTTCGCCAATATCTCTCCCGTGGGGGCTTTTTTCGGCTTTTGCCTTTTTTGACTTTCTGCCCATGATCTTTCCGCTCGCGTTGGGGATGTTTGTGGGGTCTGCTGGGCTCGGGTTCCACCATATATTGCTGTGTTTGCAAAAGTTAAAGTCGGAACTCCGAGAAGTGCGGCCGCGCCGTTGCCCTGCTAGCTCTGCCCCGTAGGAGTTCTATTGATTTATGCATCTCTGGTATTTACCAGTGTATATCTTCCTCCTTAGTAAACCTTTCCATCATCCAATCTTCCCTTTTTAAAGTCTCTTAAAGTTCCTCTTAATGTTTTTTTTTTAACATTCCCTTCAACGACACATCCCAAAAGTTGTGGACTTATGGAGTTGCCAAGGCCTGCAAAACCTCCTATCTATCTATGACCATTTTATCATTTACCTGTTTTACATACCTGCTCTCAGCAGACCAAGAGTCTGCCACACGAGGAATTAATGTTTTTAAAGCTTATACAGGAAAACCAGAGCTTTTATATAGCAATATTGTGTCAGCACTCCATTAGGGCAGCTTTGTGTTTCGTCTAGAATCCCCATGTTACTTAAATTCAAATAGTGGCGATAATGGACCTGTAACACCAGACTTGAGCAAAAGTTCAGTTTACTCCATGAAATGTGGAAAAAGTCAAAGGCAGTCGAAGTCTAAGACAGCTACACTGACTAATTGGACAGAAAACCTCACTGCCCTCCCCTAAACCCAACATCACACTGAGAGTGGGTAAATATACACTTGTGACATGAGTGTGTTGAGAGTCTGTGGCTATCCTCTATGGGCTTAACTGTGTTTATCTGTTAATTTGCATGTGCCTGCTCCTACCAACCAAAGCATCATTGGTTCAAATAACCTAGCCATGTAGGTACAAAATTAAGGGTCATCTATATAATTATTGGAAGACTGAATACCAGCTCAGGTACCAGGACCTTGTTCAAATTCTAAAGTAACTCTGTTGGGAACAGCTTTTTTTCTGAAGATTTCTAAGAATGAAATTCCGATCCGAACAAAGTCCCGAATTGCGTTCTAACAAGAATGGAGAAACTGTTAGAACGCAATTCAGCAGTTTTGCCGGCGTCCTGTCTAAGTGACAGGAAGCATCGCGGGAACAGATAGGAAAGCAAAGGATTGTGGGAAAATTGCTGTGACCACCGGAAACTAAGCACACTTTGCTCCTCCGCTGGTCACCGCTGGTCACTGCGTAGGAAACCTCCATAAGAGAAATAGTCCCTACTTTGTCTTATGTTTTAAAGAAAACTATAGCAGATAGGAAGAAAAGAAGAACAGACCCTGAGAGAGGGAGAGAAGAGGAATATTTTGGGGAAAGGTAAGTTCGGCATGACAGTGCCGCTTTAATTGCTACTATTCAGTGGATATCTGCATTATCAGTCTTACATGATAGATCAGCGTTTTCCTGATCCTACTATTTAGCTTTATTGTATGTACTTATTTTGGGGTATTCCAGTCACAGTTGTTTAGACGGCATTGTGACCGGGAATATCTTTACTGTAATTACTGCTTCTCAGATATTGTTATTTTTTATGCTAGAACCTGTTAAACTCATCTGATACTTTTTAGCTGATGGTGATTTTGGAATCTATTGGATTTTACTTGTCCGATGGCACTGTGATTTGAGAGATTCTATTTATTTATATTTTATTTTTGACTTATGATATATAAAAATGTTGCCCTGTTATGAATTGACCTGTATAGTAAATATTTATAAACCTATTAATTTTTTATTTTTTTTTAATGTATGATACCACGTGTCAGTGATTTCACTACGAGCAAGTCACTTGTACTTTATTTTTCTTAGATTGATATATATATCATATATCTGGATTAGTCCCTAGGAGTGCTCACATAGTCTGGTTATTTGATTTTTTTCCTACATGGTAGACGCACCTCTATGTGAAGCAGCCCACTCATATTTGATCCTTTCTCTCCATTGTGTGTGACCCTATTTTTAGTGGTTTGTTTTCACTTTTATTATAACTTTCATTGAGCAGATATATACGTTGCATTGTGAGTATATTCATCCAAGTACTATCATTTTAATTGTTTAATTTTGACACTGTTTTTTATTGATTTCATCACATTAATTTTGCATTCTATACACTCACAATGCTCTTACAATAGATTAATTATATACACTTTTGCATATTTAGCACGAGCACTATTTAATTTGTCTCCCACGTTGGAATTAGTGTAGAACCCACCGATATTGGGGTACTGTAAAGTACCCCAATATGCGACCGCAGTATGTACGCCAGTGCATGCAGATACGAATACTCTTAAAGGACCACTATAGACACCGAGGTCACTTCAGCACAATTAAGTGGTCTGGGTGCCAGGTCCCTCTAGTTTTAACCCTGCAGCTGAAAACATAGCAGTTTCAGAAAAACTGCTATGTTTCACTGAGGGTTAATCCAGCCTCTAGTGAAAATCTCAGTGAGAAGAAGCTGGACGTCCATAGGAAAGCATTGAGTAATGCTTTCCTATGGGCGGTTTGAATGCGTGCACGGCTCTTACCGCGCATTCGGAGCTGAGAGGCGGATCGGGGCGGAGGGATCCCCAGCGCCAAAGGAGTCCGGCGCTGGAGAAAGGCAAGTGCTGAAGGGGTTTTAAACACACACACACACTTTCACGAACAGACGCATACACTAGCTAACAGACACTCACATTTACTGACAGAGACACACTCAGTGACAGACATACATACACACTCACTGACAGACAGACACACATACACACTCACTTACAAAACATACACTCTCCTGTTCAACTCCCTCCCGCGCCGCCCACTGATGCTGGAACCGGAATGATGTCATATTCCGGCTCCGGCATCACTGCGGTGTGCGTGAGGGAGCTGGGCATAGAGCACTGAGGGGAGAGTGCTCCCTCACGCGCCAGCCCGCCCGGTGACACCAGGGCCAGCCTCGGGGACCCTGAGATGGCCATCTCCTGGGCCCCCCCATGTGAAGAGGCTGGCAAACTGGCATACATACTGGGTTGCAGGGTGGCCGGGCCCCCTGGTGGGCTGGGCCCCGGTCGCAGCTGCGACCGCGGTATGTACACCAGTGAGCTTAACACAATATGCCAAATGGTGGAACTGAATCCCCATATTTGTTTGCTGAGACAGGTGACTTTAAGTAGCCTTATAATATTTAGAAATTAATTTTTATGTGTGCGCTGTAACTTAATCTGTATTATTTCAGGCCCCTTGACACCAGACCCTGTTTGGTTTTCCCGTCATTTATTTCTTTACTTGTTGAAAATAAATAGATTTTTTTTAAATGAAGTACAACTTAACCTTTAGTATACGACATGATCTTTAAGCCATATACATACACCTTGGGTGAGACAGTGTTTGAAAACCAACATTGAGTCTCTATGGACTTCCATGCTTCACTTCCTGTCATTTTGGAGGTGACAATTGTCCTTTAAGAATGTGAGCTTGATCATATATTTGTTTTGGGTTCTATTAACTCTATAATAGCTAAATATGCTTTTCAGTAATATCAGCAAAATGTAAGACACTTCACTAGAAGATATTCCTCACCTTGCCAGGCAGTTTTCCTCAGCTGCACACCACAGACTGTAAAGAGGGGCTCTCTGGATGTAGGTGGATGTTTGGATAAACAGAGCATCGGGAATCAAGTCGGGGAGACCTAATGTGTGGAAAGAACACCATGTAAATTGTAAGGCAAAAGAAAAGAAAAAAATATATGAAAGGGTCGAAGTAGTAAAAAAATATTTACAAAAAGACTGCTAACTGTTGTATATCTACACCTGAAAGAATACTAATATTTCAAATGATAGAACGTAGTTACACATGAGTCAGAAGTGTTCCCTTGTTATAAGAAACTTGGAAAGAACATGTCTGTCCCCACAACCGTTAAGAGCAAGGTCAAATGAAATTGACAAAACTTGACGATGGAAGCTTTGCCTTTTGTCAACTCCAGACTTGGCTAATAGACAAAGTAGTCCCTACTTCACCTTATGACATCTTTTGATTGCATTAAAATGTCAATGAAATTCGAGTGCAGTCAATAAAAGTATTTTAGATTGTTTTCTTTTTTGTAGTAATTCTTTAATTTTGTTGTGCCGAAAAAATAAACAAATAGGAGCACGTAACAGCAGCATGATCAAAAGATTGTCATCTCTCATGATTTAGGGATAATTAATAGACGTACCTGCAAATGTTATATAATGTGACAAGGAACAGATATAAAGAAGATACATAACCCAACAGAGTCATACTACAGTACCTGGAGGTCTAGGAAACAAACAAACTAGGGCAGGTGTAGGCAATCTTCACCACTCCAGATGTTGTGGACTCCATCTACCATAATGCTCTTACAGCCATAATGCTGGAAAGCATCAAGGGAAACATAGTCAACAACATTAGGAGTGTCAAAGGTTGCCTAACCCTGAACTAGAGGATGCTATATGATTGGTAATCAGCCATCACACTTCTATGCATTTTTGCAATTTATAAAGGCAAGATGATGAAAAGAATAAAAAAAAAAAAAAAGGCTTTATGGAATAGGAAGAGTACTTCTTTATATCACTTCTTCAGTTAAAGAATCACTATAGTGCCAGGAAAACATACACACCCTCAGTGTCCCACTCCCGTGGCGCTGAAGGGGGAGGAAGGGGTTAATACCTTACCTTTTTTACATCATCGGCTGAATGCGCATGCACGGCAAGAGCCACGTGCGCATTCAGCCAGTCTCATAGGAAAGCATTATCAATGCTTTCCTATGGATGATGGCGTCTTCTCACTATGAAAATCACAGTGAGAAGCGCGGAAGCGCCTCTAGTAGCTGTCAATGAGACAGCCACTAGAGGCTGGATTAACCCTAAAGTAAACACAGCAGTTTCTCTGAAACTGCCATGTTTACTGCAAAAAAGGGTTAAACCTAGCTGGACCTGGCATCATTAAGCTGAAGTGGTCTGGGTGCCTATAGTGGTCCTTTAAGAACTCTTCCACTGATAACCCAGCAGCTGGGACAAACGAACACAAACAGAGTGACCTTAGTCAAGTCCTACTTCTGTGGAGTACATGTGATAGTAAATTAAGGTGTACTATCAAGATCCAATGCTAGTCCCAATTTTGAGAAAAAGGAGTCTACCTCAGATATTTCCCACAGCGGAATTCGAATAATCATTTAAGCTGTAGAATCAAAGATCTCGGTGTTCCCCATTTGTATCTTATGCTCTTGCAAATAAATACTTGGCTTTCAGGTCGAGGAGATCTTCACCACATAATCCTATTCCTTGATGGTTTAGAACAGATAAGAGAGAAACCCAAGAAAGGGGGTAACTCTTAATAGATTTCCCTTTACATTAAAGCCTCTTTAATAGATTAAAACACGTTATACTTTTATTATTTCAGTTAAAACAAAAACCAAAGAAAATAATTTTCAAAAACACAACCATTTTCAGTGTCACAACAACGTAATTAAGTGAAAAAGCTCTTGTGGTCCATAAACTGGTTTATAAATTGTCACTTTTAGTGTCAATCATTACTTCAACCACAAATTCTACTTTCAAGGTAGCAGTTTAGTAAAGTACATTTAATACAATGTTTCAAAAGGCAATAGCACTTCTATGTTATTTGAGTTAGTTCCTTTTTCTATCATATGCAAACCTTCACTTGGGATGGTGGTAAGAACAAATTTACCATCTGGAGGCCCTACGTGAATTCTTTCCAAACATTTTATGATGGCGGCAATATATTTACGACATAATTGTGTGGCAAGGTACTCTCGACGAGCTCAACAAGTTTGTATCCATTCTTAATCAAAATGAGGAAAATGTTAGATTTACTTCAGAATTTGTGGGTTCCATTCTTAGCTTTCTCAACATCACAATGTTCATTATGGAAAACGGTTCGATTCGGACTACCCTGTAATGAAAACATCGCCCTCCAATACCCTTTTATGTTGGGATAGCTTTCACCGCAAACACTGAGGTATGGTATTCCAACTGGCCAATACCTCCTGGTGCGGAAACATTGCAGTGATCTGGAGGACTTTAGATTCAACACCAAGTGTGAACGAAGGATACTCGTTTGCCCCTTTCATCTAATCCCTATTCAACAAATCAATTAAGATTCATTTTATATACATCCTGCAATCTTTCTGTAGAACTTGACATATGATGTCCACTGTATTTAAGAATTTAACATGGAATAGAACCCACCTATATGATCAAATAATATGGTGATTTCTAAACCACCCGTCCCACCTAGCATTTTATGATTCTTTTTTGGCCAAAGCAGCAGCAGCTCTGACCCAGTTCAATATAAAAACAGAATGGAGTCAATGGGACACCAAACTCTTTTGCAGACACTTTGCAGGCCCAAGGCCTGTACAATTTGTAACTCTACATCCCACAAATGACCTTTGTCCTAACAGTTTTGATGTACCAACAACCTATCACTTCCAAGCACTTCTAACAAAATTGACAAAGTTATTAAGGACAAGTTCGTTGCCTAATAGTACTCCTGGGGAAATACAAAATCTGTACTTAATTCATGTTCCCTAATAAAATGTATCCCAGACCTTATTTGACTTCTGTAAATGTGGCTGGTTCATCTAAACCGTTGTCTAAATCACCATTCACCACAGTTGTAAATTTCCATTTAACAGGATTGTCCCAAGGTTTCCACACGGGTATAATCTACATGCCATCTGGCATAATCGAGTGCAACAACCAACTAAAAGCCATATTAGATCCCGATACTGTCAACACTCTGTTACAGCAGCAATTGGAACAAAGTTTTCTCTTAGGTCCTTTTTAGTTCCCCCTTTCTCATCCTGGTGAACAAATCCAATCGGAATCATTACAGGTAAAAGCTTGCAGAAGAAACGATTGATCATCAATCTTTCCACTCCTCGTTCCTCCACAGTTCCTAGTTTAAATTCCCTTATTCCCTCTGACGAATTCTCACTACAATACACAACCATAGACAATTCCATAAATGCTATCATCACAGCCAGTGTAGGTAGTTGGCTCAATAAAACTGAAATAGTGAACACATTCAAACTACTTCCCATACACCCATCACTCTGGCATCTAGATGGTGTTAAGTGGAGAGGCCTATGTAATTTTTTTTTTCTCCCGGCCTACTTTTGGTTATAAGAGTAGCCCCCAAAATTATGATATATTTTACCAAACCTTGTGCTGCTTATTGCTTAATGCATGTAGATGCCCTTCAGTCATTCACTACTTGGATGACTTCCTCCCCATTAAAAGCAACACCTAACATAGAAGGTGACTTTTATATACTCTCATTACCCCACATACACAAAAACAAAACAGATGGGCCACAATTGATATTCCTCATTACCCTACACTTAACAAATGGTGCCTGATTAAAACAAGAGATAAATAACTGAACTACATACACCCCCACCTACCCCCCCACCCCGTCTCAGCCACTACTACTATAGATATATAATAATATACAACTACATAATTGACAAAAAAGTATAGATAAAATTAATCCGTGGTGTAAAAAAGACTTGACGTGTTTCACTTCTAAAAAGGCTTTCTCCAAAGTGTTTTCAAAAGAAAGTCAAGTCTTTTTACCACCTGGATTTATTTTATTTATACTTATTTTGTAAAATAAAGTTGTTGTTTATGTTTAAACATCTTCTGGACTTACCCCTGATCTTTTCTGCTGGAGTCCGGATACATTCTCTTTACTCATAGAGGGAGCGCAAAATCCTATGGGAGATCATTGGGTTGGCTGAAATAATCAAGATTGATGATCTCAGCCATGAAGGTGAAGCCAGTCATAGCAAGACCGGCACACTGATGGTAGAAAGGTAAATAAAATACCTTTTAACTCCAATCTGAGGGGGGAGCTACACGGGTACGCCAGCAATGTAGTGCTTGGCATATATGTATGTATTCCCAACACTATAGTGTTCCTTTAAATAAATAGAATTATTCTCGGTGACATTTATAGATGGACATATTGGTTATCACACCCAATACATATGTTTCAAAGTATACACACACACACACTTTACATATACATACAAATAGAATACACTTAAATATGTATGGCATGTCTGTAGGCAATGAGCAAACAATATTAATATAATTTGCTTTATATAATGTTTGGTATGTGATGATTTATGCACATACACTGATCAGCCACAACAATAAAACCAGTGACAGGTGAAGTGTCATTATATGTTTATAAAAACTGCAATAATTACCACTCTAGGGTTAAGGGTGATGTGAGTTTGCACCCAGACCACTTCAAAGAGCTGAAGTGGTCTGTGTGCCTATAGTGTCCCTTTAATCACATTGTTGTGACACTGAACACAGTTTGTTTTTGGAAATATTTTCTTTGATTCTTATTTTAATTTAAATAATAAAAGTATAATGTGTTTTACTCTTAAAAAAGTTGCTTTAATATAAAGGGTAATCTATTGAGAATTACCCCCTTGGGTTTCTCTCTTATCTGTTATAAATTATTTAATTAGGGTTATCCTCTCTATAGATTACCAAGTAACCCCTTACTGACTTCTACATACATTGTATGTTAGATAGTCCTTTTCTCTAAACAAAAGTCTTCTTTTTCCTGGGTAGGTCAAGAAAAAAAATAAGAGGTGAGTAATGAGCCTTCACAGTCGAAGGGGTCTTGCTTCTAGCAGAATTCACAAAAGCAGTTTTATCTATACTAATGTGGAATTTACAAAAAGCCCTCAAGTGACTGTAGCATATGCCTCCAATGGTTTTAGGACCTGAAACACTCCTTCCAGGAGTAGTAATTTGGCCTGTCTGGGTGTCATAAGGGATCCTTTTTATAAAATGTGGTAGTTCAGCAATATTCAAGTCCTCAGGGACTCCACTGATTCATGTTTGTTCCTGCCTCTGGGTATCTTCCAGACAGTCCATGCGATGAGTCAGGCTCATGGGAGAAGTCTGAAGTTTCTGGATCACAGCATTATGTTTACTCTTATAGTGATTCCAGAGGACCTACAAGCTACAAATCTGAAGCAAACAGTTTTCTGAGGTCCGCCAGGAGCAACTTTTAGTACTGATCAATACCTAACTGATGACAGGAAATGTATTCACTCGGGACTGGTCAACACATAACATGTCTCTGATGAAGTGACTCTAATGTACGAAACACGCTACAGGGTAGATCCAGTGCTCCCCCCTGTGTATCCAAGCGTAATGTAAGGTATAAGAATACAAATCTGACTAACCTTTTGGTTAAAGTGGATTGAGGTGTTTTTCTTCGTCTGCTTTATGATTTTTCTTTGATCAGTCATTGCAGAATTGCAACTCCCATGATTCTTTGTCAGCCATGTTTTCAGGGTTTGCTAAGGTTAATAAACACCCAGCTTTTAACCCCCAAAATACAGGGGAAAGGTGACCCTTTCCCAAATCTTCACCATACCTTTAACCAAATTCAAGGCTTAACATATCTCTTGGCAGTCCAAAATTACTTATTTAGATACACATATACGCATAAACACTGGCAAGCAGAAACACACAGACATGCACAAGCACATACATGTGCCAACAGATACAGACAGGCATACACAGGCGCAGATAGGCATACAGGCACAAAAAGACAAACAGTCACTAACAAGTAGCCAGAGACACACTCAGACAGACACAGGCACACACAGTAAGACACAAAAAAGCATACACATACACAATCTCTGTGCCAGACACAGACAAGCACACGCACAATAACAAGATGTCTCTGTATTTTATTTGAGGGAAAGGCATACAGTCTTAGCAATGCCCTGCACTTCGTTGGTCTCCCACTCTCCTTTGTTGACTCTTAGACTCACTAAGGAAACCGGGATGTGACAGAAAAAGAATCAGGCCTATCTGGACCCACTTTCGGGACTTGGGTTGAGTCCCCCTGACAGCAGTGCCTCTTTTTATCTATGTCTAAATAATACAGTCTATACCACTTTATAAATGGGTACAATTCTACAGAACCAACTTTTAATCACTTCATCAACTATGTCCTACAAAATACTGTTAGGAAATATTGTCTTCATGATCCATTTCGTACTAGTATGTCATTTACACAAGTTTGTTGGATGCCTCTGAGAACCTCATTCATCAAGTAAACAGGCAAACTAAATATTAGTAGAAACTAACTGCATTTATCGTAAAAAGTTAGCAGGGCAGGTGCTGTGTCCTATTGGTGTCCATGCTGAATGCTCCATATTTAGCACTTTGCCCCCTAATGGCACCTGTTTATGCCTTGAAATATATTTCCTTATGTTTTCTAACGCTTACCTAAATTACTCTACCAACTATTCTTTTTTTATTTTTATTTTTTAGCACTATGATAATTCTAAGATATATTTTTTTGGGGTGCACTGATTAGGAAAGTGGAGAGATTAAGGTCATTGGCTCGTTATGGTTAAAAAATGAAAAAGTAAAAAAAAGTAAAAATAAAAATATTTCGTTTAGACCATTAAAAGAAAACTTATCATCACCTAAAAAAGCCAAAACAAGTTATAAGTAAATGGTGTGACAGATGTTTCTACATAAGTTTCTACTAAGATTATGTTTTTTTTTCAAATGAATGGTAGGACTTTGCCATGAACAAAGCAATGCAAGTAAACAATGGGTACCAGTTAAACAAAATATATATATATATAAAATGAAAAACTGAAATAAAATACAAAGGCTGCATTTGAAAGGATTAGACTAAATTTTAGCAAAGCAAATCACCCAGCATTGTAAATAATATAATAGTTTACAATAATAGTCCAGGCACAAAGCCCATTGCCATTTAGAGTCACAGAGGATTATCCTTTTTGCAACAAAATTGGAAATCAGACTCACTTCTTGGCTGCAATGAGCAAGGCATTTTTAAGTTTAGTAACCACTATAGAGCCATTTTTTGTCCTCCCCTGCTTCCCCATCACATACACAAAAAGAGGCTTTGGTCATCAGACATTGTATATACGTGGGGAGCTCTAGGTGTATTTGTCTAGAATTCATTGCCTAGAAAAGATGAGCTGTCACATTAAACAGATGCCTTTAAAAATAGGAAGAGCATTATACTCTATAATTCATATGAATATAATGTAGTATTCTACTAAACCCTTTCCATTGAGTTTCATTCTACAGGATGGAATTTCCTGCCACTGTGTTCAATGTCCTGCAAGGTAAATACTAATGGGATTTAGAAAAGTGCAGATTTCCCTTGAAATTGGCACTTTAGCAAATTAAGTCAGGGGGAACATACAGTTAAACCATACAGCAATTCAGCAAACTTTAAAGTGGAACAGTCACTTATCTCTAATTTATACCATTGAATAAAACTTAAAGGGATGCTATAGTGCCAGGAATACAAAGCTATAATGCTGGCAATATAGCTCCTTCTGCCTCCAACCCCCTCCCTCGCACCCCCCACCGCAGTGAATAAAGGGTTAAAAAGTCCTTTATTTACTTACCTGATCCCAGTGTCGATGTCCCTCAGCGCTGGGTCATGGCTTGGCCTCCTCTGAAGTCACTTGACGAGGGGGTGCTAATGCGCATGTGCGGTGAGTGCCACACGTGTATTAGGCCTCCCCTTAGGAAAGCATTGAATCAATGACGCTGGTATTTGCCTCATTAATATGCTGTTCTTTTTTGCATGTTTAAATCTTTATAGTTTTTGCATAAAACAAATAAATGATTTGCAGATTGCTTGTTTAACCACACACAAACACTCTAGAAAAAGACTTCCTTATGAAAAAGGGATGCCTGGAGTGTCTCTTTAACACTGCAATATAAACATAGCAGTTTATCAAAAACAGGGGCACTCTTTACTTACTCATTGAGTTGAAGTGGTCTGGGTGACTATAGTGTTCCTTTACTATATAACTACTGATAACCTTTTTATGAGATGCTCTCTTACTTTGCAAATGAAGAAGGTAATAGAAATATTTAATGTCTCAATTTTCTGTATGTTTTCAGTGTATTTACTACCAGGTGCAAAGGGCAGAGCTTTTAACGATGATTGAAAGGGAACTAAGATGGAGGCTTCCATTTGTAGACTAAAGAAGGGTAGATTTCTACATTTAATGTTTTTTTTTCACACATCACAAATGCAAATTTGTTATTAAATATAGGTGTAAGTTCAAATCGTTTTAAAATTACTGGGAAGTGGCAGTTAGCCCTTGCAGTTTGCATAAATATGTCATAACATTAAAAATAACTCTACGTATTAGATACTTAGATAAGCAGGGATGTTCTATTATTAACAGCATATTCTAAACAAATAAGTAAATTTGGCTGACATGATATATATATATATATTTGATTTACTAACAGTTTAGTAATTAAATAAGAGTAGAGGTGCTTCACGGTACCAATTAAGCCCTGAGAGCCCCCATCACACTTTTTTAGCTCAATTCAATCACACATAAACATGCCACATCACACATAATATTTTGTCTAGCCATCCTCTCCCAGCTCTTTGCCCCCAGCCCAGATGTGTCCCCTATTCCTTATTTGCACAGGTGTTTACAAATGACTCAGATGTCAGGAATCATTATACAAATAGTGTTGTCTACACAGGGAGTTAAATACGTTGACCGTCATAATAACAAATCCAATGATGTTGCGTTCACAAGAAAGTAGTATCGACACAGTAACATTCATTATCAAGCGCATCACTACAGTGCTGTACCCAAGTTTATACACTATATCCTCCTGTGCCGTACCCCCTAACTCTTACGGATAATCTTCTAACTTAACATTGGCAATGGTGATGCTGTGGACTGTACATTCTACCACTGCAGTATGTATACACGTATATCTGGGCTTAAAATGGGTCCTATGCTGCAAGCCAAGCTCTTAAATTTACCAGCCACAGCAAACATAGCATGCACACAGGGAGTGAATGTATACTCTCATGGGTTAAATCTTCAGGAGCCTGAGTGGCGAAACACGGGTCGGGGCACGGCTTATGGTACTCTCAGACAATAACTTACAAAGCATTATGGGTGTGCAGAGGTTATACCTCTGGAAGCGATAGCTAAGTAATACCTATATTCAATCAGATACCTAACAGATATTTAGACTGACCGTTTGCTGAATGGGAGCACCGAGTCGTTTTCATGGAGCATAATAAGATAGACATAGGCGTGCGCAGCCTATTGCATTAGGGTGTGCACCCTCAAGCACAAGCACACGCGGCGTGTAAGTGTATGTGTATGTGTATACACATATATACACACACACACACAAAGCTGTGTGTGTGCTGTGTGAGGGTGCTGTTAGTGTGATGTGTGTGTGCGGGTGCTGGTAGTGTACTATGTGGGTGAGGGTGTTTGTGTGTGCGTGCTTGTGAGGGTGCTGTGAATGTACTGTGTGTCAGGGTGCTGTTTGTGTGTGTGTGTGTGCACTTGTGAGGGTGCTTTTTGTGTGTGAGGGTACTGGTAGTGTTTTGTGTGTGTGTGTGTGTGTGTGTGTTTGTTAGGGTCCTGTTTGTGTTTGTGAGGGTGCTGTGTGTGTGGGTGCTGTATGTGTGTTGGTGCTGTGTATATCTGTGGGTGCTGTGTATGTGTATAGGTGCTGTGTATGTGTGTGGGTGCTGTATGTGTGTTGGTGCTGTGTATGTCTGTGGGTGCTGTGTATGTCTGTGGGTGCTGTGTATGTCTGTGGGTGCTGTGTATGTGTATAGGTGCTGTGTATGTGTGTGGGTGCTGTATGTGTGTTGGTGCTGTGTATGTCTGTGGGTGCTGTGTATGTCTGTGGGTGCTGTGTATGTGTGTGTGTGCTGTGTATGTCTGTGGGTGCTGTGTACGTCTGTGGGTGCTGTGTATGTCTGTGGGTGTGCTGTGTATGTGTGTGTGTGTGCTGTGTATGTGTGTGTGTGCTGTGTATGTCTGTATAGCTCCCCGGGTCCTCTCCTGCCTCCCTCACTGCCTGTGGGCCGGTGAGGGGAGGCTGAGAGCAGAGCCGGCGCTCGGATAGCGCCGGCTCTGCATGAGCCGGTAGGGGAGATCCTGAGATCTCCCCTGCCGGTCTCAATACATAGGCGTGCCGCGGGGATTAGGGTGTGCCCAGGCACACCCGGCACACCCCGTGCGCACGCCTATGAAGATAGAGCTAGTTAGTTTACCTCAAAGATTAGGTGCCCACGAAGGCACAGTATACACTAGTGCAGGGATAGGCGACCTTCGGCACTCCAGATGTTGTGGACTACATCCCCCATAATGCTCTTACACCCATTATGCTGGCAAAGCATTGTTGGAGGTGTAGTCCAAAACATCTGCAGTGCCGAAGGTTGCCTATGCCTGCACTAGTGCTACTTAAGCTCCATGATTAAAAAGCTATTATATTAGCATTTCTCTACCTCTAATTCTTAACCAGATCACAGTTTTTTTATTGGGCACATAAGATACACTTTAGTAGGAAGCATAATATCTTCTGTTTGGGTGTAGTCCCACTAGTTACAAACCTCAGCTAATAAATTGATACAATCGTTTCACTTAATCTGATTCTCATTGAATCGCTACATCTGTAGATACTCTGTTACTTTTGAGAGGTTTCACTACTTATTTGACCATAAGTGTTAAAAAGATACCCAACAGTAGGAGTATCCTTATGTAAAACTGGCCAATCTACATACACATATCCTATTATCTGGTTCCAGATACCTATGAATTGGAGTGTATTGTGTAAATATCCCAAGTTTCTTCCATTTTTGATTATGTATTTTTGCATACCTTTTTAATAGAATTTTGATTAAATGTTATGCTTTATCGATCATATTAAAGTGTATGTTTAAACCTCATAAGAAACCTATTTGGATAGAGCATTTTGATCTAATTTCTCTAAATGTATTAAATTAGGGGTTAACCCCTTATTGCCCTTACTACGGATAGAAAAAAGCTCTCCCCCGCCCCCCCCATATTGTTCTTCAAATTGCCTGGGTGCATTCAACCGGTCATACATATATCCTCAATCCAATAATTTGGAGCACTCAATGTTTTTTCAAAATAGCACAATTTATAAATATGAAAAGAAGATTACAGCAGAATCAACATTTCGGCCCCAGCTGGGCCTTTATGACCAACATCATAAATTCCGGAATATATTTAATTCTATGCGCCGCTAACTCTAACATTAAACAGGGCACTCTGATCATTTACATTCCATTATCGTCACTTTTAAATGGAGCTCAGTATTTCAAACTTACAAGAACTATCTAGAACTATGCTTCTTCAGAGTTTCCATCTGTGGGATTGAAGCGGCGCAGTCTTTGACATGTCTTTTGAGTTTCTCATAATGAGACTAATATCTTTGATAGAATGTTTATGAAAATAAACAATACAGACTGTGGCAGAATTTCAATGCAATTCCTACACAGTCAAGATACATCAAAAGATTAAGATACATCAAAAGATTAAGTAAGAACATCTTACTTCTGTGAACAAATTAATTGCCCATGAAACGTGTATGGCAGTATGATCATGTAAAACAACTTATTTTTACTCAGTCGGTGCTTTTACAATATATTTCCAGGGTTATCCACTAAAGTCAAAATTCAATGTGAGTTTTAAATTTAAGGCCAAAGTAGACGATCTGGAAGCATAGTTGGCATAGAGAGTTTTTTTTTCAGATTGTCTATTTTAGCCTTAAATTTGAAATTCACTGTGAATTCTCACTTCAGTAAAAAACCCTGTTACTATCCAGTTTCAGTACTGTTTGCATTCATGGTCTTTGAGGATGTAGCAGCCCGCCTGGTGCCAAGCTTTGCCTCTCACAGTCTACAGAATCCCAGTGATTGCTTAACTGAATGTTGTATTCAGTTATGGTGGATGCAGCTTCATGTAGCGCAGTATTTCTGTACTTATTCAGTTTTTACCTTACCAAGCAGCAATATCATCTTTGCACATCCGCAGTTTACAGCAAGGTATGTCACGTGACATAAAATGTCACAAATTCAAGCTGGCCTGACACCCCTTCTGTGTCAGATTCATACTCGCCAACGTTGCCAAGTGTGCCATATATATCTTTTCACACTAGGTTAATCATTATTAGCGGAATAACCCACCAAATACAAGTTTTTTAAAAAAATCACTGCTTAGTAGATACACCCTTATTGAAAACATGTATGCATTTAATTATGCATTCCATTTCATTTAGGGTATATATAAAAACTGCATGCAAAAGCTGAAGATCTCTACCCCAGATCCCTTCTTCCCCAGCGACTTCATGTGACTGTCCAATCAGAGACTTCTCAATGCAGCTCAATGAGAAATCATTGCAAGGCAGGTGCTCTGGGAAATTACCTTAGCTCTCCACTGAGTTAAACAAACCATGAAGTTCCAAGATGAGTTGTCTGCTTGTGGCATTGAAAAATACTCTATATGAATACGTACAGGTTTATTTACAGAGAATTGAGTGAGGATTTAAAGTGAATTTCCAATGTAAGGTCAGAGTAGCCAAAGTAAAAGCATAACTGAGTTAATTTCCCCCCCAGTTTGGCTGATTTGATCTTGTGTTTCTCACTTTAGAATATAAACCAGTATACATTAGGGATAGACCTAGAGCAGGGATAGGCAACCTTCGGCTCTCCAGATGTTGTGGACTACATCCCCCATAATGCTCTTACACACATAATGCTGGCAAAGCATCATGGGAGGTGTAGTCCAAAACATCTGGAGAGCCGAAGGTTCCTCACCCCTGACCTAGAGCCCTTATTTGGCATATTTCTGATAATCTGCATTGGTCTGGTAATTTACCAATATTACAGATAACATACTCACCTCTCCCATTCACCACATCCAGAAACTCTAGCCACCATCCAATAATGAGCCATGTCGCAAGCTCACGTCACTCCCTCAGCTGAAGGCAATCTACTGTAATGTACTAGGCCGACTGACTGAGAGTGATAGGAGTGTGATGGCTGACAGCAATTAAACTCATATCAGTAACAGCACTGTGTATGCTGGGATCTCACTGATCCTGGCATGTACTAGCTGTCTGAGAGTGATAGGAGTGTGATTGCTGTCAGCATGTTTAGTTAATGCCAGATTGTGTAGAAATTGTGTTGCTTTTCAATACTGTAAATGTATAGAATATTGGATCCCCAATATAAATTATAGAATAAATAATGTATGTGAAAATGCCTTACCGTACTGTAAATAGCGGGTTGCAGTCCTCCTCACTGAGGGAGCTATATAAGGCACCATATTCGGACTCCTGTAGGGGTTCCTAGGGTCATCCCCTGCCATTCTCTGCCTGGCAAGGGGGGACCCAGCTGGTCTGACCTGACGAGGGGCTTCCACAGGAACCTGCCTGCCACCTGCTGGCGTGACGTCATTTTGCTTGGCATTTATCCTTTCTACATTTTCCGTCCTCTGGCCGGGAGTTCTGGTAATAATGTTGTTTCTTTTCGTGGGTGGTCTCTGTGTGGTCTGGCTTCTGTCGGTTACCATTCTCTGGGTCGCTGCACTGGTCTGCACTGCTTCACTGCTCTGAGCACTTCTCTGGATGACATCACCGCTCTGAGTACTTCTCTGGATGACATCACCAGTCTGAGTACTTCTCTGGATGACATCACCAGTCTGTACAGCATTTCTAGAGGTAACCCCACTTGCATTTGAGATTCTTTGGGTGACATCGCCGCTCTGTGTAGTTCTTTGGATGACACCACCACTATGTACAGGATAAGTCCTATGGATAACATCACCCCTTGCAGTGGAGAACCGCTGGATGACATCACTGCGCTGCGTAGCTTGTCGCTGGGTGATGTCATATCTCTGGATTGCCTCATTTCTCTGAGTAGGAATTCTTTGCGTTGCATAAGTTTGTGTAGGGATCCTGTGAGTGACATCATTCCTCAGGGTGTCTTCATAACTCTGTGTAGGGTATACCTGGGGTGCATCAATTATCTGTGTAGTAGCCTTTTGTGTGACTTCACTTTTTGAAGCAGACCCTCTCGCTGTGGACGTATAGTTGACGGTACTGATATAACTCCCAGGCAGTGTTACCCTGTGCTTGGCTATGTCAGTCCTAGCAGCAGTGATGGGGATTCTCACGGTGACAGACTGCTTAACCTTGCGGATCGGCTGCGTTCCATCCCGCTGCTGCTGCTTGGAATTCCGAACCCTGGACAGCGGACTGCGAATCTCCCCTGGGCTAGCCTCTCCGGGCTTGCTGACCTCGGAGATGTAGAAGGTCCCAGCTCTGTGGTCAGACCCTAAGCTTTGCAGGCTAAACGTGCGTCCATTACTCTCCCAGCGGAAACTGCGGCGCCAGGGCCAGCGGGTACGGTCCTGGAGAGCTCCCTGGCAGAACACAAGAAGGAGCAGTGGCAGAAAGCCCAGCGGATACATGAGGTCAGCCTCCTAACAATACAGGTATGGACACCCTGGATGAAAAGGGTCAAGAGGACGACTTTGTCGTGTTCCTGTGTCTCTCACTAGTTAGTTCACTGGTGTCTTCTGTAGTTCTCCCCTTGTATTTAAAGGTGTCGTTAGTCTTTGGTGCTATTGAATGGCTAGTAGTTGCCAATGAGTCCTTTGGTAATGCTCTGCGAGGAGGTGTGATAAGTCCTTTACTGGCATCTGTCCCTATGGATAGTGGTGGGCTTCCTGTATTAATTTATTACCTTGTCTCTTGTCACTGGTGCCTAATTGCTGCTGGGCTCCAGGAGGCTGCCAGTGGATCCCCTATGATTTTCTCTCTTGTCTCTTTCTAAATTCAGTTTTTCTGGATTTGTTAGTTGGAACTATAATGGGCAGCTGTAGGTCAAGACACTCCCATCTACAGTTCTCCCATTCCTCACTGTTGGATCCCCTCCTCCTACTAGAGGAGCTTTAACCCCTTAAGGACCAAGCTTCTGGAATAAAAGGGAATCATGACATGTCACACATGTCACGTGTCCTTAAGGGGTTAAACTAAGTTGCATTGCATTACTGTGTTGCCACTATCACTTCTTCATGTTGTAAAGCTTCACATGAAATGTGCTGCCTTGTAGTGAGTAGCATTAACTTACTCATAGATCCCTTCTTAGTTAATGGCTCTTTCACTGCTGCATAATTTATCATTTATCTGACACAGGACAGCACCTTTCTTGTACTGCTCATTAGTACGTGTAATTCACATTGTACAGCGTTGCGGAATTTGTTGGCGCTTTATAAATAATAATAATTCCTATTGGTGAAATATGGTGGCTTTGGCAACCTTGGTTGTGTAGCAGATTACCTTATCACCACCTTTCTATTCAAAACCTTGGTTATGTAGGATTAATTGTTAGGAAGGTGCAATAGGACAATAAATACACACACACATACATTTATATACATATATATATATATATATATATATACCATACCTCCCAAGTGTCCCTATTTAGGAGGGACAGTCCATATTTGAGCCCTCTGTCCCTCTTTTTATCATAATGTCCCTCTTTTCTATGAGCTTCAGTGGCGGATCCAGAGCCTGATCTCGGGAGGGGCACTTGTAGATTATTTAAAGAAATAATCCAGGCACAATAACCACTATAGCTCAGTGTAGTAGTTATGGTGCCAGTAGTGCAAGGATTCCATCCCAGAGTAAGTAGTCAAACCGTTTAAGAACAGTTTGACAACTTACCTGGGGTCTGCTGGGATATAGGGCATTGGAGCAGTGGTATGTGTGAGGGGTGAAGTGTGTGTGAAAGGTGCAGTGTGTGTGTGTGAGTGGTGAAGTGTGTGTGTGTGCGCGTGTGTGAGTGCTGCAGTGTATGTCAGGGTTGCAGTGTGTGTGTGTTAGGGGGCAGTGTGTGTGTAAGCGGTGCAGTGTGTGTGAGTTGCAGTGTATGTGTGTTTGGGGCAGTGTGTGTATGGGGGGGCACTGTATGTGTGTGTATGGGGGGCACTGTATACGTGTGTGGGGCAGTGTGTGTATGGGGGGCACTGTATGTGTGTTTGGGTCAGTGTGTGTATGGGGGAACTGTATGTGTGTGTGTGGGGCAGTGTGTGTATGGGGGGCACTGTATGTGTGTGTGGGGCAGTGTATGTATGGGGGCGTCATGTATGTGTCGGGCAGTGTGTGTGTGGGGCAATGTGTGTATGGGGGGGCAGCAGTGTGTGTGGGGCACTGTATGTGTCTGTGGGGCAATGTGTGTATGGGTGTGCAGTGTGTGTGTGTGTGTGAGGCAGTGTGTGAATGGGTGGCAGTGTTTGTGGGGCAGTGTATGTATGGGTGTGCAGTGTGTGTGTGTGTGTGTGTGAGAGGCAGTGTGTATGGGTGACAGTGTTTGTGGGGCAGTGTATGTATGGGTGTGCAGTGTGTGTGTGTGTCAGTGTGTGTATGGGTGGCAGTGTGTGTGTGTGGGGCAGTGTGTGTAGGGGGGGCAGTGTTTGCGGGGCAATGTATGTATGGGGGGGCAGCAGACTTTATGAGGCTCTGGGTGGGGGCCATAAATTACAATTGGGGGGGACCTACTCTTCTCCCCCCCCCCCGGCCCTCACCCTTAAGCGGCGAGGCTAATTGCAGGGCGGGGCAAGGCTTTATAAGCCTTCCCTTCCCTGCAGAGCTCAGTCTCAGTCTGGGTGAAGATGGATTTTTTTTTTTGCGCTCAGGTTTTTTCTTGACATGCGCACAGTCGTTATTCGGCTTGTGGCATTTTCTTCCCCATAACCCACCAATAAACACAGACACCAATTTTCTGTTGGAAAATAAAAGTCCACAGCTTTATTTAAATTTTTCCATAAACAAGATAACAAATTGGGGTCATTGCCAAATAAATTAATTTACCCCCACCCCCATCCGTACAGCATTAACCCAGACAATGACCCCATACCATAAACAATATATAACAATATAAATAACACATAAATATATAACACACGGCCTACCAAAGAGGCCCCATAATTGTAACTTTATTAACTGTAGGGGTGTACCGAGACACCCCTACACCACCAGGTTCGGAGCCACCGATGAGCTCGAACCAACAGACCACTTCCAACTCTGGCCTAATTCAACTTAAGCTTAGCCTAGCCACTTGCTAATCCACTTCCATCCCAATTACCCTAGCCCTATCCCGCCGCTGTGACAAAACGGGACCTGCTAAAAACCTAGGGAGGGTGGGAGGGACAATTAACAGGTAAGCGCGGATTCTGAATTAAAATGGCCGTTTGCTAAAATGGCCGCTTAATATACTCGCACTTTTCCACACCCTTTTGCATGCTCCACCCTAAACCCCACCCCCGAATCTATAGCTCCACCTGCCTACTCCTTGGCTCTGTCAAGGCCCATTCCCCTGACTGCGCTGATCCATGGGCTTCATGACATGCGCACAGTCGTTATTCGGCTTGTGGCATTTTCTTCCCCATAACCCACCAATAAACACAGACACCAATTTTCTGTTGGAAAATAAAAGTCCACAGCTTTATTTAAATTTTTCCATAAACAAGATAACAAATTGGGGTCATTGCCAAATAAATTAATTTACCCGAACCAACAGACCACTTCCATGGCCTTATTAACCTTCCCCCGGCATCTCGACACCGCCGCTGTGTCCCTGGCGTGTCTCCAATTAAATCTAGGCACCATCTCAGACCACACTATAACCACCCCCGGCACCCGCTCCCGGATGCGATCCAAATCCCGTTTCATTCTCCTAATTAGCTCCCTCTGAGGGATAAGCCCCAAATCGTTACCCCCACCATGTATCAGTATTACGTCCGGAGAATTGCCTTCCAACAATTTACCAAAAATCACTCCACTAATGCTCTGCCAGCTGAAACCACGAAAACCAAACCATTGTAACTGTACAGTGTCCTGAAGAAAGCCCAGTTGTGCTCCATTCCTCCGAACTGCGGCCCTCTTCTGCGCCCAATAAACGTAGGAGTGACCCACCAACCATACAACCCGACCTGTAAAGAAACACAAGTTATAAACTAGCAGAGCATCGACACCACAACTCAAACCCAACCAGACACCCTTTTCAAACCAACTTATCTGTTCGCACATAAGTCCTAAAGCGCGCGGACTCCCACCGACCTATCTGTTTAATCCGGTCATCCCCGAGTCCGAGCCGTGCTGCTTCCGTTGCAGCCCCTATGCGAAATGAATGAGTCCCAAATTGCATGGGATGCAAACCCAGTTGTTGCAGCCCCATGCGGAATACCCTGACAAATTGGAAGCGCGACAGCGCAAGACCATCCTCGTGAACGAGGAAGCACCCAGAGCTTTGAGGGCGCACGCCCAAGTATTTGTGCCCACACGCTACTGGGCAGACTGCCGACCCTGGCAACGCAAACAAACTTATCGTCTTACCTCGCCCAAAGACGTCCGTCTTGGAGTGCCTCAGGCGTATCTCGACCTTGTCCTGTCCCAGCCACACATCCTCGAACCTGATCCCAGTCACCCCGGACTTATTAGAACTGACCAGTTCGCCGATGCGGAACGCCCCAAAAAACGCCCAAACAAAAGCTACGGTAAACAAGAGCGCTTCAAACGCAGATGTGCAAACGTCATGCAGCCTGTCAACCAGGCCTTGTAGAATGTTAAACGACACAGGCCGTCTCGAGTCTACAGACCTACGTCCTTTACGAAAGCCTTTCAACACCTGCTTCACCAAAAAAGTTTTTGTAATATCCTCCTTACCCGTGAATTTAAACCAAAATGCCAGTGCTGACATGTAACGGTCCACCTTCGCGGGAGAGGCCCCTCCCGCGAATAACCGACACAACAACCACAAAAGCGTGTCCAACCTACCTGCCGGCGAATTCGCCCCTCCAGACTGCCCCATCATCTCCTCCCATTCATACCATACCTTGGTGTACGCAGTCCACGTTCCGGGCGCCAGGGAACTTCTTATAAAGCCCCCAAGCAAGACGTCCCGAGCCGCCACATCTCCGCCGGGCATGACTGACCTGTCTCCTGAGCACCCGGCGCCGCTGCCCGAAAACGTTCCCACTGCGAACGAGATAAGGCGTCAGCGATAACATTCAACAATCCCGGGACGTGTTTCGCCCTAAACACAATATTCCAAGACATGCACAGCAGCACCAAACGCCTCAACAACCGTACCACAGGCAGCGAAGAAGCCGAGATATTATTAATTGCCTGCACCACCGCCATGTTATCAGAATGAAAGATCACCTTCCTGTTCGCGAGCTCTTCGCCCCATAAAGATACCGCCACTACCACGGGAAAGAGTTCAAGGAAGGCCAGGTTCCTGATCAAGGCGTTTTCCTTCCACGCCTCTGGCCACTCTTCCGCGCACCATCTCCCAGCCAAGTAGGCCCCGAAACCTACGCTCCCGGAAGCGTCCGTATATAAGCCTATCGCTTCTGAAGACGTCGCCTCTTCCCTAAAATATACCCGACCATTGAACTCCTGTAAGAAACACAACCAAACATCCAGATCCGCCTTCATTGCCGCGGAGACTCTGATATAATGACCTGGCAATCGCGCCCCGCAGGTTGCTCGAGCCATCTGCCTGCAAAAAACCCTCCCCATAGGGATCACTTTACAAGCAAAGTTCAAGCTCCCCAGCAGGGACTGCAACTGCCTCAAGGTCACCTTCTTCGAACCCCTGACTACCCCCACCCGCTGGCGGAGCGCTGTCAGTTTATCCAAAGGCAACCTACATTCACCCTTCACCGAATCTATTTCCAGCCCTAGGAAGCTCAAGCATACCGTCGGGCCTACCGTCTTCTCCGCCGCCAACGGGATCCCAAAGACCCGTGCCACCCATTGCAACACCCCTAGTATTTGCCCACAACGATCGGACCCTGCCGGACCTACACACAAAAAGTCGTCCAGATAGTGCACTACTGCACCCCCAGCCGACTCCAGACGCACCACCCATTCAAAGAAAGAGCTGAACTTTTCAAAGTACGAGCAAGAAATAGAGCAGCCCATGGGCAAACACAGATCCACGAAAAAACCCTCATCAAAGAAACAACCCAGTAAGTGGTGACATGTCGGGTGAATAGGAAGCAACCTGAAAGCCGCCTCCACGTCCACCTTCGCCATCAACGCTCCCGGCCCCGCTCTCCGTACCAACTCCACCGCATGATCGAATGACGCGTATGACACAGAGCACAGGGCCGCGTCAATGTCGTCGTTAACGGACGCCCCTTTTGGGTAAGACAAATGGTGTATCAACCGAAATTTGCCTGGTTCCTTCTTGGGGACCACCCCCAACGGAGACACCCTCAAATTCGGCAAAGGTGGGACCGCATAGGGTCCCGCCATCCTGCCAAGCCGTACCTCCGCCATCAATTTGTCCCGCACCACCCCTGGGTGATCCCGAACGGAACGTAAATTCAAACATAAAGTCCCTGACCCTGTCCCTTTAAACGGTATCTTAAACCCCTCCGTGAATCCTTCCCTCAGAAATTCCGCGTCAGCCCGATTAGCGTAGCGCTTTAGCCATGGCAGCATCTCGCCTACCCTCACCGGAGTTGCCCCCAGTGGCAGCGGCAGGAGCCGTGGCGCCACTGGGACCTCCCCCGCTAGTCGATTTGCCTCTCTTGAAGCACCTATTGACTCCATGTGTACCGCCGCAACCGGAACACTCGTGTTTGAATCTGCACGACGAGCCCCATTTACATTGGCCCTCGTTGAAAAGCCAGCAGAAACCCTTCTTTTGTCCGGCCGGCGCCGCTCCTCCAGGTGCTGCCCCGGCCGCCCCGTGAAAGGGCGCAGCCTTCTGCGCCATCATGAGCCGCATCCACAGGGGGAGATCCATCTGATCCCATCTCATGTTCGGGTTCGCTGCTAAACGTTGGCGGAACTGCTCATCGTATTTCCACCAAGCAATCCCACCATACGTCCGGTAAGCGTCCCCTATCCCGTCCAAATAGCAAAAAAGTTGTGAACAGCGATCGGGAAACTTTTCCCCGATGACGCTGGCCAGTATGCAAAAAGCCCGCAACCAGTTCGCAAACGTCTTTGGTATCTTCCGATACCTACGCTTCTTCTCTTCCTCCTCCTTCTTCGCATCCTTTTTATCCTCATCCTTTAGATCGAGGAACTCCTCCAGAGGAAGGAGAGAAAAAACCTCTACGAACTCACCCTTCCAAATCCTGTCCTTCACCTCAGACTTCAGGTGACATCCCAAGGGGCCCGCGAAAGAGACATGTACATTCTGCCGCGCCGCGTCAGAAACCTCCCCTCCTCCCACCGAACTTAAGCCTGTCTTGTCGCCTGGTTCGGGCGTGCTCCGTCCGGAGACACCACTCACCGCCCCCTTCGCCTGCCCCGGCGTCCCGGAACCTACTTCCGGAACCCATACCTTCGAAAATTGCGGTGAAGCCCCCTCCCCACCGCCCCATGAGTCTAATAATGATTTTAGGCAAGTTAACATGGAATCAGAATGTGATATGACAGGCAACTCACCGCCAGATCCTCCGGCCGCGGAAGGCCGCGGGGTCGTTTTCCTTCCCTCCGCCGCGTGCGGCTCCGGGGTGTCCCTTTGACGCCGACTCCTTTCCGCCGGATCCCTCCGCGGGACCGCAGGTGTACCGCTCCGCGACCTGTAGGGAGAAGAACACCTGGGTAGTCTGTTCGAGTGCCCCTCTACCCGCCCTTCCTCCATACGTTCCCTATCGTCACCCCTGCGCCTCTCTCGCCTAGTAGCCAGGCCCTCTGGGCCGTACGAACTGTCCGGCCGTCCTTGAGCGCTCCCGTCGGAGGACCCAGACTCGCAGCGCCGTTCCCCTCTCCTCCTAGCCCTGTAGACTGATCCTTGCCTACTGCACCCGTCAGTAGACGGGCTCCTTTCCCTGACACACCCTGCCCGGACTTGCCTGGCGCTAGTCCTGCGCCGTCTCTTGTATTCCATAGGCCTAGGGTTGTCTCTGTAATCATGCCGTCCCCGGGAGCAACATTTATGGCCCTCCCGTACACTCCTAGCCCCGCTGTCAGAGTGTGTGTCGTACCCCTGGGACATTCCCTCACTGTCCGCTCCTCCGTCCACTGGGGAAGCGCTGCGCTGGCCCTGACAAACAGAAGCCCCTTCCGTTGTCGCCCTGAGTCGGTCCTGCGGCCCTAGCTGGGTGACCTGTCCTGCTGTCCCCCCGCTGCCTTGCCTGGGCCTTGTCTCGCCCGCCTGATCAGGTCTCCCTCCGCTGGGATCCCTTGCTGTCCTCTGAGGTGGTGTCAGCCCGTCCTTCCCAATCCCCAGCGCCTTTCCTTGCCGCCCGGTATTTAAACCAGCGGCAGACTCACCGGGATGTGTCTGGGCTCTATCCACACCTCCGATATCCTCTGCGGTCCCGGTCTCCTCGGAGGCCGTCGCTACTTTCGCCGCCTTGCCGCCCGCCGTCCTGCGAGCAGCGCTCCTCGTGGTAGGCCGCGACACCGTGCCAGGCCTACTCTCCGCCCTTGCCTTACCGGCACCGCGTCGCACAGACGGGGCCGGCGGCGTCTGCGTTGGCTCCGACTGGCCAGCCCCCTTAACTGATGATCCGCTCGCCTCTCTGGAAGGACTCCGTCTCCGACGCGCTGCGGGCATCACGCCCGGGCTCAGCCGCTGGGGCGGTCTCGCCCTCCGCACCGATCGCCTTTCCACAGCCGCTGGGGGGTTACCGCTGGTCCCAGGAGCCGCCAGTTGCTGCTGTAGCCAAGCCATCCCCCTGTCTCTCACTGCTGCTCTCACACCGTCCAAGATCTCTTCAAGCGAAGCCATCTGAAAGACAGAAGAAAAGAAACCCCACAACCTGCCAAAAACAATTAACAGGTAAGCGCGGATTCTGAATTAAAATGGCCGTTTGCTAAAATGGCCGCTTAATATACTCGCACTTTTCCACACCCTTTTGCATGCTCCACCCTAAACCCCACCCCCGAATCTATAGCTCCACCTGCCTACTCCTTGGCTCTGTCAAGGCCCATTCCCCTGACTGCGCTGATCCATGGGCTTCATTTTCGTCTGTTTTTTTTTTGTGCTCAGGTTTTTTTTTTTTTTTTTTAATTCTTTATTTTGTTCACTCAGCGTGTGAAAAAGAGCATCAATACAATATGTGGGCTATTGCCCTCAAAGTTCACATTCAATCAAAATATAGTTGCTAGTGGCTGGAACATGTAGCCACACTGAGTGAGGTTTTTTTGTTTTAAGGTGAAAAACATGGTAGGCAACAACATTAACAAGCAAACATATTAAACATATTATTCCCTGGGCGCAAGTGTAGGGCATATTCAGAAATTAGGCTTTCCAGTGTGAGCTTAAGTGCTCCAGGTAACGGTAGTGATAGTGACCCCCTCCAGGGACTACTAATGGTAGGGAAACTGAATCAGCCTGGGTGGAGGGGGGTGGGGGGGGAAACAATGGAGCCAGCATGATACTGAATTTCTTCAACTATTATCTGCGCTTCGTACGGACCCTTTGTTGCGTGGCTCTTCTTTAAAAGAGGGAGGCTATATACGGAGTGGGACAGAGGCCCATTCTAGCTAGGCTGGGTACGGCATTTTTTTTTTTTTAAATTAAGAGACAAAGAGCTGTGGAACATAAACAATAACAACGTGCCATCATTATCATCATTCAATAAAATAACTAGTATAACGTATTGAGTATAGTCACTGAGTGTAGCGGCGGGATCAGTGGCATCCTACGGGATGGAAAATCGTCCTGCTTAACCCCTTCAGGTTGTGTTGCCTGCTGGTGTAGCACGCCGGGATGCTCTAGGCACAAATTCCCGTACTGTGGTGGGGTCTAGCCGGGTCAGGGTGGTCGTGGGTTCATTCTGCAGGGCGGTCAGGCCCAGCCAAGCCAAATAAGTGTCCAGCTCCTGCGGAATCTTTGCCCTGTATACAGTCCCTTGGAAGGTGAAAGTGACGAGTCGCGGTGTTCCCCAGCGGTACTGGATATTGTTGGTTCTCAGGTGTTGCAGGAGCGGTTGAAGCGATTTGCGCCAACTTAGTGTGCTCTTTGTAAGGTCAGGAAACAATGTCAGCTGAGAGTTCTCAAATAATAGAGGGGTTTTCCCCCTGGTCGCAGCCATTACTGCGGTCTTGTCTTCGTAAGTATGAAATTTCAGGATGAGGTCAGCCGTAGTGGATGGCGGAGCGTTCGCCGGTTTGGGCAGACGGAACAGGCCGTCGACCTTCACAGTTTTAGCCTGTTTCGGCTGTAACAGCGTTGCTAACAGGCGCCTTACGTAGTGTGGGAGATCGGAAAGCCCAATATCGTCGGGCACTCCTCTGAGCTTTATGTTGTTTCTTCGTCTGTGTTCCTCTAACGCTTCCACTTTTTCTGCTGTATCAAGTTGCTGTTTGCGGAGGTCTGACAGGCTCAGTTCCAAGGTGGTTAGTCGTGCTTCTTGGGAGCTCGTGGTGGACTCTAGAGAGGTAAGCCTAGTATTGGCTCTATCCATTGCCTCCTTAAAGGTTGCCCGGTCGGCAGCCAGGTCCTGCCTGAGTTCTGTGAACATTTTTGTAAGCAGGGCTGCGGTGACTGGTTCCCCTGCTGGGGCTGTTTTGTTTGTGTGTCCAGCAGACTGGGCTGCCCCTGCCCCTTCTCCCAAGTCCGCGTAGAAATCCTCTGAGGAGTCAGAGTACTCGGCTTCCCCCAGCGCCATTTTCTCCCATGCGGCCTTCTGCGAGTTCCGCAGGAGTTCGCCGATATCCTGGCTGAAGGGAGGTTTGTCCGGCCTCGGATTTTTATTTTTCTTGCCCATCTGTGTTTCCCCCACCCGTGGGTTAGTTTTGGGAGAAGTAGGTGCCCGATCTCCGCCTTTAAATCGGGTATTTTGCTCGTAATGGCACGGAGCTATGTCAAGTGCGTCTTTGTCGGTCGGCAGCTGGCTCCGCCTCCTGTGCTCAGGTTTTTTATTTTATTTTAAGTTCGGTTATGATGGTTTTTAATTTGGCCTTTTTTTGGGCTGAAAAATGAAGAGTTTAGAAAAAAGAAGACGTCAAATGGTAAGTTTAATTTTTCTTTACAGGTTAGTTATTTTATTCCCCCTCACTATTTTTTAGGGTGAGGGGGGTAGGTAGGGGGTAACTTTTTTTTTGGGTGGGGACCCGTAGTCACCTTTGGTGGGGGGGATTTGTCTTAGGGCCCCCACCCCCCATTGTAATGTATCGCGGGTAGGTCCCCCCCTCATTATCTTTATGGACCCCACCCACCGGTCAAGGGTGGGGGCCGGGGGGGAGGACAGTAGGTTCCCCCCATTGTAATTTATGGCCCCCACCCACCGCGCAGGGGTGGGGGCCGGGGGGAGGACAATAGGTCCCCCCATTGTAATTTATGGCCCCCACCCACCACGCATGGGTGGGGGCCGAGGGGAGGACAGTAGATCCCCCCCCCATTTTAATTTATGGCCCCCACCCACCACGCAGGGGTGGGGGCCGGGGTGAGGAGAGTAGGTCCCCCCCCCTCATTGTCCATTATGGCCCCCCAGGGCCGCCACCAGAAATTTTGGGGCCCCTAACTCAGCTCAGGGTCTGGGCCCCCAGGGGCCCGCCTCCAAATACCGCCCACTGGGTCCACCTCCAAATACCGCCCACAGGAATACATACACAGACACAAACACACACACTGATACAAAAGGACACAGATACATACTAACAGACACACATACGGAAACAGACATACACGCATACAGGCATACATACTGACACACACATACTGAGACATACACACCGGCATACATAGTAAAAGACAGACACATACTAACATACATACAGACACACATGCATGAAGACATAAAGACACATACATACATACAGACACCGACATACATACATACATACATACACACATTCATACATACAGACATACAGACACCCATACACACATACATTCATAATGACATACAGACATAAATTCACACATACAGACTGACATACATGCATACAGACATACGTTCATAATGATATGCAGACATACATTCATACTGACATACAGACATACATACACACACATATACATACACACACAGACAGACATACATACATACATAGGCATACATGCATGCAGTCAGACAGACATAGACATACATACATGCATGCATGCATCCAGACAGACATACATAGACATACATACATACAGACAGTCAGGCATACACATACATACAGACATACATACACATACATACATGCATACATGCATACAGGCATACACACATGCATACAGACATAGACATACGGACATACAGACATACATAGACATACATGCATACGGACATACAGACACATACATACATACATACAGACATACAGACACATACAGACATACATACATGCATACAGACAGACATGAATACATACACAGACATACATACATATACATACACAGACAGACATACATACAGACACATACATAGACATACACATACACATACATACATATACATACAGACACATGTATACATACATCCACAGACATACATACATACATACATACATACATATATAGACATACATCCACAGACATACACATACAGACATACACATACACACATACATACATAGATATACATACAGACATACAGACACATACATACATACATACATACACAGACAGACACATACATACACATACATGTATACAGACATACATACAGACACATACATAGACATACATACAGACATACACAGTGCTCATTTTCTAGCCACCCTCCTGTCTCTTACCTTTGCAGGAGGGTGGCTGGGGATGATGGGAGTCGGCATGACTCCTTCACTTGCGCGCGCGCGCTCCTCCCGCGCGGAGTGTGCTGGGAGGAAGTGACTACCCCCATGGTGGGGGTTAATAGGTTTTGTGTTTTTGTTTTACAGTGAGCAGCCACTGGCTGCTCACTGTTTACTAGACATGCCCCTACTCGCGCAATGGTGTGAGGGAGGGGAGTGATGGTGTGAGGGGGATCATGGTGTGCGGTAGGGGGATCATGGTGTGAGGGAGGAGGTGATGGTGTGATGGGGGGTTGATGGTGAGAGGGGGTTGATGTTGAGGGAGGGGCATTGAAGGTGAGGGAGGGGATTGAAGGTGAGGGAGGGGGGTTGAAGGTGAGGGAGGGGGGTAATGGTATGGAAGGGGGGTGATAGTGATTGAGGGGGGTTGATGCTGAGGGAGGGGGGTTGATTCTCAGTGAGGGGGGTTGATGATGAGGGGGGTGATGCTAAGGGGGTGGTTGATGGTGAGGGTGTGTGATGGTGAGGTGATGCTGAGGGAGGGGGGTTGACGTGAGGGGGTGATGCTAAGGGGGGTTAATGGTGAGGGGGGTTGATGTGAGGGAGGGTGATGCTAAGGGGGAGAGTTGATGGTGAGGGGAGTGATGGTGAGGGGGTGATGCTAAGGGGGAGGGTTGATGATGAGGGGGTGATGCTGAGGGATTGGGGTTGATGGTGAGGGGTGGTGGTGGTGAGGTGGGGTGATGCTAAGGGGGGTTGATGGTGAGGGGGGATAGTGAGGGGGTGATGCTAAGGGGGAGGTTTGATGGTGAGGGGGTGATGATGGTAAGGGGGGATGATGCTGAGGGAGGGGGGTTGATGGTGAGGGTGATGTGAGGGAGGGGGGTTATGCTGAGGGTGGTGGGGTGATGCTAAAGGGGGGTTGATGGTGAAGGGGTGATGCTAAGGGGGAGGGTTGATGGTGAAGGGGGTGATGCTGAGGGAGGGGGTTGATGGTGGGGGGGTGATGCTGAGGGAGGGGTTGATGGTGGGGGGGGTGATGCTGAGGAAGGGAGGTTTATGGTGTGGGTGGTGATGCTGAGGGAGGGAGGTTGATGGTGGGGGGTGATGCTGAGGGAGGGAGGTTGATGGTGTGGGGGGTGATCCTGAGGGAGGGAGGTTGATGGTGGGGGGTGATGCTGAGGGAGGGGGTTGATGGTGAGGGGGGGTTATGCTGAGGGAGGGGGGTTGATGGTGAGAGGGGGTGATGCTGAGGAGGGGTGTGAGAGGGAGAGGGGGGAGACATACCTTGATTGGCTCCCTGGTGGTCCGGTTGGCTCCCTGGTGGTCCGGTGACCATCATTTCCACAGAGCTGCAGACCATGAATCTCGCGAGATCAATCAGAGCGTTGCCGTGGTAACCCGCGGCAACGCTCTGATTGGCCAGTTCTCGGTGAGACACATGGTCTGCAGCTCTGCTCACTGGGGAGCTGCAGTCCGGTGTCATGGCTGGCTGGACAACCAGGAGGGGCCTCGCACCCGGCGGTCACTGACTGAGGACCCGACACAGTCTGCCCTCAGGCGGTTTAGGCAGCCGCAAGGCCCCAACCAGTGCGAGGCCTTAGGCGGCCACCTAAACCGCCTAATTAGAGAGCCACCTCTGGGGGGCAGTGTGTGTATGGGGGGCAGTGTGTGTGTGGGGCAGTGTGTGTATGGGTGTGCAGTGTGTGTGTGTGTGTTTGTGTGTGAGGCAGTGTATACATGGGTGGCAGTGTGTGTGTGGGGGGGTGCAGTGTGTGTATGGGGGGAAGGAGGGTAGGGGAGCTTTTTCATATATATATATTTTTTTATATAAAAATAAATATTCATTATGTCCCTCCTCCCTTCTTACCTTTACTGGGAGGAGGGGGGAAACCTCTGATCTCCCTCCCCGTTCCGTAGGCACATTGCAGGGCTGGCACTTGGACAATGCCAGCCCTGCATTAGCCGGCAGGGGAGAATCCCGGGGCGGGGGAGCAATTGCCCCGTTGCCCCCCCCCCCGGATCCGCCACTGTATTGGGCATACCCTGTCAACAATAAGGTTCCTTCAGTAAAGTTTTATTACCCTCCTGAAGTGCCCACTATGATTGCTTAAGTTGCAACCCTCCTTGAAGTAATGTCAGCACCCAGCTAAGCTAAATATGTCCAGCTGTCCAACATACCATCTGCACCAACCTTCACCTCCTCCCCTTAGCTCAGGGAAACAGAGTTCCAACACCTTTAGTACCCCAACACACAACAACACGACCACATAGCAATGCATGAAAGCAAAACACGTTGTTACACTTTACATATCGTTCACCAATATTTCCCCCCTTACGCACCAGCTTATAACAACATTGATTGTAACATTTAAAATAGGGCATTGTTTATCTACCTGGAACAACAAATGCAGTAACGGTTTCACACTTATAAGCACATTCATTAGCCCACCAAAACATAGAATACCACAATTCAGCTTTTACACCTGAAACCCTCACACCTATATGCCATCCCTTTGTTTTTTTTTTAAAAAAAAGTGCAATGTTCTTGATTACACATTAATGTACTCAGGGCCATTTTTAATATTGATTGGACCCTGGGCAAAGCATTTGCTTGGGGCACCTGGACCCTGTACACCTTCCACAGGCGTGCAATCACGTTATCACCCTTAACTCAGTGACAACCTAAAGTAGAGAGGTGCAAGAATAATTTTTTGGGCCTCCCTATTGCAAGGATGTTTAAAAGGTAGATCCCCATCTGTCGTGCAACTCCAGCAATGCCTTGACAGCTGGGCTCTTCTATTTACCCATGTTTGCAGGTTTGCATTTAGCACTAAGCAGTTTTTGTGTGTTTCAATGTAAACAGGTTTTTGTATGATATGTTTTTATGTGGTGTTGGCGTTTGAATGTAAGCATGTATTTATGTGTAGTGTTGTTTTTTTAATGCAGGGGTGTGTATACATATAATACACATAATTTATAATAATGTTGGCATTTAATGTATGTTACAGTGAACTTTAAGTAAAAAAAAAATCGGTTTAATGTACAATTATATTAATATAAATTATAAATATAATTTATTATATAAATATCTATTTACATGGTCACACACACTCTCACAGACATACACACACTGTTACTTACACACTCTCACTGACATACATACAAAGTGTCACTTACACATTTCCACTAACACACTTTCACTGAAATACAGTGTCAGTTACACATTCTCATTAACACACACACTCTCACTGACATACACAGTGTCACTGACATGTAGTGTCAGTTACACACTTTCACTAACACACACACTCTCACTGACATACAGTGTCACTTACACACTCTCACTAACATACAGTGTCACTTACACACTTTCACTAGTACACACACTCTCACTGACATACAAAGTGTCACTAACATACATAATGTAATTTACACAGAGTCACTAACACACACACAGTGTCAGTTACACACACACACACAAACTCTCGGTGACATTCACAGTGCCAATTAAACTCTGACAAACACACACACTCTCACTGTCACTCAAGCACAAACTCACACCACTTTACATATAGTCACACTTTATTTACACAATGCAGCAATTCAATACACACAGACCAATTTACAATCATACACTCATACTCATAATTAGTTCCCCTTACCTTCAGATGGACCATACATAAGTGCTGTGAATGGAGTAGAGGGATCCAGCCTGCAGGTAGCTGCCGTTGTTCCTGGTGGGGGGAGCAGGAGAGCCGTGCACTGTGAGCGTTTCTGATGTTTCCAGGCAGGGGGCAGCCGGGATACCAGTTCATGTCCAGGCTTCCCCTGCTTGCAGGAAGCAGAGTGCTCTGCTTGGGTGCTGGGGTTACAGCATACTCCGCTCCCCGAGCAGGTAATCGGAGGAAAAGGGAGCCCAGCAGCTGCATAACTGCGCTGGGCAGTGGTTAAAGATCTGCTCGCCCAGCACACCAGCCCCAGGAAACCTCCCGGAGGGCACCCCCTGGGGCCGGCGTCCCAGACAAATGCCTTATTTGCCTCATGTTAGTGCCGGCCTTGGCTCTAGCAGTAGCATTTCTACCGTTCAGATACCCAGAGACAGAGAGATGTCAACGTGTGCTGACCTGGACCTGAGTGTTTAAAGTAGAACCGTCACCTCCCAGGCTTTTTACATATTTCCTTTATTTAATATACGCGCTGTTGCACTTTACATGAATCGTGCTGCCCTTCTTAATCTCGAGTTTTACAAGTCTTTCCAGGGGCAGCACATTCTATGTGAATTTCAAGCTTCTTGATTTATTTGTTTTAGTTTAATTTCTGTTTTATTTTCACGTGTTGTCTTTTTATGTTGACTTTTTTGTTTAAATATCTTTACCCTGCACTAATGCCTTTCTTGTTTCCCTTCAAGGAGCACAAGGAAAGTGCTAACCTGCTTACTGTGTTTCACCACATTGCGGACACATACTTACAAACAGGTACAATATTACAGTGATATGTCGGAGTAGAGTTGTTTGTAAGACAAAAAGGCAAAGAAACCCAAAAGCATAGATTAAGACAAATTGTTAATATCTGTTAGACATTTCTTTCAACTGTTGTAAAAGCCAATCTTATATTTATCTATAAAATATTTATATTCCATATCGAATACGCAGAATTCTCCATGGATACCTAAAATGTTGCTTGTAAAATGTAATTCATGTGGCATGGGTTTACCATGTTTTCTTTATTTTATTATTTATAACCTTAGGATAACCTGATTGGAGGGACTAGAACAAGAGAATCTAGAAAAGTATCTTCTGGAGCTTCTTGGTCCAGAAACTGTGCCTCTATCAAATGTGTCTGGGCATCTTTACCAGGAAAGCCAGGTAAGGCTCTAGCAGTAGCATTTCTACCGTTCAGTTACAGAGACAGAGAGATCTCAACTAGTGCTGACCCTGACCTGAACACCTAAAGTGGAACCGTCACCTCCCAGGCATTTACTATTATGTTTACTTATTTCATATACTTAAAGGGACACTGTAGGAACCCAGACCTCTTAAGCCCATTGAAGTGGTCTGGGTGCCAACTCCAATCCCACTTAACTCTGCAAGTGTAATTATTGAGGTTTTTATAAACTGCAATAATTACCTTGCAGGATTAAGTCCTCCTCTAGTGGCTGTCCAGTAGACTTCCGGCTTTGTAGACAACTTTTTTTTGTAGACGCTATGCATGAGAACTTCCAACGTTGCCGGAATCCCCATAGGAAAGAACTGAATAATGCTTTCCTATGGGGAGGTCTAATGTGCACATGCGCATTAGGTCTTCCCCGCCGGTGGACATCGGCGGGGGAGGAGCATGGGCGGAGCCTGACCCAGTGCCAAAGGACATCGGCGCTGGATTCAGGTAAGTGTCTGAAGGGGCTTTAGCATGGGGGCACTGCAGGATTCTGTAGTGCCAGGAAAACAGATTTGTTTTTCTAGAGAATTCCTTTAACACATATGTGCTTGTGAGGTCTGACAAATAAAATTAAATAAAGAAAGAAAGAAATGAGCACTACTGTATTTAACAGGAGCAGTGCTGTGGATAGTGTGAGATTATAAATAAAGGCTTGAAGTTCCTTTCTATTTGAGGTTGTGACTTTTACTGTGGTCCATATTTTAAGGCAGAATGTGTGTATGGGGATCTAAGTTTTAAATTAGGAACAAGATTAGTGTTTGCCACTAACTATTTTAATTATTTTTCTTTAGTCAGGAACAAACAAGAGGATGATGACAATGGTAACTAAAAAGATGTCCTGCAATGTCAATTTTTCAAATGCCCCAGAACGTTGGATGGAAAGACTTTGTTTGCCAGCTGGATTGTGTGTACTGGATGAAGATCTCCCATCAAATACCCCCCCTTTTAAACTAAACTGCTACCGAAGTAGACTTTGTCCCAGGTATAACTGGTCTGGGCAAGGTGAGAATCTCCAATTTTGATGAGTAATTCATCCCCATGGATGTTTACTGTGTAAATGTATTTCCTGTGAACATCATTGTATAATAAAATGCCTTTATCGATATTTTCTAGTGTGTAACATATATACTATGGAATCGGAATCTGCAATTAAATAACTGGATATTGACATATACAATATGCATTTGTCTGTGAGTGTTTAAATAGAATATATTATTTCTACAGACTAGCTGTGGCGGTGTGTATGCCTGCACATATGGAGGCTGTTTGTGAGATTGTGTGTGTGTGGAAAGGCAGCTGCATGTGCTTTTGGAGTAGCTTTAGAGTCTCGGTTTGCATGCGTTTGGGGAGCTGCTTGAGACGTTGTGTGTGGGGGAGAGGCTGTGTGTGGTTGTATGTCTGTGAAGGGGGCTGTTTGCAGTGTAGTGTGTGTGGAGATCTCTGTTAGTGGTGTAGTGAGTAGAGAGAGGTTGTAGAGTGTATTTGTCTTGGGAGTTTGACGCTGTAGTGTTGGTGGAGGAGTGTATGGCTGTAGCATGTGTGATGTGGGATAGAGACTGTAGTATAAAAGGGTAATAGAGGCTGTAGCACAAGCATGTCACACTCAAAGGCTAGCACGGGCCACATAAACAAGGTTTTATGTTTATGTGGGCCGCAAAAAAACAAAACCAAACCTTACATTTTCATAGAAATGTAGGTTGGTTTTGAAAAGTACAGTATAAAAAAAAAAACCAGCATCCCTCTCTACTAAACCCCAGCCCCCTCTAGTAAACCCCAGTCCTCCCTCTATACTAATTCCCAGTCCCCACCTCTATAATAAATCCTAGTCTCCCCTTCTACTAAATCCCAGCACCCCATCTACTAAATCCCAGCCCCCTCTACTAAACCTCAGTCCCCCCTATACTAATTCCCAGTCCCCACCTCTATAATAAATCCTAGTCTCCCCTTCTACTAAATCCCAGCACCCCCTCTACTAAATCCCAGCCCCCTCTACTAAACCCCAGTCCCCCCTCTATACTAATTCCCAGTCCCCACCTCTATAATAAATCCTAGTCTCCCCTTCTACTAAATCCCAGCATCCCCCTCTACTAAATCCCAGCCCACTCTACTAAACCTCAGTCCCCCCTATACTAATTCCCAGTCCCCACCTCTATAATAAATCCTAGTCTCCCCTTCTACTAAATCCCAGCACCCCCTCTACTAAATCCCAGCCCCCTCTACTAAACCCCAGTCCCCCTCTATACTAATTCCCAGTCCCCACCTCTATAATAAATCCTAGTCTCCCCTTCTACTAAATCCCAGCATCCCCCTCTACTAAATCCCAGCCCCCTCTACTAAACCTCAGTCCCCCCTATACTAATTCCCAGTCCCCACCTCTATAATAAATCCTAGTCTCCCCTTCTACTAAATCCCAGCATCCCCCTCTACTAAATCCCAGCCCCCTCTACTAAACCTCAGTCCCCCCTATACTAATTCCCAGTCCCCACCTCTATAATAAATCCTAGTCTCCCCTTCTACTAAATCCCAGCATCCCCCTCTACTAAATCCCAGCCCCCTCTACTAAACCTCAGTCCCCCCTATACTAATTCCCAGTCCCCACCTCTATAATAAATCCTAGTCTCCCCTTCTACTAAATCCCAGCACCCCCTCTACCAAACCCCAGCCCCCTCTACTAAACCACAGTCCCCCCTCTATACTAATTCCCAGTCCCCACCTCTATAATAAATCCTAGTCTCCCCTTCTACTAAATCCCAGCACCCCCTCTACTAAATCCCAGCCCCCTCTACTAAACCCCAGTCCCCCCTCTATACTAATTCCCAGTCCCCACCTCTATAATAAATCCTAGTCTCCCCTTCTACTAAATCCCAGCATCCCCCTCTACTAAATCCCAGCCCCCTCTACTAAACCTCAGTCCCCCCTATACTAATTCCCAGTCCCCACCTCTATAATAAATCCTAGTCTCCCCTTCTACTAAATCCCAGCACCCCCTCTACTAAATCCCAGCCCCCTCTACTAAACCCCAGTCCCCCTCTATACTAATTCCCAGTCCCCCTCTATACTAATTCCCAGTCCCCACCTCTATAATAAATCCTAGTCTCCCCTTCTACTAAATCCCAGCATCCCCCTCTACTAAATCCCAGCCCCCTCTACTAAACCTCAGTCCCCCCATTACTAATTCCCAGTCCCCACCTCTATAATAAATCCTAGTCTCCCCTTCTACTAAATCCCAGCATCCCCCTCTACTAAATCCCAGCCCCCTCTACTAAACCTCAGTCCCCCCTATACTAATTCCCAGTCCCCACCTCTATAATAAATCCTAGTCTCCCCTTCTACTAAATCCCAGCATCCCCCTCTACTAAATCCCAGCCCCCTCTACTAAACCTCAGTCCCCCCTATACTAATTCCCAGTCCCCACCTCTATAATAAATCCTAGTCTCCCCTTCTACTAAATCCCAGCATCCCCCTCTACTAAATCCCAGCCCCCTCTACTAAACCTCAGTCCCCCCTATACTAATTCCCAGTCCCCACCTCTATAATAAATCCTAGTCTCCCCTTCTACTAAATCCCAGCACCCCCTCTACTAAACCCCAGCCCCCTCTACTAAACCCCAGTCCCCCCTCTATACTAATTCCCAGTCCCCACCTCTATAATAAATCCTAGTCTCCCCCTCAACTAAATCGCAGCACCCCCCTCTACTAAACCCCAGCGCTCCTCTACTAAACCCCAGCCCCCCCTCCTGTACTAAATCCCAGTACCCCCTCTACTAACTCCCAGCACCCCCCTCTACTAAATCCCAGCCCTTATTTAAAAAAACAAAACAATATAAGCCAACAAGCAGACTCCACTCACATTGCCGCTGCCAGTATGCGACTCTGGAGTCCAGCCTCTGGTATACCCCCAATGGTGCCATCCGGACCCTGTGCAAAAGCGGATCTTCCCGCTACTCCTTGAAAACCTGTGAAGGTGGAGTACGTTGATGTCATATCGGAATGTGACGTGTTGTTGCGTGCCTCCATGCACCTCCAGGCCCTCCACTGTCCAGCCGCTGCCATCTCAACAATGACCAACACACACTGACAGACACACTCACTGACTGACTGACAGACAGACACACACATATTGACAGACACACATTCACTGACAGACAGACACACACACACTCACTCTCTGACAGACAGAGACACACACACACACACACTGACTGACAGACACGCATACACACACACACACACACACATTTCCACATTCTTGCACACACTAACATTTTATTTATTGTTCCCTACCTGGGAGCTGGTGTGGGGCCTCTCCCTGGGGTCCAGTGGGGATCTTCTCCCTCAGGCGCGCAGTTTAGTGATGCCGGGTGCCGGGGAATGACGTCATATTCCGGCACCCGGCATCACTACAGAGGGCGAGCGCGAGGGAGCATTGAGGAGCTGGAAGACTAAGCTCCCTCGCTGCCGCCAGTGACCTCTCCTCGGCCGGGTACATTTTTAGCAGAGTAGGCACCTGTAATGGGGGGAGAGCAGGTGCCTACTCTGCCTTAGTAAGCATGTCTCAAACTGTCTCAAGCATGTCCCCCACATGCGACAGCAAACGAGTTTGACATGCTTGCTATAGCATGTGGGGGATAGGGGCTGCAGTAAGTGGGGGAAATATAACATTCTGAATTGTAGCAAACTAAAATCTAAACTGGCAAAAAAATAGCCAAGATCTGACTATAGCAAAGTTGGAAGATCAGATATTTTTGCTCTATACGTTACCATTCGGATTTTAATTTGTTAGTTTGTTAGTTTTTTAGTTTGTAGTTTAGTAATAACTTTCTTGTTGCCTCTCTTTTCTAACTCTAAAATTGTATTTAATATTCCTGCCTCCTCTCTGTGATCTAGATTTTAGGCTGAAAGAAAGAGACCCCACTTGAGGTCGTCTGTGTGTGTAGCAGATAGTGTGCCTCTGCTGTGGATTTAAATCACAGTAAATCAGGGGTCATGGTTCTGAATGACAAACCCCAGAAATTGTACAAACATCAGTAAGCAGTTACCAGGCATTGCCCATAGGTGGCGCAGTGTATACCATTTTTGGCACTAAGAAAATAACTTTTTAATAAAATAAGACATCATACATATTCATTATTGTTAGATATTTCTGCATGATTCTCACTAATAGGAAATAATTTAGTGTAGTCCAAACCAAAATGCTGAAAGACAAAAAAAAAAGAAAAAATTGATCCTCCTTCGAGCCGGAATCGAACCAGCGACCTAAGGATTACTGAATTCCAACTACAGTCCTCCGCTCTACCAGCTGAGCTATCGAAGGGATCTATGCACAGGCCATATCCAATTGTACTCATATAACCGGAATACGGATTACTTCACTTATTGTTTGATCACTAGTTATGTATTTATTTGATTGTTAATAAGTATGTACAATACTTGTCTATGAAACCCTCTTCCCTGAGTTATGTCATGTAGAACAGCCTGTCAGAGAGGAAGGTAATGCAGGGTGTTACATTATTTACAAATTCCAAACTGACAGCAAAACACTATATATACATTTCCTCATTGCCCTGTATGGATTGTAAATGCATATCCCTGGTTTTCTTAGGGTTAAACCCCCCCCCCCCCCAAAAAAATACACCTTTTAGTTATTTGTCTTTGTATACAAAATCCATATTACCAACCTTTCTTCATATCTGAGCTGTGCTAGCTGTGCTCTGTCACTCACCTTACATTCAGACATTTATTATCAAGTAAAACAGATCTCTATTACTAGCAGTTTATAACACCCCATGGAGAGTCAGCATGCAGAGCTCACAGCACATGTCCTGACAATCTAATATAGCTGCAGCTAGTACTTCCTATATCTACTGACTATATCATCCAGTGAATAGTATAGTAATAAGGAATAGGATGGTGGCTAAAAATGTGTTTTAATGTGTGTATCTATATCTGTGTGTCTGCATGTGTGTCAGTGTGTATCTGTTCGTCTGTGAATATGCATGTGTGTCAGTGTATCTGCATGTGTGTCAGTGTATCTGTGTGTCTGTGCGTCTGTGTATCTGTGCGTCTGTGTATCTGCATGTGTTAGACAAACAGCAATAGACTTACTATCTCCAATATCATTAGTAAATAAATACTGCTCCAACCTTTCAGTCCAGGAAGCCCAGCTATCTGTTTCAGGGTAAAATTCATTCAATTATCCCAATAAAGCCATTATAGTGTGAATTTGTGGATCCCATCATCGTCACCAACTGTTATGTCCTCATTAAATGTAATAAATTGCCAGACCATGTCTGTATGTCACTGTTTATTAACGGACTCCAACTTTTCAGAAAATAACCGTCAACTGCCCTTTATAAATGGACTGCAAACTCCGCCCAGCTGATGACATCATACCTGTCGGAATCCCAGAGCCATCCAATCAAACAGGAAGAAAGCACAGCATTACACACTGCGCCCCGTGGGCTATTGCGCCCGAATGCATCTAGATTGTTCGTTTCCACTGGAAAAATTACCCTTATCGCCTCCTGTATTTGTCATTTTTTTTATTGTCTCTTAGTTGTATTGCACTGTATCTTTTTACTTGTACCAATTGTACAGCAGAACCATCTTAAAGGGACACAAGAGAGAGGGGGAAAGGGCCAGTGGCGTCACTGGGGTTGGTGTCACTCAGTGCGGTAACTCACGGTGTCACCCCAACCCCCTTAATAATGTGTTGTTTGTTTTGTTTTTTTAACTAATGTAACTCGTAAATCATAACTCCCATCAGGGATGGTGCAAGGATTTTTGCCACCCTAGGAAAACAAAAATTTGCTGCCCCCTCATACACTCTGCCCATCATTTGACATCACAATGGCCCACCCATATGATCTGCCATATGAGTTAACGCCATTGCTATACACAGTGTCCTTTCTTTGAAAAGGCAGTGTGTTTACATTACAAAGCCTGCAGCAACAGGCTATAGACACCAGAACCACTACATCAAGCTGTAGTGGTTCTGGTGACTATAGTGTCCCTTTAATGTAAATTAAAGATTAGTGAGACTACGTACCACCAGATGAGGACAAGAGGCTGATGATGGGCTCAGGTCAGGTGTAGAAGAGGCTCTCTGGAGGCTGTTTGTAACTCTGCTCACAAAAAATGAACGAACAGGAAGCCGTTCCATTTTTTGTGGCCCCTTACACAGCTCAAGGTCTTGACCGTGAGTATACCTACAAGGCCTGTCCATAAGTCCACCTACATGGCCCACACCTGAGTTCGCTCACAGGGAGTGGAGTGTATGTGTGTAGGGGATATGTAATGTGTTATTGTAGAGCAGCGTTTCCCGAAACCAGTCCTCAAGACTCACCAACAGTCCAGGTTTTGTTAGTATCTCCATTGGAATAAAACAGGGACATACATAAATCCTGGACTGTTGGTGGGCCATGAGGACTAGTTTGGGAACCACTGTTGTAGAGGATGTAATATGTGTGTGTTCTTATGGAATGTAGTGTATAGAAATATCAGTTTGTGTACGGAATGTAGTGTGTGTGTGTATAGGGAATGCAGTGTGTTTGTGTGTAAGGGATAGAAAGCAGTGTGTGTCTGTGTATAAGGAATGCATTGTGTGTTTCTGTGTGTGTGTAAGGGATGCAAGGTCTTTTTCTGTGTATGTAAGGGGTGCGTTGAGTGTGTGTAAGATGTTTTGTGTTTCTGTGTGTGTAAGAGAAGCAGTGTGTGTTTGTGCGTAAGGGATGCATTTTGTGTTTTTGTATATAAGGGATGCATTGTGTGTGCAAGGCCTGCATTGTGAGGGATGTATTGTGTGTAAGGCTGTGTGTAAGGGAAGCATGGTGTGTTTTATGTGTGTAGGATTCACTGTATGTTTCGGTGTGTGAGTAGGGATGCATTGTATGTTTATGTGTGTGTAAGGATGCATTGTGTATGTGTGTAGTGTGAAAGAGAGCGTTTGTGGCCTCTCTCTGTCTTTCCCCTCCCACCCACAGGTCCCAATGTGTGTCTCCCTCCTGAGCCCCTGTGTGTCCCTTAGTAAACTTCCCTCCCCTCCTGTCCCTTAGTGCTCTCCCCTGCTTCCCTGTTCCTCCTGAGTGCTCTCCCCTGTCCCTTAGTGGTTTCTCATTTCCCCCCTGTCCCTTAGTAGTCTCTCCTCTCCCGCCGCCCCTGGTGGTCTGGTGCTGAACCGAACCAAATTTTTCTGCCCATGCACATCCCTAATATTTACAGATACACACTGACACAAACAGGTCATAATGGGGGGGGGGGAGGGAGAGCTAACGTGCTTTCGAGAGCTCCCCCGATGAGCACTGATAAACTAGGATTAATCCTGAGCTCATGACATAGGACCGCAAGCTTGATCTGGATGCTCTGATGAACCGAACGAGTCCTTATGTATGCGCCTACATTACCTGACCAGTTACACAGAAGCCTGCAGCCTACACGAGACCGAGCTCTCCCAGCTCTTTGGCACACACAGCAACACTCGCACAGCTGAAGGGTGAGATGGTCTCCGCCCCCCCCCAGTGCAGCTTTCCCACAAGCCGCTAAATCTACTAAGTTTAGCCCACCTGAAGGCCAGCAGGGTAAAGCTCCCACTGCACCGACGACAGGGGCGGAAGATCGATTGCTGCAGGCAGCTTAAGTCCACCAGGCGCTTCAGCCGTCCCTCTACAGGTAAAGACTTCGACTCACTGCCGAGGACCACAGTAAGTGGGTCTAGGATGCAGGCCTTCACTTCGGCCTGGGAGGGCTTTGCACTCAGCTTCTGCGTCATCTCACCTCATACATGCCTCCCTCTACCATGTAAACAAGGCATCAGTTGAACACAGACTTACCACCTTGGCCTGTGACACAGGAAACCTGTATCTGACTACTTAACATTCCCACCTGTCAGCTTACCTTTTTTTCTGGCTTAAGTGCTTGGGCCACAAGATTGGCAAATTGCAGCAGCTCCGCCGGACACAAATTGTGAAACACTGCTCTACTTTAATTCACCTGTCCTTTTGCAAGTGTCGGTATTTCTACATTAAATTTTTGCTCATTTTGATCTAATTTATTGACTGATCCTCTAACCAACAGTTTTATTATGCTTATTTGCAAACAGTATATGTTGAGATCTAGATTGTCAGCTCATGTAGCAGGACCCTCCACCCCTCTGTTCCTGTACGTCTAGTTGTCTTGTTACAATTACATGTCTGTTAGTCCACCCATTGTACAGCGCTACGGAATCTGATGGTGCTAGATAAATAAAATAATTTAGCCTCTGGCAAAATAACATTGTAATATGCTTTTTTTTTTTTAAACTAGCTTTAAAAATGAAGTACTCATCTGTATTTGATTTTCTCTCTCAAAAAACCAAACTATTCTCAACTGACACAACACGGCCCATTTATCAGGTGCACCCAAATCAAAATTCTTTACTACCAGATCACTTATTTGTTTCTTCTGATTTAACAGTTTCTAAGACCAGATTCCCCTAGGTCAGGATTTATTTCAACTTGTATTCTAGGGCACAACAGTGGTGAATTTCTATTCTTTTTTTAAAAAATAAAATTGAGCCATACCCTAGGTCAGGTATAGGCAACTTGTGGACTACATCCCCCATAACGTCTTACAACCATAATGCTGGCAAAGCATCATGGGAGGTGTAGTCCAAAGCATTGGGAGGTTAGTGCGCATGCACAGCAAATAAGCAACATTTAGATTTAAAATTCTACTACAGCAGAAGAAGTCCCTCTAGTGGTCATCTACCTGACAGCAACTAGAGGCTTGTTAACCATGCAATGTTAACATCTCCGTTCATACAGGTTAGCAATGTTTTTACATTGCAGACTTCAAAAAAGGCACTGCACCCAGATCACTTCATTAAGGAGAAGTGGCCCGGGTGCTTTTAGCATCCCTTTAATTAAAATGTGCACTAATCAAAGTCTTACCCAGATAAACAGCTTGTCAATTTGTAGATCTTCCTCAAAATAATGTTAATGTTCTGAGTGCCATGTGTTTGTGCCTATACCACAGAACAGGTATAACAGCTCAATGTATCTTTTCAAAAATACATAACCAAGAGGAAACATTTTTAAGTTTTTATTTTACAGTCAGAGAATCACGATGTTGTCCCTTGGGTATCTCCAGTCTGTCCAAAACCCATCCTTTGTAAGCACAGCAAAATCTGAAGCAGAAAATAAATTAAAAATCAACTTTAAAATATAATCTATTTTTCACATCTTGAAAGACAATAAAGGGACATTATGAACCACAGCCTCTACAGCGCACTGCACCATTCCACGTTAGGTCATTTTTGAGAAAACAGTCTCGCACTTACTGTTTCCCAGGGTACGGGCAGTCACTGGATATCATGAAAGCTGATGTTTTTATGCTAATTTAGTAATATCAATGTCGGCTAAAGATGACAAGATTATTGAGTGGCACATTGCACTGTAGTTATTGTGGTACTTAGAGAGTCCTTTTAATGCACGCATTTCAAAGACTGCCCCCACAGACTTTACTGAACTACAACTCCCATGATTATCTGGCAATTTATTGCATTCAAAGAATTACGGGAAATGTAGGCCATTAATATTTGACTGCCCCAGAGTTTGAGATGCCTGCTTTAATGGATTATTTCACAAAGATTTGAGGAGTGATCAACACACACACACACAAAAAAAATGTGTGTGTGTGTATATATATATATATATATATATATATATATATATAAAATAAAATACACATGCAGAAATAAGATTATCAATTTAAACTTTGCATGCAGATTGAGCTCTATATTTTAGGAAAAACAGACTAACATCTGAAGAGACAGATAGGTGAAAAAAACCTTTAAAGTGAAACTATAAGCATGAATACAGCTTTAGCTTAATGGAGTTGTTTTGGTGTATAGAGAATGCCCCTTCAGTCCAACTGCTAAATCAGCTATCATATGTGTTAAATCTATTTATGCATCCCCAGCATGTGACATATACAGCCCCCATACCCATTTATTGTAAAGATATAGGTTTAAAATTCCTTTGTTGCACAAAAACAGATTTTTGTTAATGTGTTGGGTATACATATAGGACATCCAAGAAAAGCCATTTCAGTCCTTTACAAAAATAGAAAATATGTAGGAGTGCATATAAAGAAAGCCCTTAAATTATAGTGGAACATAGCACACATTCTAGGTATTGTTTTGGTTTAGACTTTGTACAACTGCATTAGTCCTTAAGCTTAAGGAGTTATATATATAATGCAGTGGTTTGGGATCTTAGAACATCTGTTTTAAGAGACTAACAGAACTCATTCGGCTAGGTCTTGGCTGTTAGAATTACACAAGACATGCAGCTAGTCTGATCAGCTTAGTATGACATGTTTGTTCATTTTCTTTATATGACAGTCTCAAAAAGAGGAGTCTTTAATTCTGAATGCGTGCTAAAGCCACATAACTCAATTTGTAAATTAAACCAACAAACCAAGATTTTCATTACCAGTCACGTTAGCGTAATCTCCTAGCTTCACGCTCAGATTCCAAAAGTGTGAGTACATCTCCCTCTCGGACAGGCCCCTTTACATTTCTAATGATTGAGCGGTTGCTGTCATCCATGAATTCTACACGAACCTGGGGATAAAATTCACACAGATTACCCGGAGATCAGATATTTATGTTTGACTTATAAGAGAACAAAGTGGGTGCAATAGAAATGCATAAATCAAGTATGCTTAAGTCTAAAGTAAGTTGTAATTTCCACTACAGCACAAAAGTAAAAAACAAACAATACAACAGTGTATCAGCACAGCATTGATCTTTTATTAGATGATACACACAATTGTATAATTTGATTTTGCACCTCGCTATTTTTTATATTCATATATATCAAATTACAAACACAGGGTTTATTTTAGACAAGTTTCAAGTTCTAAAACAATTGTATTATGGATAAAAGGTGGGTACTTATATATGCTGTATGTGTGGAACTGAAGCTCTAGCTTACTTGACTAAATATACAAGACACTGGCAGTCTTCCTTTTTTTTTGTTAGTTACACAGTAGAATGTCCCTTTAGTGTTGCTTAAAAGAAAACTATGGAGCATGTTTTGGGGATTATTCTTCGTACCATTCCATAGTAAACTGTCAAACCATTTACTGTGTCCCTTACTAGCATGTCGGGAGCCAGTTGTCCTGGTCTGCACAGATATGATATAGCAGAAGCTCATACTTCGGCATTAGCAAGATCGATTTTGTGCAACTCCGGACATGATTAATTTGCTGATGGCTGCACCTTGAGGGAGAGCTCTAACTTTGTCAAGTTAATCTGACAATTCCCTACTTTAAGTTACGCAAGTCTTGAAACCTCTGGTATTTCCGTAATAATGCAAGGGAATGAAAATTAAGCTTTTATTTAAGTTTTAGCATTGGGTAAAAGAAAAAAAAAGAAGTCACTTAAGGATTTTAAAGTTACTATGAAGAGTCCTTAAGTACTGTAATTACTCCTCTATGATTGATTAATAAGTTAAAATGGATCATCACCTGGGTACACTGTCCTTGAGATCCTGTTCTTCCCAGGACTTTGGTAACCTGAAAAGATAAATATTCATGGTTATATGTTTGTAGAACTGTTCATGCACAACACTTGCTGACCAATAACAGAAATTTGGTTAGGTATGAAGTTGTCAATGGATTTGCCGCGAGATCTGTCTGAACTAGGAACTGAGGTTACGGGATGTGCAGTTCGGCACCAGGTAGTTCCATTCCTCCTACAATAAGAATGAAAGTGCAGCTCAAGTAGTCGGCAACTAAGCCAGAGCTGCATTTGAGTTTAGAAAGCCGCAACTGAACTGCATTCTGAGAAACTGAAGAGACATGCCATGCATGTGCTAGAACAGTTAGTAGGAATAATGTATTCTGACATATGATTTGAGTAACAGGAGCTTACAGCATATATAAATAGAAATAACAGTTAACTGGTCATCCCAGGTAACAAAACAACGTAATCTAAAGTTGCTCAGTGGCACGCTTAACTCAAGGTAATTGCCTCCAGCGGCAACGTCCACTCCACCAGAGGCGGCTTTTGGCTTCTGAAAATCATTGGAGAAACTGTTCGAGAACAGTTTACCTCCTTGAGGTATGAGTGTCTCTGGGAGCCTCCGGGCACTATAACAACTTAATTTAGATTAAGTGGTTCTGGTGCCTGGAGTGTCCCTTTAAGTACTATAAAATTTCGTATCGCCTTGGATTAATAAAACGTGAAGATGTATGTAACTACCGTGTATCAATACTACTCCACTCATGGAGTAGAAAAAATGTACCATGCAGGGTAGTACTTTGTGCTATTGATTTTAATGTTACAAGTTGCATGGAAGATGGCAAGCTCATTTTGGAGTGAAGCCTAGTTAGTGTATGTTGTGTCTGGGAGAATTTCAGCTTAGCAGGGGTAAAAAAAAAAAAAAGGTTTTCCCAAAAGTAATAAAACCAATTAACAACAGCCAACATTAACAGTTTAAAACTTATCTAAAGAATGTGTGATTACTTAGAGGCTGACCACTGAAGTGAGAATTCAAAGTGAATTTTAGATTAAAGGCCAAAGTAGCTAAACAGAACGCATAGTTGGCTTAGGGAATGTTCCCAGTTCGGCTCTTTTTACCTTAAAATCCACTTTGAATCCTCATTAAGTGAATAACCCTGATAGTCCAGGTCTATATTCATTAATCATGTATATACAGCCTGCCTGGTTTATCCTAGTTCCTATACAGGAGGCCTGGGGTGAGATGCTGATAGCCTGTATAGCAGTGAATCTTTATTGTTCAGTTTGATATATATAGTGCTAGGGTGGTGTACAGTCAGGGGATCACGGTGAGAGCCCCCCCCCCCCACCCCGGGCTGAAACAGGTTACACCCTGAAACATAGTGACTATAATATGATGGGAGAGACAGAGCCAAGGCCCAGGGTCCAGGCATCTGGTCTACTGCGCACATTTAAACCCAGATCTGCCCCTAGGGTCACAATAAGAGATCCCTGTCCCCTCCGGACCCCATCCCATCCCGCCACCGCTACCCGGGCCCCTTGACCCCCGACACACAGTAACTATGGAACATGCGGCAATTACCCGGGCGAGCTTGATGGGCTGCACGCGGCTAGCTTCCATTATGGCTGCTGGAGTCAGAAGAGGGGTCACGTGGTTCAGTCGCCACCTTTTATAGCTTCAGGGCGGGGTTTCGCCATCGAGAAGTGAATCGACCAATAGGAACCGGTCCGTCGCCATTTTAGAATGCGACCGCTTCCTTCCTTCTGCTCCATGTTGAAAGCTGGAACGTAAGACGCCCGGAAGTGCACCGAGCCATATTGAAAACTGGCAATTGATGTCCTGAGAGCTTTTTTTTTTTTTTTTTTTTTTTTTAATAAATCATTGTAACTTTATTGCGATTTTTTTTTTTTACACAGATTAATTGTTTGAAGCTTATAATGTCGCTTGTGATGTGTCGCTTGACTTTACTGATATTCACACCTATGCTTCCTAAATATTATCTTGTTGTATTTTTTTGCATGTATAAAGTGACACTTTCCTCCTCCCACAATACTAGGTAGCACCTCCCCTGTCCTTGACCAGAAAGATGGCGACTGCAACTAAATTCATCCAGAGGTTAAGGAATTGGGCGTCTGGGGTAACATTCTATTACATTTTATACATTAATATATAATTAATCATCTGTATGGTTAAATATTGTTACTATTTTAATGTTCATTAAACAACCTCAGACATTGTGCTAATTATTATTTGATTTCATTACTTAGTAACATATAGAATGACAAAAGACAACCCTGCAAAGTATTTTGTGACTGTCATTTTTCCCTAATTTAAACCAAACACTACCTAGTTCTGAAATGTAACCCTGTTCTTGACAAGAGGTAGTGAAAGTATTGTATATTACAATATTACAGTGATCTGTATTGGAATCCCTCTGGAATCTGAATCTCAACACCTGTTTTGGGACCCTATTTAATAGAGAGAGATGATTGCCCTTAGACTTGCGCACAAAAGCATTTTCAGGTGGGTTGAACGAATCAGGCACGTTTATTCTATGCTCGAACAACTGATCTGGATTGAATAAGATTCCACAGGTTAATCCTGAATGGAATGATTTGTTCGGGCATAGATTAAAAGGAATTTAATTTGTTCAACCCATCTGAAATGCATGTTTACGCAAGTCTAGTCCCCAATGTTGCAAGGCTGAGGGGTAGTTATCAGTACAATGTTGTTGGTGATTCCATTGGTTTCCATGGTGACTGCTCACTGTTAGAACATCACGCAGCTTTTCACAGTACAGCACATTGAAAAATCTAATTCATCAGACCCCAGGCAATTGAACACAACATATTGCACTACCTTCCACAGTGCAGTGGAAATCCCTCTGACACTTGGAAAGGTCTAATGAACGTGTTTTGCAACATAAAGTTTATGTATTTTGTAATAATCACCTAGTACATATAATACCATGTGAATAATATGAGTCCCTTATTAGGAACTTATGTGTTAGACCTACTCCAGCTGAACAAACCAAGGTAACCTTCTCCCCCACCACCGCTAACAACAAGAAATTCCCTATGCTGTCACTGCAGTAGGGACAGTGTGGGAAGCGTGTCCCCTGGCAACCCACTTCAGACACGGGTAACCGGTACACCACCTCCAATTTGTTACTGGCATAATAAGTTTGTTTACTTCTTTAAACTAGGGAGTACATAGTAAGTAATTTGTATATAATATGCTATTTAAAAACCAAACTGTTATCTAAACTTTATGTAACATTGAAGTGCCACTGTCACTGTTTGGGGATTTTGCTGAATTTGCAAAGTCCCCCAATGGTGACATTGCCGCTGGGGGTCTGGTGCATGGGGTCAGGTAAAAGTTTATTTACCTGAACCTGTCCCTCACAGGTGCAGCCATCTTGATCCAGTGGATCCCCTTCAGAGCCGATGTCACTGCTGTACTCTTGCGCATGGGTACAACATTAAAATCTATAGAAAATCCCACAGGATGCCTCATAGAAACAGCCAATTCCCTGCAGTCTTCACTGGTGACAGCTGTTGAGATTGATTCTTAGACTCCGCCCTGAGTCTATGAAATTCCAAAACAGTCAAAATTAATATTTCATATAGATTCTGCCTTTATTAAACACTTTGTTTTTTTTGAGGGTGGTGAGGTGACAATGCGACAATGCTGTTGAAGTTTATCATTGATTTCCAGATGCTTTTTTTTTTTTTTTTTTTCACCTCAAATAATGTGCTTTTTGTTTTTCTTGTAGCAAAATCTTCAGGGTAAACTACAACTGCGTTATACTGAAATCGCAAAAAGGTAAAGGCTTATCAGAAAACTAAGGTGGTTGTTGTTGTTATTATTATTATATTTAAAACAAAACCATCTCATGGAAAATTTTTGCAGAACCTATTAACTATCTTAATGTTAGTTAAAAAAATGCATGGCATTACTTGGCAGGTGTGCTATGTGGCAGTAACCTCACGCTACACGTGGAAGTGTTGAAGAGGAGCCTGTGTTTTATTACTGCTGTTGCATCTGTCATCTCAGTAACTGCTTTAATAGTGTTTTACTAGAGAAAAAGAACTATACAGTGTCACCTGCACAGAAATAATAGTTCTGCTTTAATGATCAGAAATGCATTTTGTGAATATGGAGGATAATACATGTACAATACAAGTTTGAGCATATATTGATCACAAAATGTATATATGGCCCTGTCTGTAAACTCAGAATCTAGCATGTAAGTATATATGCTTGCCTATTACAAATAAGAGGGAGGCGTTGCAAATCTTTTGGGAGCAGAAAAAAAGTAAAATTATTAGCAGAATTGTCTGTTAGGTAACCTTAAAGGTACACTGTAGTCACCAGAACAACTGCAGCTTTTTAATGTAGTTGTTTCGGTGAGTATAGTCAGTCCCTGCACGCATTTTCATGTAAACACTGCCACAAGAGTTGCTTCCAGGGTCAGTGCTGACGTTTAGCGTCTCTGCATGCTCTGCAGGGAGGCACTGAACTTTCTCCATAGAGATGCATTGGTTCAACGCATCTCTATGAGGAGATGCTGATTGGTGCAGTGCAGCACAACATTTAGCCTATGGGAAAGCATTGGCTTGGCTGAGATCATCAATTTTTATGAAATCAGCCAAGAGGCGGAGCCGGCGCTGGGACATGGGTGAGGTTTTACTCTATATAAGGAGGGGCGGAGACCTAAATAGTGTTTGTAACACTATAGGGTCAGGAATACACCTTTGTATAGCTTCCTGATGAAAGCTGAAACGTCTATTGATATTTTACATGGATTAAATAAAAGTTAAAATTTATTATCTACTGATGTCCCAGGAGTGCGGATATATATATATATATCTCCAAAATAGTATACAAGGTGCACTCACAGGTCTTAATAAGCAGTATTATTTATTCACTGGTGCAAATTACATGTGCAGGAAAAAAAATCTGTGATCACAGATTTTTTTCCTGCACATGTAATTTGCACCAGTGAATAAATAATACTGCTTATTAAGACCTGTGAGTGCACCTTGTATACAATTTTGGATTTATATACAACGCTGCGGTCTTCACCCAGGCAAGAATATACCTCTCTCTGCTAGAAAAGGGTGAGTGCCAAGACTATTTTTTTATTTATATATATATATATATATATATATATAATGTCCTTGTACTTACGCTGTAGTAATTAAAAAATATAATTTTTTTATTTACTTTATTATATATATATATTATACGTGTGTAATTTAATTCTGAGTGTATTGTGTGTGTGTGTGTGTATATATATAATATATACACACACACACACAAACATGTAATGAAATTGTTATTTATTAACAAGATTTTTTATTTTACAGATGCAGGAATCTGCCTGCAGGGCGACTGCCTGAACTAACCGGCAGTACCCCTGCAGGCAGATTCACAGACTATTGCGGCTATGTTACCGCTCTGTTGAACGATCACATGGCTGCGGGGACCTAATTCGCTGAGGGGGGACTGTTTGTGCTGTCAGGCAGTCCCCCCCAGACCGGGAGCAACGCCGATCGCCGGCGGGGGAACGGTGGTGTCAGGATCGGGACAGGGATCCAACACGCAGAGTACAAAGAGTGGAAAGGTACGTATACCGGGCCTTAGAATGGCCGGACTAACGTACCGAGAGTAAAGAATAGTCAGAGACAAGCCGAGGTCGAGGGAACGAGAAGACAGATAAGCGAGAGACAAGCCGGGTCAAGGGATAACAGAGAAGCAGGGTAGTACAACGAGCCGAGTCAAAACCAATAGAGCAAACTAGAATACCAGAGCACTGAGTGACTAGACAAGCTAGAACCACGACAGGGCAATGAGCTGAAGTAAGGAGTAAGCTTAAATACCCTGGCTCTGGATGGAAATCACGCCTCTGACAAGTACCGATTGGATATCGGACACTTGAGTGACAGATTGCTCGTGATAGCGTCATGACGTCACGTATTGAGCGTCCTGCTAGAAAAGGACGTGGATTCCTCGCGGCCGGTGTTTAAGTGACTGGATGAACCGCGAGGAACGGAGGGAACAGCTCGCCTGGACGGATACACCACCAAGTCTCTACCTCCCTTAGAGGTAGAGGCCTCAGGTACCCTGACAGTACCCCCCCTCTCAGATACGCCCACCGGGCGGAATGAACCGGGGCGAGATGGGAAGCGGAGGTGAAATGCTCTGCGAAGGCGAGAAGCATGGACGTCCTCCTGAGGTACCCAACTCCTCTCCTCAGGACCATATCCCCTCCAGTTGACCAGATATTGCAGTTTTCCCCTTGAAATTCTGGAGTCAATGATGGAGCTGACCTCGTACTCCTCCCGACCCTCCACCTGAACAGAGCGAGGTGAGGAGACCTTAGAGGAGAATTTGTTGCAAATGAGGGGTTTCAACAAGGAGACATGAAAAGAGTTAGGAATGCGTAAGGCAGGTGGCAGAGCAAGGCGATACGCAACCGGATTGATACGAGTGAGAACCCTGTAAGGGCCTATGTAGCGAGGAGCAAATTTCATGGATGGAACTTTTAGGCGAATATTCTTGGTACTCAACCATACCCTATCCCCAGGAACAAAAACAGGAGCCGCTCTTCTATGTTTGTCAGCGTGTTTCTTGAACAGCGAGGAACTATGTAATAGAATTTGCCGAGTCTGATCCCATAATTTCTTCAGGTTGGCGACATGATCATCAACCGACGGTATCCCCTGAGAAGAGGAAACCGAAGGAAAAATCGAAGGATGAAAGCCATAGTTCATGAAGAAAGGGCTAGAGCGAGTTGAATCGCAAACAAGGTTATTGTGTGCGAACTCCGCCCAAGGAATCAGACCGACCCAATCGTCCTGGTGTTCGGAAACAAAGCAACGCAGATACTGTTCGATCTTTTGATTAGTACGTTCAGCAGCTCCGTTAGACTGAGGGTGATAGGCAGAGGAGAAGTTCAATTTGATGCCCATTTGAGAACAAAAGGATCTCCAGAAACGTGAGACAAATTGAGAACCTCTATCAGAAACAATCTCTGAAGGAATCCCATGTAGGCGAAAAACCTCTCTCGCAAAAATCTCCGCCAATTCAGGAGAAGTCGGAAGTTTAGGTAATGGCACGAAATGGGCCATCTTAGTAAATCTATCCACCACCGTGAGAATAACAGTCTGTCTCTTGGAAGCAGGCAAATCAACGATAAAGTCTATGGACAAACAGGACCAAGGTTTCTCAGGAATGTCCAAGGGGTGTAACAGGCCACATGGAGATGCATGAGGTAGTTTAGTTTTGGCACAAGTCTCACAAGCTGCGACGAACTCCTCAATATCTTTTCGAAGTGAAGGCCACCAGAAATCCTTGGATATCAGAGAGTATGTCTTGCGAATACCAGGATGACCAGCTATTTTACTTTCGTGAAAGCATTTTAAGAGCTCCAGTTGAAGTTCAGGAGGAACAAAGTTTCTTCCCTCAGGAGTGTTGCCGGGAGCTAGATGTTGTGACTTCAAGATCTGGTCAAGTAGCGGAGAATGAATTTTGAGACTGGTATTAGCAATAATATTGCATTTGGGTACAATGGAGGACAAAAGTGGTTCAACTGAAGCAGAGGGTTCATATTGGCGAGATAGCGCATCGGCTTTAGAATTCTTTGACCCAGGTCTGTAAGTCAGAACGTAATTGAAATGGGTAAGAAACAACGACCAACGAGCCTGCCTGGAGGACAGACGCTTGGCCTCTCCGATATAGGACAAGTTTTTGTGGTCTGTCAGGATGGTAACAGGATGTAATGTACCTTCCAATAAATGTCTCCATTCTTTCAAAGCCTTGATAACCGCTAGTAATTCTCTGTCACCAATGTCATACCTGCTTTCAGTACCGGTCAATTTTTTAGAGAAAAATCCACATGGATGTAATGGTTTATCAACACCCAACCTTTGAGATAGAACAGCACCTAAACCAGTCTCTGATGCGTCTACCTCGAGCAAAAAAGGCAGAGAAGTGTCAGGGTGAACTAAAATTGGAGCGGAAGCGAAAAGCTCCTTGAGAGTCTTGAACGCAAGGAGAGCTTCAGTAGTCCAATTCTTAGTGTCAGCCCCCTGTTTGGTCATGTTAGTGATAGGTGCAATAATGGAAGAATAGCCCTTAATAAAGCGCCTATAATAATTGGAAAAACCAATAAATCTCTGTATGGCTTTAAGACCTGTGGGTAAAGGCCACTCTAGAATGGATTGGAGCTTATCCGGATCCATCTTAAATCCCTCCCCAGAGATCACATAGCCGAGAAAGGTTACCTGGGTTTGATCAAAGCTACATTTCTCCAACTTGCAGTACAAGCCATGCTGGAGAAGCTTGTGCAAAACCCTCCTGACTTGCTTGTGATGAATCTCAATGTCACTAGAATGAATGAGTATATCATCTAGGTATACAATGACGCACTCTTGCTGAAATTCCCTAAGAACCTCATTAATCAGATCTTGGAATACTGCTGGCGCATTGCATAACCCAAAAGGCATGACAGTATATTCATAGTGACCATATCGAGTATTGAATGCCGTCATCCACTCATGTCCCTGCTGGATTCTCACCAAGTTATATGCCCCTCTGAGGTCTAACTTGGTGAAAATTGTAGAGCCCTTCAAACGATCGAAGAGTTCGGTGATCAAGGGAATCGGGTAGGCATTTTTAATGGTTATCTTATTCAAGCCTCGATAATCAATACAAGGTCTCAAAGAACCATCTTTCTTTTTAACAAAAAAAAATCCAGCCCCGGCAGGGGAGGAGGACCTCCTGATGAATCCTTTGTCTAAATTCTCGTGAATATATTCCTCTAGGACTGAGTTCTCCTTTATAGATAATGGGTATACATGACCTCTGGGAGGCATGGTACCAGGGAGTAGGTTAATTTTGCAATCAAAGGACCTGTGTGGGGGTAAGGTATCGGCTTTCTTTTTGTCAAATACTGCCTTTAAATCTAGATACTGAGGCGGAATTTGTGTCTCTGTAGGATTGTCAGAGGTATTCGATGTATTAGTTAATCCAAGAGGTAAGACCTTCCGCAAGCATTTTTCTTGACAATTCTCTCCCCACGAAACTATCTCCCCTGATTCCCAATTAATAATAGGGTTGTGTCTCCTCAGCCAGGAGTACCCCAGAACTATGGGAATAGACGGAGAAGAAATGAGCATCAAGGATATATCCTCTTTATGCAGGATGCCAACAGTCAAGTTAATCGGTATGGTCTCATGGAAAATAACAGGCTCAAGTAACGGTCTACCATCGATGGCCTCGACAGCCAGAGGTGTCTCTTTTAACTGGGATGGAATAGCATGCTTGGCAGCAAAACCCTGATCTATAAAGCTCTCAGCAGCTCCAGAATCGATTAGTGCCATAGTCTTAACTACTCCCTTCTCCCACTTTAAAGAAACGGGTAACACAAGCCTGAGCTCCTTGTAGTTGTGAATAGAGGACAAAGTAGAAACACCCAAGGCCTGTCCTCTAGAGGAACTTAGGTGCGAGCGTTTCCCGAACGATTGGGACAATTTAGGCGTAAATGACCCCTGACTCCACAATACATACATAAACCCTCCCTTCTCCTGTACTGTCTCTCCCTTTCAGTGAGATGAGTACTGCCTATCTGCATAGGTTCAGGAATACGTAAGTCTTCGAACTCAGAGATTTGAAAGGTAGGCGCTAGTTTAAAGGAGGGTCTACGGGTCCTATCTCGAGTGTTCTGCCTCTCTCTTAAGCGTTCATCAATACGAGATATAAAAGAAATTAAATCCTCCAAATTTTCAGGGAGTTCTCTAGTAGCGACCTCGTCAAGAATTACATCTGATAACCCATTCAGAAACACATCTATATAAGCCTGTTCGTTCCACTTAACTTCTGCCGCCAAGGATCTGAACTCTAGTGCATAATCCACAAGTGTTCGATTGTCCTGTTTAAGGCGCAACATTAATCTAGCTGCATTGACCTTTCTGCCAGGAGGGTCAAAAGTTCTTCTAAACGCAGCTACAAAGGCATTATAATTATAGACGAGTGGATTATCATTCTCCCATAAAGGATTGGCCCATCTCAAAGCTTTTTCAATGAGCAGAGTAATAATAAATCCAACCTTTGCTCTATCTGTAGGATAAGAGCGGGGTTGTAATTCGAAATGGATGCTAATCTGGTTTAGAAAGCCACGACACTTCTCCGGTGACCCGCCATAACGTACTGGTGGGGTAATACGGGAAGAAGCACCTACAGTGGCTACCTCTAGACCTGAGACTGCAGGAGAGATAGAAGGAGTACGTGTCTCCTCAGGTGGATTACTAGCACGAGACAAAAGTGCCTGTAGTGCCAAAGCCATCTGATCCATCCTATGTTCCATGGCGTCAAACCTGGGATCCGAAGAACCAAGCTGACTGTTTGTACCTGCAGGATCCATTGGCCCTGTCGTAATGTCAGGATCGGGACAGGGATCCAACACGCAGAGTACAAAGAGTGGAAAGGTACGTATACCGGGCCTTAGAATGGCCGGACTAACGTACCGAGAGTAAAGAATAGTCAGAGACAAGCCGAGGTCGAGGGAACGAGAAGACAGATAAGCGAGAGACAAGCCGGGTCAAGGGATAACAGAGAAGCAGGGTAGTACAACGAGCCGAGTCAAAACCAATAGAGCAAACTAGAATACCAGAGCACTGAGTGACTAGACAAGCTAGAACCACGACAGGGCAATGAGCTGAAGTAAGGAGTAAGCTTAAATACCCTGGCTCTGGATGGAAATCACGCCTCTGACAAGTACCGATTGGATATCGGACACTTGAGTGACAGATTGCTCGTGATAGCGTCATGACGTCACGTATTGAGCGTCCTGCTAGAAAAGGACGTGGATTCCTCGCGGCCGGTGTTTAAGTGACTGGATGAACCGCGAGGAACGGAGGGAACAGCTCGCCTGGACGGATACACCACCAAGTCTCTACCTCCCTTAGAGGTAGAGGCCTCAGGTACCCTGACAGGTGGCGATCGGGTAAGTAAATATTACCATTATGATGGTTCAGGACTGTCATTGATCCTCAAGGGGATGTTTCTGATGACGGTCCTGAACCTGGATTCCTTGGAGTTTGTTTGCTTTGTAGCTTTGAACCACAACTCAGGAAAGGATGGGGGGGTCTCTCTTTCACACTCCTGAATAACTAGAGGAGGGGTTTTCCCTTCTTCCCCTTCCCCTCCCTTCCTCACCATTTATATTTAACCTATTATTAGAAGTATTGCTGGGGTAGCAGTACACTTTGTACTTTTGGTTTAGGTAGTCCAGATTCATCAGGGTAAGGCGTCAATGATCATCTGTATTAGGATATTTAAAAAAAAAAAAAATTTGGTTAGAGCAATAATGATGCCAAAATAAAGACATTATGCTTAAAAAAAACCCATGAGAATATGTTCAAGTTGCTGTAAAAGAAATTTGCACATGGTACAGTTCTACAATTCTTAAAATGCATTTTTTTTTATTCTTGCCTTTCAGGACACAGCCACCTCCAAGTTTGCCAGTAGGACCCAGTCACAAATTAGCAGCCAACTATTACTGTACAAGAGATGGCCGCAGAGAAACTATGCCCCCTGCTGTCATAATGTCACCATACAAGGCCCTAACTCCTGGGGTTCATGCAGCCAGGTTAGTATTTACTTTTTAAAATAATTTGTGCTATTATTTATATATATATATATATATATATATATATATATATATACACTTCAATATTAGCGATTTTAAATTATAGTATTACTGTTTGTCATATTACTTATTTTTGTAATTCACAAAAAAAGGAGTACCTTATGTACTGTTATAATCAGGTGCAGTACATTTTGGGAGATTCACATGATTTTCACATCGGCTACTAGTTTATAAAAACAGTAGGCAAGTACATCTATATGAGAGAGTAAACAGGTGAATATACAGTAGTAAAATATGTGTGGTAGCAAATAATTAGCTACAGACCACCAAGTGGAAACCCCTTATACCACTTACACAGAAATATTAAAAATACATACAATTGGTGGAACACACATCTGATGATTCTAGAAAATAAAACAGAATGACATAGTATAATACTGTTTAGTTGAAATATATATTGTCAAAATAGAGCAATATTACTCACAAGCCCAGAGCCAAATCAACATATTTCAAAAAGTACATCTATATGCCATCATTATTTTCCCATAATGGGTAGTAGGTATGGAACAATATAGAACAAGTAAAGGGGATGGAGCCGAGCCAACCTGCCAACTACAAGAGAGCTCAGAGCAGCTGGCAAACGTAAACATCACTGTGGGGCATCTAAAAACCCCTTTACATGAACGAATGCTCCAAATCAGCAGGAGATACAGCATGGGTCGCAAGACCAAAAAACAGAAGGCAGAGAAGCCACGTATGGGCTTACATATGAGACTTACCGTGGCAGGCACATGGCGCGGCAGGGCCCAAGATGGCATTCTATGCCAGATGAAGACATGGTAACTCCTCTGGTCACACACCTCCGAATGCGGATGCTTCCTAGGTGACTACCGTGGTTCAGAAGGCACTTCTTGCAGATCTCCAGAAAAATATTCTAACAGACATGGCGACACTCTGCACTGACATACAAGGCCTAACGGGCAGAACGGGGGCTCTGGAGACATCTTCCAACCACATGCTTCAAATTGTTCCATTGCAGACAGAGGTTGAAGTGCTACAACAATAAAATGAGCTGAACGAACGGCGCTTTGCAGCAATGGAGGACTCAAGATGCAGAAACAACCTGAAAATCCAGGGCATTCAAGAACACGTAATTAGCTGACTAAAAGGCGCCTAACGATCCGGAAGTCCCTCTAGTGGGACACATACACCTGTGTTAAATTTCTTGATTTTAGTAATTGCTTAGAAATAACCAGAAATAATAAACTAATATTTGACTTGATAGTAATATTTGATGTAACACACATTTGACTAAATCACTGCATTTTGTGTCTTCACAGTTCTGACACAGCAGTTGCAGTACCCACAAAAAAGCCAGTGACTCCTGGACCTCCAGCTCCAAAATTGGAATTATCTACAGATGAGCCTTATCTGTGAAAATGTATGGGAGATATTTACTGTGACTGTGTATTCCAAGAACAATGGCCTCATTACTAAACAATTTGTGTAAATATTCTCCAGTGGATGAAACCTTTTTGTTTCCTTGCTTGTTTTCTTTCCTACAGAGGTAACTAAACTTATTAAAATTATATCACAGAGTTGGCAGTCTGCCTATTATTTCCTTTTGAGACTTTGGGAGTGTCTTCAATAAGTTTACAATGTTTAGCTACATTGTGCTTGTGACGGTAGTAACCGTCTCTGGGATAAAAGACCGACACTATTCCTTTTGTGTTTTGGTCACCCTGTGCCCATTATTGGTGCATATTGGTATGTTGAATGTATTTCTTATCTGTGCTTCTCCCCTCCCCCTTTCTCCTGTCCTATTTTTTTTTCCCCATCAGGGCGTTGTCCCAGGGACACTGCCAGACCAGTTTAAACTAGCTGCTCTGTCCCTCCCCAATCTCCCATCAGCCCTTGCTACTGTCTGACCACACACTTGCTTTTACTATAGTGCTCTATGTACCCTAGTGTATGTAAATAAGGCTGTTGAGGGCTTAAATGTGTGTGCTATGTCTATTAGAGTTAGTTGTTGTTTTTACCTTCACCAAGTGTCGTCTGGTGTTTAGTCCAAGGTGGAAAAAGCCCTCAGTGATCCCAGTTAAGCCTTGGCAACTGGGTCTGAAGTCCTTCAGGGCCCCTGATAGCTACAAGGAAGCAGACTTGGCGGAGGTACTCGGTTGTAGTACTGGAGCTCCGTCACAGTGCTTACGTGGTGTGAATGCACAAAACCAAAAGAAACATTGTTTCGGACATGTAATTAAGTCTTTTTATTTTGGTTTTTAATATGGTATGTTCAATTCTCAATATTTCTACTATTAATCAGGACTAAATGTTACTCACCACCAAAAATACTTGCAAACAATGTGTTTA